>NW_024467101.1:1398417-1858417 GCF_017591425.1 Ochotona curzoniae
TCATAATATTCAAATTAGAGTAAACATCTGTTTCTTCAGGAATTCATCATTTGTTTATGGAGAAAAGGCCAAATTATGTGTTCTGGCTTTAAAAATTATTTGCTGATTATTTTATTTTTTATGAAAAGCACGCACAGAGAGAGAGAGAGAGTTTCTACTTCCTCTATCTCTGGTTCACTCTCCAGCTCACAACAGCTGGGCTGGACAAAGCTGAAATTAAGGGCTGAGGATTCGGTCCAGGTTGCCCGTACGCGTGGCCCACCTACTTGGGCTGTCACTTGCTCCTTCTCAGGGTACACAGTAGTAGGAAGCTAGAAGCAGGAACAGAGCCAGGAGTCCAACCCAGGCTTTCTACTTGGGATGTGACTATCCCAAGCAACTACTTAAATGCTGATGCAAATGCCCTACTCCTCTTTCAATTTTTCAAGTATAAAGCACAGAGCCATCATTTGCAGTCATGCTCCTTAGTGCTAAACATCTCACTACCATCTAGTACCTGCTATCTAGTCTTTCCCAACAACCCTCCTTCCTTCTACCACTTTCCTAAACATATGCTGATAAGATGACTTTAAGCTGATAGAGAAGGCTCTTATTCTTCCGAGTTTATGCAGTCTCAACTAGAAACAGCCCAGAGTGAAGCATGGCGTGATCAGCATGTCACAGCCCTCAGTTCCAGCCTCATTGGGTCAGCCACAGTGCCTGTGGAAGGGTTCCCGAAGGTTCCTCCTCAACTGTGTCTGATGAAGCACAGAATGAGCTTCATTTTCATAAGGTCTTCCTGGACTGATCTGTGATCTGGCTTTGGACTTGGTCTCAGGAGTAAAAGTGAGAACGGCAGACTTGGGAGATAGATGCTCCTGTGTCCCTGCCACCACTTCCTACTGCATCCCTCCAGCAGCCACGAGGATGCTGCTGCCTTCCAACAGCCTGGCACGGCTTCTCCTGCATCATCATTTCCACTCCAAGGTGGCATTCACTTTCCCACTCTTGGGAAATAGTGCAATGTGTATGTCATCTTAGCTGTTAAAGGAAGTTTCAGACACAAACAGGATCAGCAGGCTCTTCCTTCCCTGGCTCTGGGAATCACACTGGGAAGTGAGGCAAAGCATGGGATTCCCTGTGTCACAGAAAGCTGGGCTGTGCACCTGCAGGTACTTCAAGTCCTTGAGGCACCTGGAAAAACAATAACTTTCTCGCCAGCTGTGGAGGTGTGGGTCTCCGATGTACTCCTGATCCTTGCTCCTGGTCTGGTCCTGGAATTCCCAGATGTGTGCCTTACATCTTTGATGGTCTCTGCTGGCCTGGGCATCCTGGATGAACAAGGAGGTCAGTGATCAAGCTGTGGAGGAGATCACTGCCCCGATGCCCCTCTCTAAGCTCTGGGTGTCTGAGCTCACAGCAGGCAGCCGCACCTTTGCCCTGTGGGCTTCTGGCTGTCAGGGCATCTCTCACCTCTCAGAAGAAGCCCTCCAGCCCTGGTGATCAACAGCAAGGGGTGCCTCTTTCCTAGGTAGATGAATCACTTCACGGGCCCCCAAGACAGAAAGGAGAGCAGGAGCCCTGATCCACCAAGGAGACAGAGCCAGCCAGGTGCCCGTGCTTGGCTCTCTCAGTGTGTGGGCATGCAGTGGGTGCCCAAACTTCCTCTGTCCCGCAGGAGCAGCAGGCAGAGGGCAGTGTCAGGGCTGCACCATGGCAGGCTCCACTCACTGCAGCTTCCTGTTTTGTAACAATTCCTTTCATGTCACGTTAATAGTGGCCCTTTCTTTCTTTCTTTTTAAAAGGCTGCTTACTCAGGCAGCCATTTGTCTTGTGATCCCTTCTTGTGATCCTGTTTACTCCTGCTGCTAGTTAGTGCTGGCTTTGTGCAGGTGTTCTTGGAGCCCCAGCCATCCATCCAAGTGATTGGCCCCTGAATCTGACTTGTACAGGTGCTCCCTGGATGAGCCCCTTTGTCATAACGTGACAAGACAGCTGCAGCAGCCAGAGGCCCACTGTGAGCAGAGGGCAGCTCCGATGCCTTCCTTTATCTTCTCTGGCACGGCTGCACTCCTGGTTTGATGCGATCTCATTCAGCATGCGCCACAAAACACAGAAAGACCACAAAGTCTCTTTCTTCATAAAACTAAACAAGCGTCTTCCAGTTGTTGAAGCCACTTTTCCTCCACAAAAACAACCTGGAGATGGTTGATTTTCTCGTCCCAAGGCAGCCTTAAAAGAGAGAGGAGATAAAAGTGTGTTATTGCACACCACCTATGAACTTGGCCTTCTGCCTGGTAGAGGACGAACAAGGCAACGAGCCTGTGGATCCCTGCCATGAGAAGGCGGATCAAATGCGAGATGAGCAGACTCGGCAGTGCTTGCTGCGCTTGAATGCTTTGCAGGTTGCCCCTTCTGGGACCCTCAAATGACTGCTCTGTCTCTCCCACTCTTTGTTTGGAGACGAAGGCTCATCAGTGCCAATGAAATACTGGTTTTGGTAACAGAGAGATGAGTGACCATCACAGCTGCCACTTACATGCTCTGAGGACGCATCGGGCATGCTGAAGGCATTGTTGCATTTGATGCTTGCTACAGTCCCGCCAGACAGAGAACATCATTTCTGGAGTGTCCCGAGAAGAAGCCAAGCTCAGAACAGGAAAGGTACATGTCCGAAAATACTGACTGTGTGGCTGGTAGTGTGGTGCAGTAGGTTAAGCCACCACTTGCAATGCTGGCGTCCCATACGAGAGAACCAGTTTTAGTCCTTTCCAGTTCCCTGCTACTTTGCCCGGGAAGGCAGTTCAAGACGGCTCCGGTGCCTTGATTCTGTCACCTGTGTGGGCGACACATGTGGGGCTTTTATCCCTGGCTTCAAGCTAATCCAACTCTAGCAACTGAGGGCATTTGGATCAAAATCTCATTCTCGCTCTCTCTCTCTCTGTGTTTCTGTCTGTCTCTCCTTCTCTCTTGGTCACCCTGCCTTTCAAGTAAAGCAATAACAACAACAACAACAAATCTTTACAAAACAAACAAGAACAAAGAAAGAAATACAAAACCCTAAATAATGAATAAATGGCAGAGTTTCCAAACCAGGGCTTTCTAGCTTCACATCCCATGTCCTCGCCTGTACTTAAAACTGCACTTTCTGATTCACTTTGATTGTAGGCCTCTTCCTTTGCTTCTCCTGTCAGGATGCTACGCTTTCAATTGTCATGAACAGGTTCGATAGAAGCAGTGGGTCAGCATTCTGAGTGGCCAGCATCAGGAACCGACTGGCTGGCCCCAAGAAAGCTCTGGCCTGACCATATCACAGCAGAACAAGGTGAAAAGTGCAAGCCCCAAAGGGTACACACGTACCAGTTTGGTATTTGTCTTCTCTGCTGCTGCAGAAAAGAGCAATTCATTCCATTTTCATTACAGGAAAGTTCTGAGAGGAGTTTGAAAATTCATGGACACTTGAAATTAGAAGCTAAGTTTTTTCGGGCCACAGCCAGGAGCCAGGAACTCAATCCAGGTCTCCCATAGTGTGCAGGGACCCAATGATTTGATAGAACACCCGTTACTGGCCAGGGCGTGCATTAGTAGGAAGCTAAAACCGAATAACCCAGGGAGTTAGAAGTTCAACACAGAAAGTTGGAGAAACATAGACATTACATATGTAACACCCACCTTTCCCAGGGCAGCAAAGACAATCCCGTGAGAAGCCAGAGAAATTCATTGCAACCAAGTATTGCTATTTGCATGTGAAGAGACCTCTTATTGCCCGAACAGGTGTCTTTGTTGACATTTGTGCAGTGAAATCCTGACAGCTTTAGAACCTCGGGCCCATGGAGGCTGGCTTGTGGTACAGCAGGGTAAGCCACTGCCTCTGATCACGTATAGGTGCAGGTTCAAGTTCCAGCTGCTCCACTTCTGATTGGTACACCTCGGAAAGCAGTTGCAGTGAACCCAACCGCTTGGGTCCACGTGGGAGAACTGGTGGAGCTCCTGACTTTTAAATTCAGCTTCGTCCAGTGCTGACTTTTGTAGCCATGTAGCCATTTGGAGAGTGAGCTAGCAAATGGCTCGATCTGTCTTTATCTGTCTCTGGTATATAAATAAGCAAATCGACATATATATGTATATACATTTGTTCATAAGTAAATAGCATAAGCTGGGGCTTTTGAGACGAGGTGAAGTCCCAAGGTGGGAGTATCCATTCATAACACCAGTGCCCCTGTGACCAGAGCAGAGAACCCTAACAAATTGGGGCTGTCTTTCCACTGACCTGGGCTAGGGCAGGGCTGAGCCTTGAAGTGGACCCCAGGAAGAAGGCTGGCGTTGTCTCCAGCTGCATCTGTCCTGGCATGACTTCTGTGGTGGGGTTGTTAGATGTGAAAGCCCTGGTGGACAGCTCAGGCATTCCTTCCCTGGCAAGAGGCATCTGCACTCCGTCCAAGGCTGACCCTCAAGACTCCAGCTGCCAATTTCCTTTCACCAGTTACAGCATCAGGCGAGCAAGCCATCTGCAAGAGCGATGGCATCTCAGTGAGGGAAAACCAGGCATACTTCAGCAGCCTCAGCTTCACCTCATTTTTAAGGGGGCATGGTGGAGTGCTATGGTTTGAGCATTTTATTTCCTGAAAAACCCCTGTAAAAAGCGATCCTCCGTGCAAGCATGTTGGCAGGAGTTTTGGTCACATGAGTGGACTGATGCTGTAACAAGGAGACTGAGGGTGGGAGCTGGCTCTAATTTGCCTGTTTTGCACTTGTGCCTTCCACCACGTGGTGAGGCAAGAGGAATGACCTTGCCAGACATCAGAGCCTTGATCCAGGACTTGCCAGCCTCCAGAATGTGAGAAAGCATTTTTCTGTGACTTGTAAAGCCACCCAGTGTCTTCTCACTCCCATTGCTATCTGCTGCATGAGTCCTGGCACCACCCACATCACCGTGTGCCTGTTGCATATCCTAAGGTGTCGGAATTGTTCTGACCTCATGTAATTTCCAGTTTGGGACCATGCAGTTCTTCTCTTCATCACGGATTCTCAGCCTCAGCCCTGCCTGTCCTGCACCACTTCTTCCGTGGCACATTAGGGTGGCAGCTTCAGGTTCTACTGTTTCATCTGACCATGCCATCCCCGAGACACCTTGTTTTGGCTCCATCCGTAGGACCATGATCAGCACATCACAACTTGCTCATCCTCACTTGCATGTCTTCTGTAGCAGGTGCAGTGGGAGAAGGACCCTTCTAGGCAGGGATGTTATGGTCCGATCCTCCTTTAGAAATGAATGCCAAGAGAAAGTGTACTGATGATAAATTGCTATGGTTTCCTCTGGCTGGTTGTTGCGTTTATTTCCTGTCTTGTGCTGCATTGATCAAGAACCACAGAGCAGTCTGTCTGTTTTGCTGTAGCTGCCCTGACCTGGATTCCATTCTCCATGTTTTCGTGTTGCTCTCTAGTTTGTCATTGCTATCCTCTGACCCAAGCATCAGCATGTCCCCAGCTATTTCCACAAGCTGAAGAGCCACCAAACTTGACAGCCTGGATGAGGTTGTCTTTCATTCTTTCTTAGGGTCGTTGATTCATTTACCTTGCCTTTTGTGCTGGGGTCCAGTTTCTCAGCTGTTTCAGAGATTTATTTAGTTTTGCTTGAGTGGAAGATATACAGACAGAAAGAGAGACACAGAGAGAGATCTTTTATTCCATAGTTCACTTCCCAAAGAGCTGAACCGATCTGAAGCTAAGAGCCGAGAGTTTCTTCTGGGTCTTGCACATGGGTTCAGGGACCCAAAGTCTTGAATATTCCTTGGCTGTTTTCCCAGGCCATAAGCAGAGAGCTGGATGACAAGTGCAGCAGCTGGGACATGACCCAGAGCCTACCTGGGATGCCAACACTTGCAGGAAGGATTAGCATTGATAAGCTGCTGCACCGGGCCTAGTTTCTCAGCATTTAGAGATCCTTGGTCTGTTCCCAGGCACTGTACTGAAAACAGAGGCTGTTTGCAGTCCAGGATATTTGCATGTGCATCTGTTGGACCTTTGGGTTCATGAACCTGGAACTCTCATCACAGTGTATATATTTCAGCTTTGGGCCCTTAGGACACCCCTCTTCCCTCCAAGATGCTCTTGTTGATTTTGATGTAAACTTAACATTGACAGATTTCATCTCAAGTCATTATTCAGTTCCAGCTCAGGTGCTCTGTCACTTCTGTGCCTGTGGCTTGTTTTTGCTTCTACGAGGGCGTAGCTGCTAGAAACCATTCGGCTTTCCTCATTTTCCTTCCCTCAGTAATGAGGGTGAAAGCTTTCCCATAAGTAAGTGTTCTCAAGCCAGGCTCCACGGTGGCTGCAACCCTTCCTCCCGCCCCAGCTGCAGGTGACATTATCAACGCGGATGGGGTTGAGTTTGTAAGTCAGGAGTTTAGCGATGATTGCTTAACAATGTTTGGCTGAACAGGTGTAATTTAAACATGGAAAAGTAAGAAAAATAAGACGTTAAATGCCTATTTTTATTCTCACATAACTTGTCATGAAAGACATATTGGCTTTTTAAAAATCCATTTCTAAATTTTTTTAGTAAAATGATTACAGTCTTATTACTTGGCATTTACAGCAACTCATATTGTAAAGTGGATTTGTGATATGCACTGGATGAACAATGCAGTGGAAACTTTGCTGAATTTAAATTCCCAGCTATTTTCAATCGCCACTGAAAGCAATCCAGGCTTAAACACCAAAGCAAAATTATGCTGCATGCACATTTCTTAATCTGTGGGGGTAGGGAATGGTCAAACATTTTTCCAGAACGTTCTTTTTAAGCAAGTGAAAGAACTGGGTGTTTGTAAGAGAAGGAATAATTCAGAGTATTTCATTCGCAAACAATTTGCAGTAGTGTTTTCAAATAGTCGAAGTCCTTATGTGGAGATTTCATAGGATACACACGTAAAACCGTACCAAGTGATGGCATGGACTTAACTTGATTTCAGGAAATCAAGCAAAGGTGTGACCTTGGTGGAAGTTCAGACTTCACATCAGTGTGCGTCCATGGTGCAGTCTCAATGATGGGATTACTGCTGGGCCTGAGTCAAAGGCTGCCAGCAGCTGCAGGTGCTGTCTCATCTCCAACTCTGTCTATGCTTCTCCCCCCCACCAGGCTTTCCCCTCAATCACTCCTCCCTTCAGGTTCTCCTTGTGGCAATTTACCTACGTACTTTAGATTCTAGTCTTTGTTATAGTAAGTCACTTTTTAAAAAAGGCTTTATTAACTTATTTTGAAAGTCAGAGCTATAGAGAGGTGGAGAGAGATACACCGAAAACGAGAATTTCTCTGCCTGCTGATTTGCTCCCCAGTTGGCTGTAACAGCCAGTACTGGATTAGGCTGAAGCCCGGGGCCTCGTGCGGTTCTCCCATGAGGGCACCAGGGCTGAAGCATGTGGGCTGGCTTACACTTTCCCCTGGAAAACAACAGGGAGCTGCCTTGTAAGTGCAACAACAGGGAAATGAGCTGGTGAGCAAGTGGGATGGCAGCATCGCAGGTGGCTGGCTATTCTTAAGATGTATTTATTTTTATTGGAAACGCAGATCTGCAGAGAGAAGGGGACACAGAGAGAAAGATCTACCCACTGGTTCACTCCCTAAACAGCTGCAATGGTCAATGCTGAGCTGAACTGACGCCAAGAACCAGGGGCTAGGAAATTCTTCCTGGTCTCCCATGCAGGTCCAAGATCCCAGAGCTTTGGGCTGTCCTCTACTGCTTTCCCAGGCCACAAGCAGGAAGCTGGATGGGAAGTGGAGCAACTGGGACATGTAAAGATAGGATTTCTCCACTAGGCCATTATGCCTGACCCACAAGTGGCAGATTTACCCATAACACAGCAACCCCAGACCCTTTGTGGGTTTTTCTGAGACGTCTTTTAGCGCTCCCCTTCTTTTCTGACCTTGCCACACTCCTCTGCCTTTTATTACCGCAGCATTCTATACTTCTACATTCTGACACTTAACCTTGGTTGCCATTTGATGTTTTTGTTTTCTCCTTTGAATCGATTAACCTTTGTTTCTTTCAGCAGGTTGAGCACTGTGCCTGCGTTTTGTCATAATTTAGTGTCATGCCTGGCCTGTAGTGATGCTTGAATAACCTATGTCTGATTGCAAGTATCACAATCATCTAATGACTTCACCATTCTCACATCTCATCTCTTAAAAGTCGCTGCCGAGTTCTCAGAGCCCAGGGGAGAGTCTAGCACACACTGGGTACTCAGAACATGTCATTGCCCCTTTCCTAAGAGGTGGTAGAGCCCACAGAGCCAGCAGGCCTGATGCGAGGAGGTGCCGGGCTCCAGAGCACAGGGAGCAGTGATTGTGTCTGAGCAGCTACTCTGGTCCTGCTGAAGAGGAATGATCCAGGGGCCACTGCAGCCCTGCTGAAGCACAGTCACGCATCTGTTGCTAAGGTGCTCAACAAGGCACTGCTTGGTTAATGAACTGGAAAATCTTTGTAACCCAGAGGGCACCGTGGTTTGGGTAGTTAGAGATCCAACTTCTTTTTATTTTACCTTTAGCAAATTACATATAAAACTGCCTTACTAATTTGGACTTCAATCTGTTCATCTTAAAGGAAGATCTAGGAACCAGAAGCCCCTTAAAATTCTCTGTGCCTTATAAAACAAGACAAGGGTGTGTCATTTGAATTTTCATTTGTCCTGCTTATTCCAACCCCACACTCTTCAAAGTTTTGTTTCGCATTCTGACAAAGTGGGGCATTACTGAAAAAGTACTTAAAGAATATTGCTGACTTAAAATAGTGCAAAGAAAGTGCAAATGCACTGAAGTTTCAAAGTGCTTTCAGATTCCGCCGGTCTTCCTAGATAAATTCAAGCAGTGCGTTCTCCTTCCTCACATCCATGTGCTTGTGAACAAATTCCATGGTGCCCTCGTTCTCTAATTATTTGTGCATAAAGTATGCGTTTATACATTGTAAGTGATTTCCTCCAGTCCATTGGAGAGGTATGGTGGTATAGCATGCGTGGGCTTGTATGTCGTGCGATGTGCTTCTCGTCTCAGTCTGGCCCTCATTGGCTGTCTTCTCTTGACAATACATTTCGCTGACTCTGAACTCCATTCTTTATTCCTTTAAAGGAAGGTGGTGACATCTGTTCCCTTCGGTGGTCAAGGCACAGTTTACAGGCACTGAAGCAGAGGGAGAAGCCCTGTCCAAGTTCCCATCGTGTCCCTGATGCTGTAACCAACAGTGGACATTCAATCAGCACGGGATGTTTACCTTATACTGTGTTCCGTAAGCTTAATGAGTCAAGCAGCTCTTTCCTATTCGTGGTCAAACCACATCATCATGAACTTACCGTTCAGAGTTGGGGTTTTGGCAGGTGGATGCAGTAAGACTGCTGAGGACCAGGAAGGCTCCCAGGACTGAGCTGAGGACCAGGAAGGCTCCCAGTACTGACGGATGCTTTCTTGGTTGGGTAATTAGGGTGAGGCTAAGTCAATCAAATGTTGTTGTCCTAAGGAACACACTGCAGAGGGGCGGCTTCCCGTGCAGCGGCTGTGCTCTTGGGTGACACTAGGAAATCCTAGTACTACGGCAGCGCTTCTCCTCTGGTTCCTGTTTGTTAGGGGACAGAGCTGTTCAGGTGTTCCACATTGTTTCTCAGTAATTTCTTGGTGGAAATGTTGTGGAACTGTGTATGAAGAACTAAAAGATTCATCATGGTTTATGCTATGGCAATCGATGCCAAAGAAAATGATAATGGTGTTGTTTATGATGTAGTTTTGTTAACCATTTTAGATGTTGGGCAGAATCTGCATAGGCTTGCTAATGGTATAGGCACCATAAAGCCTTTACACGATGCTTTATAAGATCTGGAATATTTGGATTGTTCTGGTGGCTATCTAAATGGCATGTCTTTTATATCTTTTTTTTTTTTTAAGAGAGTATCTAAAGAGCAGCCAAAACCCTGTTTATTTTCTCAGAACACATGACCATCAATCAACCAGTTGTAGCTGCTGGGTTGCAGTTGGCAAAGCTCTGTCCTTGCCCTGTGTGACAATACATGCACATTCACAGGGGTGAGGACACCAGGCCATTGTCATTAACAAACCAGACAACAATCTGGTTGGGCCAAGGGGTACCAGCGTTCCACATCAAGGCTAGATCTCCTTGTTATGTTTTACTGTGTTTTGCTTTAATTGAACTTCAAACCAAATGTGTTATTTGGCCAACTCCTAGAACATAAGCATTACTGGATTGCAAAGAAAAGGTAACACATGTTGGAGTATGTTCCACGAAGAACCAGAAATGTGTTCTTGGTCATATTTAAGTCTCTGTGCTTGATTTTCTCTCTTAGTGACACTTCCTCTCTCTTCTTTCTTTTCCACTTCTTTCCCTTTTTCCAAACTTGAAACATACCTTTTCTTTGTCAAATGAGAACTTACTCATAAAATACAACAGTCTGGAGGCAGAACATTTCAGAACATGAACATGGCTGTTGACCAGCTCTTTTTCTATTTTTTTTAAAGATTTATTTATTTTTATTGCAAAGCCAGATATATATGTAGAGAGAGGAGGAGAGACAGAGAGGAAGATCTTTTGTCAGATGATTCAATCTCAAAGTGACCGCAACAGCTTGGAGCTGCGCCTATCCAAAGCCAGGAGCCCAGAGTCTCTTCTGGGTCTCCCACACAGGTGCAGGATCCCAAGGCTTTGGGCCGTCCTTGACTGCTTTCCCAGGATGCAAGCAGGGAGCTGGCCCCCATGTGGAAGCCTGGTGTGTTCAAGGTGAGGACTTTAGCTGTTAGGCCACCACACCGAGCCCACAGTTCTCAATCTTCAATGCCTCACTCTCAACCTGAGTGGTGGTGAAGAAAGGTAAATTTCTTTAGGGGAGAACATGTACAAAATAAAGCTGTATTAGGTGGTAAACATCCTTAGAATCACAGGCAAAGATTCAACACCTATTCTCCTGGCACCTAGGGAGTTAGCACGTATAATGGCCTCGTGATTCCATGGTCACGGGTGTTCATACATGGACCTCATTATTTATTAAAACATAATTCATCATCTGTTCCTGCTTATCTCCAACTTCATGAGTACTGGCAGGTGGAGACAAAGCAAATGCAGTGTAGGAGACAACTTGCACGGAGTCATTTCCACATAAAAATGAAACATGCCCTCGTGTGCTTGTGTTAGGAGAAATAAGCAGGCATCTATAGAGGAACTGGTTGGTGCTCTGAGCAATGACTCTCAGAATGAAGAATTCAATTGCATTCTGTGAACTGTGTCCATTTTCCATAAAAAGGAGTGAAGGTCAAACCTGGCAAGGGAACACTGGATTATTTAAATCAGAATGGCACAACGGTTTTAGATATCTGCTGAGCTGGCAAGCACCAGATACACCCATTTCCTCCTGCTGTACATCAACAGCATGGCTCTGTATACACGTTGATCAATTCCATCAGGACCAGTGGATATTATCGGGGCGATCTCAGTCTAAGGAATCACCTGCCTTAGTTCATTCTTCTATTGCTGTCACGGAGTACCAGAAGCTGGATGCTAATAAAAAGCAATCTATTTCACTCATGCTTTTGGAGCTGGAAAGCTTTGGAAGCTTTGTGTGGCCCCACTTCTTCTCACCTGGTAGGGCCTCATGAGGGAGGGCTCCCTGGCAGCAGCAGGAGAGTGCATGGAAGCAGGGAGCAGGCAGTGATGCAGGGGCGCTTTGATCTTCTCAGAAACAGAAACACTTCTGAGGGTCATGCTGGGAGTTTCATCACCTGACTGTGAATTCTACCTCTTGAAGGCCCCAGAGCTCTCTGGGCGCACACTGCCAACACATAAACCTGTGGGGCACACACTTAGGCCATATGCAGTATCACCATGCTAGGCCCATACTGCTAACACACTAACCTGTGGGTCACACACCGAGGCCATATGCAGTCCTTAACACCTGTTCTGTGTATCGTCATGCTTGGCCCACACTGCCAACATATGAACATGTGGGGCACACACCAAGGCCTTAGGCAATCCATAACACCTCTCCATGTCCAGAGGAGAGAGTACAGCCATGTGATCTGGAGGTTAGCTTTGGCCTTTAGTTCAAGATGGAGTTGAGATGTATTGACCATGGACTTACTCTAATAATTGATCTGATACAGTACAAGGTGGTCAAGAGTCTATTTTATGATATGAAGATATATATGATAATGTTGTGTAATGGATACTGTGTGACAAGTTGATCAGGAGGCAAGGGGTGTTTTGTTTTGTTTTTTGTTTTTTAAGCGGGGTTTAATGCAGCGGAATGAGCACATACTGGACAACCTGAAAGTTTGTCTGATGTCCCATGGTTTTAGGAATTTTGATGCGAAACAAGGCAGCAACCTTGTTTTTTGTCTCATACAAAAGACGGATTTTCATCCGAACAACTCTAGTTTGCAAATCACGACTTATTTAAGAGAGAGAGAGGTCTCCTGCCATAGTGACAGGGTGGGGCTCCAAGGGAGGAAAGACCCCAGGAAATGGTGGAAATGGGGTCTCTTATGCACCATCTCGGGAACGAGGTTCACATAAGTCTTCCAAGTTCAGAAAGAAAAAAGAAAAACATTTTCACAATGGGCAGCAGTGTCTGTCACCTGCAGAGCGAAAGGACATCAGAAGGGTGAAGCTGGTGGCTTCCTTCTCCTGTCCAGACAATCAGCTGAAGACTAAAGTGCCATTCCTTTGACGGTGAGCCTGAGATGAATTGAGTGTGGGCATCTCCTTGGTTTTGCTATGACAAGCGTTCCAAGAGATGGGGACAGATATATTGATTCTGTCCCTTTTTTCCCTCCTGCTAGGGAGGAGGATACTCCATGGAAGGGTATGGAAATAAAGAGAACACCGATCTTATATCTGAAAGGAAAATTTTATCAGGGGCCACAGATCCTTACTGCCTACTATGCCCTCTGATTCTTCACAACAGGAAAGAAGAATTTTCATGCAGACAGCTTCAGTGTGCAAAGCAAGATTTAAGAGAGAGAGAGATGTTCTGCTATAGTCACAGGAGGGGAACCCAAAAGAGGAAAAACTTGAGAAAATGGTGGAATGATTTAGTTTTTTTTGGCACCATCTCAGGGAATGGGTGACAAAATGAGTCATTCAGGGCAGAAAAGAAAGGAAAAAAAAAAGGAGGGGGGACTCATTTGCCTTGAGCAACAATGTCTGGCACTTTCCTCTGCACAGACTGGACATCATAGAGGTATGACAGGTGGATTCCTCCTCCCATCCAGTGAGTACCATCTCCCTGACAGTAACTCAGAGATGGGTGTTGCTTTAGGCCGTGTCTCCATGGGCACATGCTCTAACAGAGGGGAGGTGATATGTTGATTGGTCTCTCTAATCACCCACAAGGGGACTGAGGGATGAAGCTAGAGAGAATACATTCCTGCAAGGGTAAGGAATGGGGAGAAGAAAGATGTTATATTTTAAAAGGTAACTTCGCCAGGGACCAGACCTAACTGCCTCTTAGCCCACCTGACTCCTCACATTACTGCGCATTGTAAATGAGTTCCCCTCTCCACCTGTTGGTGCATTTGTCCCCCTCCCCTAGATGGGGTTTAAAGACACCTGTTGCACCATTTTCTCTGGACTTTAGTTTCTTGGAGCCCCCTCCTGTCACTAGAACAGGAGCTCTCTCGCTTTTTAAAATCTTAAATAAATCTTGTTTGCACACCGAAATTGTTCACACAAAAAAAGTGTAGGAATGTTAATATTAGCCCTTATTTATACACTGGAACTGCTTTTTGAGGTCTTAGGCAGATAGTTCAACTTCAGCCACACCTTCCCCACCCATCTAATCCTTCCTGCCCACCTGTGACACTCACCTGGGACCTGAGAGGGGGTGGCGTTGCATTGGTGCTCAACTGCTCCTCCCAAAAGGCCCGTACTAGGGAGAGTCTTGCTCTCTTGGTCTCATGAGTGCACAACTCTGGCACTCTGACGCTCGGCTCCCCAGTACCTGCCTGCTCCCTGGCTAGCAGTAATGGAACATGGGCAGAGAAGCCAGGGAAAGGTGATGGTCTGCAGCTTTGTAAATGTGATCAGATTGTTTGCTGTATGACTCTTAGGATAATTTGTATGGCTGGGGATACTGGGATAAAGGTCTTCACTTCAATGGATGGGCTTCAGGGTAATGATTGTTCCTCTCAGGGTTTCAATTCAGACTGGATTGCCATCTGGACTTGTCATTGGCTAATTTCTAGTGGATCCTGCCATCACCAAGCTCAGTTAATAATGACTCCTTAATACACCATGGCTTGTTGGTTGTGCTCTCTTACACCCTGCGATAGTGCTCTTCCTACTTTTCTCTTGCTAAATATTGTGATTAGTGGTGAATAAAGCTTATGATAATAGAGTAGAACAAGATACTATCTTGCCAACAGTGAAAAGTAAACTAGGAGTGAAAGGGGGATGTGGAGAAAGAAGGGGGAAAGAAGAAAGTGTGCCTATAAAAGTTGTACTATTTATAATAATAAAAAATGATAGTAAATTCCAGTCTGTTGGCTGCACAGAACTCTCCCTCTCCTGCCCCCCAACTTGAGGACCTCTGTGGTGCTATTACACAGCAAAGATGGTGTTTGCTGGAATGTGTAATTGAAGCCTCTTACATGGTGATGATGGAACAGATATAGATAGGTAGACAGATAGATAGATAGATATACATATATATAAAACACTGTAGTTGAGCCACAGTCTACAAAACATAATGCATCATTGCACTTTGTTAAAAGTAGGCATCAGGCCTGGTGTTATAGCCTAGTGGCTAAAGTCCTCGCCTTGAACGTGCCAGGATTCCATATGGACACTGGTTCTAATCCCAGCAGTCCTGCTTCCCATCCAGCTCCCTACTTGTGGCCTGGGAAAGCAGTTGAGGACGGCTTAAGGCCTTGGGACCCTGCACCTGTGTGGGAGACCCAGAAGAGGCTCTGGGCTCCTGGCTTCGTATCAGCTCAGCTCCAGCTGTTGCGATCACTTGGGGAGTAAACCTTCAGATAGAAGATTTTCCTCTCTGTCTCTTCTCCTCTCTGTATATCTGTCTTCTAATTAAAATAAAATCTTCTTAAAAATAGGTATTAATGGAGAATTTTTGTATATTTATTTTTAAATTATATTCTTTGTATTATTTTATTTTAATCCTTTTAGATTTATTTTCTTTTACTTTATTTTCCTATCTCTCTGTGACCAGTGTGAGGCTCCTGGCTCCTGACTTCAGCCTAGGCTAACCCAGTGCTGTTAGTGATGCCTTCTTGGTAGCAAACCAGCTGTAATCAGATCTCTTTCTGTCTCTCCCTTCCTCTTTGTAACTGACTTTCAAAATAAAAAAAAAATCAATCTTAAAAAAATGATAAGTTTATATAAAAAAATAAGTCTATTTTGATGCAGAAAAAAATTTTGAAATTGCTGTATGCTTTATGTCACAGGCATTTTCCACGAGTGCTGTGCCTGTACTGGGTCTGCGATTGGTTGAGTGCACAGGCAAGGAAGCATCTGTTATAGAAGACAAACTGAATCAGTGCATATAAACTCATCGTAAGACTTGTGAAATAATGGTTACAGAGTTACTACGTGTTCTTGTGAAAATTGGCAGTCATACAACTGCAAGTGTTTTCATGGCCAGGCATTTGGAAAATACTTTTGTCCTGTTGCATAACACAATTCATATTGATATTTTCTAGATAAATGTACAATAGATTTTAAAATTCCTTTCTAGCCACAGATTATTTAATTTTTTTCCCAGAACGTGTCAGCTGTCCAGCATTTTTGCTATTTTTACTATTAACTTGTTAGCATTTATGGAGTTGTCAGAGAGATGAGAAACTATTGGCTAATGGTGAAGTATATTAAAGTTTGCTTTGTGGTAAAATAGATGGTCCATAAGCAGTGTGCATCTCTGGTGTTCAAGTGCAGACTTTAACCCGCCTATTACCTCTCATTGATTAATCAGATCATTTAGACATGTTTTAGCTTAATTTATGCGCTTCTACTTTATTTCTGATGACCGGAAGCCAACGAGATGGAACGTCTGATTGCTTCTCTCTCCCTCTCCCTGCTGCCGTTGTTTTGCTTCATAAACGTTTATGACTCCTGTGCAGGAGTTTATCTCCTGTGCAGGGGTTGATGGCAGATCCTCCTGTGGATGGAACCTTCAGCCATTAACAAACAGTCTTCGTTTCATTTTTTGATTTATGCTTTTTCATTCAGTGAGGACTGATATGAATAATTGAGTCCTGATTTTTTTTTGTTTCATTTGCTGCTAGCAGTTATCTATCACTTCTAAAACTTTGAAGTCTTTTATTTATGTCTCCTTTGGACAATAAATGGACAGGTTTTATGCTTTATAAAGTAGGAGAAATTTTTTCTTTTAAGAAAGCTATTCATTTTATTAACGCATTGTGGTCATTTGGGTACTGAACCAGTGGGTGGGAGATCTTTCTTTCCATCTCCCCTTCTCTCTATACATCTACGTTTCCAATAAAAATCAATAAGTCTTTAAAAAAATATTGCATTTATTTTTCTGCTAACTATAATGTAGTTATGCCTATAGATCTTGATTGAAGAAACTCTGACAGTACATATTTATGAAACATTAATTAGTGCAGATATATTTCCTTTCACTGACATGTGTGATTTTGATCTGTGAGCTTTCTTCTTCTCTGCCCTCTAGGAGAATGCCATTCCTTCTCTCAACTTCCAATGTTTGTGCCTGTCACATCATCTCAGACATACATTACACATGGTTTGCAAACGTTGGTTACTTCATCTATTATGGTCTGTAAGTTTGACTGTCATGTCAGTAGTGTTGATCTTTGTATTTCAAATGAGACACTTGGCCATTTGTTGCATCCAGTATACCCAAGTCCTTGAATGAGACAGCGCAGCTGACCTCTTCCTTTCTTCCTGACCCTAGTTTGAACTTTCAGAAGTCATACAGCGGTCTACCAAAGTTTCACCAAATCATCACATCTAGTTTTACAGAATGCTGGCTATTTGCAGGCTATTTTTATGCATTTATATCACAGAGATAGCCAATACATCAACATGAAAATTATAAATTTGTTTAAGTGTACAGCATCATTTAGTTATCTTCTATGAGATTACTAAATCCTACCATCTACACGAGATGTTACGCTTGTACCTTCTGTGAGTTTATGAAGGCCTCAAACCACTCGCTTACATACTGGTTTCCCTGGTCTGAGACATCCTTTGGGCTTTGCCCACTCACCCTTTTCTCCTCATGGGTTTTGAAAAGTATAGATCTCCTCACTGTTTCCATAGCTTTTCCTTTCCCAGAATGGTACACCATTGTCTCAGGGGGACCCTGTGTCCACCAAGGGGATGAAGTGGCAACAGTGTCCACTGAGACAGTCTGATCGAACATGTCCATTCATTGTAATGCAAACATAAATTTACATAGGTTAACAAAGGGGGAACACAGGGGGGCATTTCCTAGCAGTCCTCCAACGTAACAGTGGCACTGCAATTGGCTAGAAGGCATGTTTATCTCTCTGGACCCTCCAATCATTCCTTAGGTCATGTACAACACCCATGGTTACCAGGTAGTCCTTAGTCATTTATACCAGGTAGGCTGGCAGGTAATGCAGACTGCACCTGACTTCTAAGAGTTGCTTATCAGAGAAGTTCCAGCATAGCTCATCCAAGAACAGAAGAGAGATAGGGGTGCAAACCATCACTCTGTATGACCAGGGAACAGGCCAAGTTGAGGTCTTGGTTAGCCAAAACCATTGTTAGGTGGTTCCCTTAGGCACATGGTGTGCTGTGCACCTATGGCATCCCCCAAGACCGAGCAGACAGAGACCCAGGGGCAATCTCCCACATCATTACAATCATGTAGTTTTTGACAGTTAAGAGCAAAAGTGCTAAAAATCACCCAGGTGCAGGCTTTGTGCTGGACCAGTTTTCAGCCCCTTTGTGTGAGCACCAAGGAGCACGACTGATTGATAAGCGTGTGTCTGGTTTTTTAGGAAACTCCTGAGTTCCCTTCCAGAGTGGCTGTACCACTCTGCTTTCCCAGGAGCAATGGGTGGAAGTGTGTGCTGCTCTGTGGTCTGTCAGCATTTGGTGCCATCAGGGTTCTTAACTTGACCATGCTGAGGGATGTGTGGCGGTGCCTCATTATCACTTTAGCTCACGTTTCTCTGAGAATATAACGTGGAGCATCTTTTCAAATGATCACTTGCTATCTATGCACCTGAGTTTTCTGTTTCATTGGATGAGGATTTAGTGGTTAGAGAGGGATAAATTTTGAAGCTGACAAGTTTACTGGGACAAGTAAACTAGGAGCAGCATTTCCATTTACAAATAGAAAAGAATGAAGTGGACACCTGAAAGATGACCTGACCCACTGCCCAACATCTGGTTGCTTGGGATTGCCTGAACGACAGAAGGAGAAGAGAGCAAAGATTTTTGAAGCATCTTCATCAGAACTCAACATTCAGGTTTAAAGGACAGACCTGCAAGGGTCACCTAAACATGTCCAGATGGGTCTCAGGAGGCACACACACTCAGCATTGAGGAAGCTAGCCCCAAGGGAAACTATGCTATTCCAAGGCCATGGCCGGAGCTTGTCAAACCTGCATGATCTACAAGGGCAGAGACTGAGGTGTGTATGTCTGGATGGGGTGTGGTTTAATGCATCTGGTCATCAATTCAGAACAAAATGAAGCATATAAGAAAAACCACTCAGTTGGGTGGACCAAGAGCTTTTCAAGACATAGTGCAACCTGCTTCAGAGATTGGCTCACCGTTAGGGCATCAGTTGGTGGAGTGACTCAGGTGGTTTGTTAGTGTTTAGATACCCCCTTCGTGTTGGGTATAAAATGACCTGGCAAAGTAAGATGAATCAATGCTGTTTTTTTTTTTTTTTTAATAGTCATGTCAAGGCCTGGCGACTCCTGCAGGTTTGATGCAGCAGCCCAGTCCTGAGATGCTGAGTACTCAGTAGAAATGCTGGTCACAGTTTTCTTCTCCAGTCCCCAGGAGATGGACACCACTGTAGAATGTTGTCACCAAAAACTTGGGGAGTCTGTGTCTTCCTCTTTCCATTGCTGTCCTCTTGTCTACATGAGGAGCATTTCCTAAGGGAAGAGAGTGTCCCTTTGCTTGGTTAGGACATTCTGAGATGCCTAGGAGAGGAGTGTCCCCAGTGGTCAGGTGTCCTGTGGATGAGAAGTGACAGCAAGGCCAGATGGTATATCTGGTCATCCTTTCCTTTCCATGACTCCACACGAGTGGGAATTCGAGGTGTGTTTGTAAAACCATTCACCGTTTGTATTCTTTTTAAAAACCACCACTGAGGCTTAAGAAACAGCGGGATGGGATGCTGCCAAGGGGTAGAACTAAGAGCAGAGAATAGCGATAGACTGATGGACAGTTTTGCAATCATGAAGAATCCTGGCAGGAGCAACAATGGAGAAGGTTGATTCCCAGGGGATAGGTTCTTCAGGGGCAGGAAGGAGAGGAGGTGATGGGAACAAGAGTGACTTTCTAATAGCAGGTGCTTCAGGGGACTGAGGTCTTAGAAGGGCAGAGCCTGGTAAGGGAGTAACTATGAGGAGCAGCAGGGGCGGCTGCCTGGAGCCCGGAGTGAGAGCAAAGACCACTCCAGGAGAGAGGGAATGTGGGGCAGACACAGGGCCAACAGTAAGGGACAGGCTCGGTGATGTTTGAAGCAAGTGTGTTCAACCATAGGGGATCAAGGATAGTTGCTGGTTGGGTCAGTTGAGGGATGCGTCAAGCCTTCAGGACATCTGTTGTTAGGCGAGACATTTTATCAGAGGTTTTGTCTCATGTGGTCTAAATTAAACTTTTTACCTATCCTGCTAATGTATAACATGTCTTAGAAACCAGAGATCTTATTTCTATATTCATCACTTATCACTAGGTGATAATTATGTGGTCCAATAATGAATTATGCTATTATCTACATAAATAAGGAGTCATATAATCACTTATTTGAAAGTTACATTAAAGTGGAGGAAATGAACTTGATGTTCTGAGCTGAGGAGCTAGGCACATTGCTTTGAGCCAAGTCATGAGATTTGTTTTCTAACTGCTATGTTTATAGTCTGGCCAACAGACAACCATGAACGTGGGGCAGTGTGTCGGAGGGGTTTGTGGAGATTCGTGCTGCCATCCTGTGTGGCAGCAGGACGCTACCTCACACAATGGTTTTGTTCTCTCTGTGGCTCATTCTCCTCTTTTGACCAGAGAGCATATTTTTTCAAGATGTCTTTCACATTGAGCTTTTTAAATGACCAGCTTCATTTTGCAGTTTGCCAAGTGAGGTGGAGTGCAACTTTTGTTTTTGCAAGGAAATATTTTAGTGTAATAGAATGATTGAATGCCAGGTGTTACTGATATCATTTCTAAGGACTTCCTGGAGATTAGAAAGAGAAAGTAGTGACTAGAAAATATGATTATCTCTTAATTTCAAACATATATGGCTAAATGGAAGCTTTTCTTTTTTTAAATGGCTTTATGTAGGTTTAGAAGTTGGGGATGCAGAAAGGAAAAAGAATAGCACTCCTGTTATTTATACTGTTTTGCAAGAGCATCAGCTACCAGGTCACAAGGCTCCCTTGCTTTAAGAGGAAGAGGTGCACTACGCACCTGTGCTCAGGCTCACATCTTAAATGCAACGTTACAAATAACTCTAGTTGTACCTGACATTCAAAGATAACAAAAAATAACAGAAAACGATGCAGAAAATACAAAGTGGTCATGCATTCTGTGGTGCTATGATTATGCATGAAAATACGTGCAGAAGTCTCTTAGGGTCCGGTCCATAGAAGGGACACAGCAAGCAGTGACCATAATTATTGTTATTCTGTTAGCACTCATTGGGGAATGTGTCTCTGACTAAAAACACACATCAGCAGGCATCAACACACACAAGCTATTCCAGGTTCCCTCTGTTTTTGCTTTTTGTTTATTGGAAAGTAATGTCACATTTCAGAAAAGCAGCAATACTAATAGTATAAAGCCTATACACACTTTTTGCAGATTCCGCTATGATGTCTTTTTACGCACACACATACACACAGACAACGGTGCTTTAAAACGTTTGTGATGGATAGGGTTATGTGGTAGCAAGTCAAGCCTCTCCTTGGGACACTCAGGTCCCACGGAGTGCTGGCCACCTGTGTTTTGATTCATCTCTCAGCTAATGTGGCTCATGTGCCTTGAATGCAGCACATGACAGCTTGACTTGCTAAGGACCCTGAACGAGCTTCTGGCTCCTGGCCTCAGCCTGGCTCGTCGTTGGCAACCCCACGTGTTGCTCTCACTTGTGGAACCAATGGATGGAAGATATTTCTCTTGTTCCCTCTCTCTGTCATTTTGCCTTTCAAGTAAATTAAATGGGTTTTTAAAAATATAAAAAAAATGATTAGTGTTTGTTTATATCGGCGCAAAAATTGATTCTGTGTATACATTCTATGTATATGCATTTTCATCAACTTTTTGAAGACTGTTTGTGCACGTGGAGATATAAAAGCTCCCTGAGCCAAGACAGGGAACTTAACAACATGACCTTTGGAGCCTAGATGCTCTACTAAATACTCCCTAACACTATTGACATTTTTGCACACAAACACAAGTGTCCACTTCAGGACATTGAACATTGATGCGATGCTCTTATCATTATCTTCTGTGCATATTCTGGTTTGACCAGTTCATGAGATAATTTGCTGGAGCTTTTCATTTATAGAGTACAAGACCAAGCCAGGACTAGGGGTTGTACCAATCATCATGCATAGAGTATTCCCAGAGCTTCTGTCACTTAGGATATATATATATATATATAATATGTAATATAGATATATTATTATATATATAATTTTTTTCAAAGATTCCAGATCCAAAATTACACTGAAACGGGCACTCCCTCTGACACCCCTGCTGCCTCTCTCCTTCCAGGGCCTTGTACAAAATTGACATCGTTGTTTTTCAGTTTAGCTTTCCTGCATCCCTACTGGTGAAGACAAGGCTGTAGTTAGAAGCAAGTGCCTTCTTACTTCGCTCTTCCTGCCTGAAAGGTAGCATATAGACTTCTTGGTTTTTTGCTTTTGTCTCCTACGTCAGAGCTGGAAATCACGTGAGTTCATGGAAATCATCTGCATTCTTTTTCCCAGGCGCATAGAACCATGTCCTGTGTGTGTAGAACAGTTTGAACCCCAAGTCTTCCTATCCTGAACTCTTTGGTAGCTTTCAAATTAACGTTACGTAAAGTCGAACAATGGCACAACAGACAGCACAGCTTTTGTCCTGTTGGAAATGCAAGCTCAGGGAAAGTGGGATCGTCCACGCTAAGGAGGAATATATGTGCATTTGCTGGACACTGTCAGCTTCTGCAGGAGTTGCATAGCCTTGCATTTATCACTGTGTGGCACTTTGATTCGGTAGGGGTCCTCTGTGATGGCAGCACTGGCTGCTGCTCTCAGACTGCTGTTTGTCACTTAGTGACTGCTCCTCTGTCGGTTGCATGTCCTTGCCTGCACAGAGCCATTAAGCATTCTGGTACTGCACATATACAGGGAAATGGGTGCCAATTTCCTTAAGAGTTTTCCTCACTTCTTTGTCCCTGTTTAACACAGTCCCTAATCCTTTCCGGGCAAGATCTACCCTTTGAACTTTTGCAGTCTCCCTCCCAGGTCAAAAGAAAGCTTTGGGGGTCCAGCTAGTTGAGTTACAGGAGCTGTGTATGTCAGCAGTTCCATGTTTGGTTAAAGCACTGAGTTTCAGTTTTTTTCTGAAAGAGATTCTGATCTGAGTCACTCATTAGCTACCATGATTTTCTCATTAGAAATACAAATTTCGGGCCCGGCGGCATGGCCTAGTGGTTAAAATCCTTGCCTTGAATGAGCCGGGATCCCATATGGGCGCCGATTATACTCCCAGTGGCTCCACTTCCCATCCAGCTCCCTGCCTGTGGCCTGGGAAAGCAGTGGAGGACGGCCCAAAGCTTTGGGACCCTGCACCCATGTAGGATACCCGGAAGAAGCTCCTGGATCCTGGCTTCGGATGGGCATAGCATCGGCTGTTGAGCTCACTTGGGGAGTGAATCATCGACTGCCTTCCCGGGCCACAGGCAGGGAGCTGGAAGGGAAGCGGGGCTGCCGGGATTAGAACTGGCGCCCATATGGGATCCCGGGCATGCAAGGCGAGGACCTTAACTATTGCGCCACCGCGCCGGGCCCAAAGACATTACATTTTAAAAAATGGTTGTGTTCAATCTGTAGATTGCTTTTGGCGATCTTAATGAGATATTAAATATTCCTACCCATGAAACTTGGAATGAATTCCCTTTTCTTACCAGTTTTTAAATTTTCTGTAGCAATGTTTTATAGTTTTCACTGCATAACTCTCCTGATTCTTTGAATTTTCCCTACACAGTTTATTCCTTTAAATAAAATGGTAAATAGAAAAGCTTTCCTATTTCTTTTGAAGATTATTTACTTTGGATCTTAAAAACAAAACAAAACAAAAAACCACATCTGATGTTTCAGTTGAGTTTCTTTGGTTGCAATTTATGTTTCCAGTGATTTAAAATACATCTCTCATTATGTGTCCTTTGATTATAGAGTTTCTATTTAGTACATCTTGTTTTTGCTTTTTTCTTTCTCACTTGTTACATTTTGCTGAGCTTCTTCTAATCATGTTTGAAGACTAGGTCTGGAAATACATTTGAAAGAATGTTCTTGCTTCTTCAAGTTTTATTTTAAATTGATACACAAACATTTATGCACATGTTTAGAGGTTTATTTATTTTAGAGGCAGAGTTAAAGAGAAAGAATCTCTTCTGTCTTACGACTCACTCCAAAAAGAGCCGCAATGGCTAGAGTTTGCTGACCTAAAGCTAGGACAATAGATTCTTCGGGGTCTCCACCATGGGCACAGGGGCCCAAGCACTCAGGCCACTTTTTGCTGCTTTCCCAGGTGTAATACAGAGGAGCTGCATTGGAAGTGGTGCAGCTGGAACTGGAACCAGCACTCATTAGAGACACTGATGGTGCTGGTTGTAGCTTTGCTTGTTATGCTCCAGCCCTTGCCCCAGTATTTATGTATGTTTTCATGGAATATCATGAAATATTTCGAAACTTGTATACACTTTGTAATGGTCAAGTTAGGGCAAGCATATGTATCTTCTCACGCATTTATCATTTCTTTGTGATGAAAGCATCCATCCCTCTTCTGTGTACGGTGCAACACAACAGCCAGCCTTCCTGTCCCTAACTGAGCTCTAGTTACGAACTAAAGTTGATTGAACTGTCAATCAACTTGTTCCCATTCTTCTCCCTTCCCCTTAGACTCTGATAACCAATGGCTAGTCTACCAGAAGTGTAAATTAAATCAACTCTTTCAGATTCTACCTGCACATGAAATCACAGAGCACTTGTATTTTTGTGCCTAGATTGTTTTTTAATTTCATTTTATTTATTTATTTATCTTATTACATTGCTTTTTGTGACACAGTTTTGTAGGCACTGGGATTCCCCCTAGCCCTCCCCCAACCCTCCCTCCATGATGGAGTCCTCCACCCTGCTGCATTGTCACAGTTCAAGTTCTGTGGAGGTTCTTTCATTGCAAAGCATGTACCAAGCATAGAGTCCAGCATCTTATTGTCCAGATAAGTTCAATGGCTTCTTGTGGAGACCATCTCTGGTCTGAAGATAGAGCCGGCAGAGTGTTATCCCAACCGATCAAAAACCCCAACATAACATCAGCAACAATCCACAACATCATGGACATAGTATTGAGCAACCAATATATTAAAAAAAATTTACATTTTACAGGTAGTATTTTTCATACAGACATCATTTCACTTTAAAATAAGGCAAACATGCAGTATGTAACCTTTTGGGATTGGCTCATTTCCCTTCGCCTTATGGGTTCCAGTTTGGCCCATTTAGCCATTTTATTTTTTTTTTAATAGATTGTTTTACTTTGCTCACTTACCTCTGGTTTCATCTTTGTTGTTTCAAATGATAAGACTTCATTTCATCTGGCTGAATTGATTTCCATGGTAGATGAGCACCACACCACATTGTCTTTTTTTTTAAAGATTTTATTTATTTTTATTGGAAAGATAAACAGAGAGAAAGAGAGACAGAGGGAAAGGCCCTCCATCTGCTGGCTCACTCTCTAAGCGGCTGCAATGTCCAAAACTGAGCCCATCTGAAGCCAGGAGCTTCCTCTGGGTCTCTCACACAGTTATAAGGTCCCGAGGACCTGGGATGTCTTCTACCACCTTCCCAGGCCGCAAGCAGAAAGCTGGATGGGAGCAGCTGCGGCAGGAACTGGTGCCCATATGGGATCCCAGTGCATGAGAGATGAGGACTCTAGCCACGAGGTAACCGCACCGAGGCTGAGCAACACTTTTTCTTTATTTTCTATATTCATTCACCCACGGATGGGCACTTTGTTTCCATTTCATGGGTACTGTAGATAGTGTTGCAATTAACATGAGAATGCAGATATTTCTTTGATAGCATGGGTTCATTTTCTTATATAGCCCTGTGGTGCTGCTAAGCGATATGTCTATTCCACCTTCAGTGTTTTGAGGAATGAATCTTCGCACACTCATCCACAACGGTTGTACTGATTTTCCATGCCACTCACAGTGCACAACCGTTCTTTTCCTCCTCACCCCAACAGCACTTTAACCTTGAGTCTTTTTGACAAAAACCACAGTGGTTACTCTTCAATGGTTGCCCATGAATTAAGGCAGGGACTTAACAGTTGCACATCTGTACATGTTTCAGATTAATTTCAAGAATTCATTAGAAGCTTGGAATAAGAGAAAGTCATAATTTGCTAATTATTGTCTAGTCTTTTCCTCCACCCAGTCATTCTTCATAGCACAAAGTAGGATTTCACTTCCTTTGTTGCTAGTTGCTTTTCTTTTTGTCCAATATTGGATTTAATTGCGGTTTTGCATCTACTGTTCTTTCTTTTCTGTTGTTACTCCTCTGCCAGAGGGCAGCCTTTGCTGGCTCCAGTTGGTTACTCTGGGCAAGGTCAGCTTCTTGTTTAAATCCTAAACATGTTTTTCTTTGCATTCACTATGGAATAACAGATAGCTTGAGCAGAAAATTCTTCCAAAAATGCTTCTCTCATGTCCTTAGGGATTATCCTGTGTTCCTTCTGCATTTTATGCTGTCACCAGGGGTCACAGCCGGGGTCACATTTCCCTTGTGAGTAATCTGTCTTCTCTCTGGAAGTTTCTGGGTGTTCTCTTTTGTTTGGTGTTCACTGAAATGTATGAGGACACTTTAGTAAGCTTGTGGAAAATTACATTAATGTATAGATTTATTTCAGCACATGCATTTTTGAAATCTAGGCATAATCACTTCATAATTTGTAATCCCCATAGACTTTTCAAAGACCCCTTTTATAGGAGTGGTTCAATATGTGGCATTAAACCTGGGGTTTGATGTCTGGTGTTTTTACTTATTAAGTATTTTTTCAGCTTATTTGAAAAGCAGAGTTATAGAAAAAGGGAGAGACTAAAAGGGGATAAATTAGATGAAGAAAGAGAGATTCTATCTGTTCCATCCATTGTTTCACTCTCCACATGGCCACAATGATGCAGGCTTGCCCAGGTTAAAGTCAGGAACGCAGAGCTCTCTCCAGCGGTGGCAGGGTGACCATGGACTTGGCCCAACTAGGCAGATTCTCAGGGAGCCGTATCCAAAGCAGAGCAGCAGGGACTCATACTGGCACTGCAGCATGGTTTGCCAGAGTCATAGGTGGTAACCTAACTCATCATGCGAATGTTGGTCACTCAAGTCATTGTTAAATGCTAACAAGTTTAATCTACTGTTAATCTGCATTTGTGTTTCCCTTCCACTTTCTGTTTTTGCAACTGTTATTTGAGAGAGAGAGAGAGAGAGAGAACAGGGAGAGAGAGAGAGAGAGAATGCTCATCACTACTACAACTGGGCCAGGCAAAACCCAAGGAGCTCAGAATTGATGGTGGGAGTCACCATGTGCTGCCTCTCAGGGTGCATATTCTCAGAACCTGGCCATGGGCACCCTAACGGGGAGGAAGGAGCCCCATGTAGCATCTTCTCTGCTCTGCTAAGCAGCTGCTCCTGGGTTTTCTGCTTTATCTTCCTGCGATATTTCCACACTTCCATATCATTTTTCTTTCTTTTCTTCAAAGCGTATTAGTTTTCATAAAAGCTCACCAACATGATGAAGAATCTATTGAACAATGAAACAAGCATACAAACACATCAAGTGCGGCCTATGGAATCGTATGAAGTGTCCGCACTCCCTGGTGTTCCCTCCTCCCATCAGAACACTTCTGTATAGTCAGCTACAGTTGGCAATTTTCATTCCCATAGACATCTTTACACTTGCTATATGCATGGGACCACTGCCCATTCCTATCTGCCATCATACAAATATTATAATGCAAACATCCTTTGTATCTTTGCAGGACTGAAATCAACTTAGCGCTGTGTGGCTAATCTTCATTCATGTTTACAGATTATTTTTCCAGCTCGTTGCTGCAAACCTTATTTTGTGTATTTAAATGGCTGATAGGTTCTCAATTGATTTTTTTCAATTTCCTCTGAATTTGCATCTGGAGCGATCTGGATGCTTGTGAATAGCAGCCTTGCGATGAGGATCTTTGCATTTATTGAACTGTAAATTGCCTTACATAGCTTAGGAAAACTTTATAAAGTTAGACACATTCCAAACACTGTCATTCCATTGTCAAAGTGGTGTTTTTGTATTCCTCAAATGTTTGTTTTCTAAAAATTTTAGGCAAAGTAAGCAATTGAATGCATTAATTATTTTCTTTAAATCTGCTGCCATCATGTCTAAGAAAATTTGCCATAAATGAGGACATAAAATTTACTGCATTGTTTCCTAATAATTCTCAAGCTTGGACTTTTAATCATTTTTTTTTATATTTATTGATTTTTATTGGAAAGACAGGTTTACAGAGAGGAGTTACAGAGAGAAAAAATTTCCATCCACTGGTTCACTCCCTAAGTTGCTGCAATGGTCAGGGCTGAGTTGATCCAAAGCCAGGAGCCAGGAATTTCTTCTTGGTCTCCCATGCAGGTGCTTTAGGCCATCCTCTACTGCTTTCCTACACCACTAACAGGGAGCTGGATGGGAGATGAAGCAGCCTGGACATGAACCAGTACCCATATGGGATCCCAGCAGATGCAAGGTAAGGATTTAGCCACTGAGCCATCGTGCTGGACCTGGCTTTTAAGTTTTAATCCTTTAGTGTGCCCATGATGGATTTTTTTAAATTTATTAATTAAAAAGTCAGATACTGAGGGGAGGAGAGACAGAGAGAAAGATCTTCCATCTGATGATTCATTCCCAAGTGAGCGCAACGGCCAATGCTATGCCAATCTGAAGCCAGGATTCAGGAACTTCTTCCGGGGTATCCCACGTGGGTACAGGGTCCCGAAGCTTTGGGCCGTCCTCAACTGCTTTCCCAGGCCACAAGCAGGGAGCTGGATGGGAAGTGGAGCTGCTGGGATTAGAACCGGCACCCATATGGGATCCCAGGATTTTCAAGATGAGGACTTTAGCTGTTAGGCCACGCCGCCGGGCCCCATGATGGATTATTGCCCACAAATCGGTTATTATAAGAATAATCATCAATTTTATTTCACACAGCCCAGAATCTTTAGAACATTGTATAACTCTGAGTAAGCAGATCACAGTGAATGGATTTAAGCTGTGTATTATATGGTGAGTGCCATAGATCTGACATGCTTCTGTTTATAGGCTCTGTAAAGCCATCTTCAAGCAGTTCAAATTTAGGCAGAGAAGGAAGAGCCAAGTTGGTGAATGTCGGGCCATGCTCCATTGTCCTGGCCCAGAGGTGATGGCTGGGAAGACAGAGGGGCCCCCAGCTCAGGACATTGCAAAGCAAACAAAATCTCAGAAGACCTGTGTTGGAGTTGCTCTCTGACCATTTGGCATTGGATGGGTTTCTGATCTTGATTCAATAACCAATGCTTTAGGAACTGCTTACTTATTCATATTTGCTGCATTCATTAGTTGCTACCTGCCAGGACTTTTTCTTTATCTGATGTTTTCTGTATGCCTGTGTGCTTCCAGCTTTGTAACAGCTCCCTGACAAACGGCAGCTGAAGTCTATGCCTCAGAGTCTGAAGAATGAAGATAAAGATATCATTGGCTGTCATTGCTGTCAATCATTGCAGATGTGGGAGAGGAGCAGTGGGTTGAATCCAAGAACATGCCTATGGATTAATCAGCTTAAGTCTGAGAAATTATTGCGGGTAAAAAAAATGACATGACAAAATGCCTATACAAGTGAGGGGATTTTGTTAAAAAAAGACCCTTTGTCTAATATATATGGCTATTACTATTCAAATCTTTTTTAAAAAATGAGCATTTGGTTAATTAACTTTAGATTGTTAAGGAATTTTATGTGATCATTAGTCAAAGAATTTCCTTAAAGAACAAAACTGTGCTACAGTTCTGTAAGTTTCTTCCAACTGTTTCTTCTAATTGGCAGCATTTTCTCCCTGTTCTGCAACCAAATGGATGTAGTTTTCGGGGCTGGCTGTAGTGCAGCTGGTCAAATTGCTGCTTACAATGCTGGCGACTCGTACTGAAATACCTGCTTGAATCCAAACCACTTCACTTCTTTTCTACCTCTCCTTTGTACCTCAGAAGGCAGAAAATGGGCCAATTACTTGGACCCTTGGTATTTACACAGGAGACCTGGATGAAGTCCTTGTTTCCCGGTTTTGGCCACGCACTGATCTGGGCATTGTGGCCCTTTGGAGGGTGAATGAGTAGAGAAAGAACTCTTTTCTTCCCCCTCTATCCCTCTGTCTTTCAAATAAAATAGGTCTTAAATAGAGAAAAAACTGCTCCCCCCCTTCAAAACCAGCAGAGGCATCAGCCAACCCTGAGTAGCCTGGTGCTCACTGTGTCTTGAGGAGCGTTTCCCTCACCATGCTTGGAGCACCACACCCCAGTTGTCTCCCCAGGTGTTCCCTGCTGCTCTGGGTGCCCCTGTCTCACTTACATGTCCTTCCGCTGGGAGCAGCACACCCCAGCTGCCTCCTCAGGTGTTCCTTGCTGCTCAGGGTGCCCCTGTATCACTTACATGTCCTCCCGCTGGGAGCACCACACCCCAGCTGCCTCTGCAGGTGCTCCTTGCTGCTCTGGGTGCCCCTGTCTCACTTATATGTCCTCCAGCTGGGAGCACCACACCCCAGCTGCCTCTGCAGGTGCTCCCTGCTGTTCTGGGTGCCCTGTCTCACTTCCACATCCTCCCGCTGGGAGCACCACACCCCAGCTGCCTCTGCCTGTATTTCTTGTTGCTCTGGTTACCCATGAATGGTGTGGATTTATCTTCTCCCTTACACATTCTCTCTGCCTTGTTCTTATTATAAATGTACACCCTTGGTCTGGCTTTCTGTCTCTCTTTAGTTCACTGAATGTAAGTACAGAGATTAGTCACTGAGAAACAGTATAGAATCTATGGAGCCATACATTTTGGGGCCACAGAGAAGTAAATACAACTCCTAACTTTGAAATCAAGTTTGAGTTTGGATAGTCAAGACCTGGATTTAAATTTTGCTTTCCCTGAATGGCTTTGGACATGATGCCCGAGTCTCTGTGATTTGATGAAACCTGCATTGGTCCTGTGTTTACATAATATACAGTGGCATCTTTCCGTTAGAGTGCCACACAGAGGGGCCTGGATGAAGGTCTGAGCTCCTTGTCACTTTGCAAGCAAGATTTTCTTCCAAGTTCTTTTGCTTGTCAGTGCACATAACTTATGACAGCCCCAGGAGAGAAAAGGATCTCATCATCTCTCCCTTACTCCTGCAGATTGACAAACACTTCTGCTGAGTTGCTGGCGTCTTGGCATCCAACTACAGCCACCAGAAGCGTTGGAGCTCCTTGGGGGCTACCATGCATCTTCACATGTCATGATGATTCCCTAGGATCAGTCATTTCACAAGAGCTAAGCTGGAACAGGTGGGCTGATCTCTGATGCGAATAATTTCTCAAAGTTTATTCCAACATCTGTGTTAATAAAGGGTCCTCCCAGGCAAGCGTGAATCAATAGTATATCTCCCCCTTTGATGGAATGAGGGATGAGCATGCTGGCTCTCACCACTGCCATCACCCTTCGGCTGTACCAGTCTGCAGTGGCCATTGCCCTTCGAGTTGCTGTTGCTCCTAGAGAAGCCAATCTGAACATCCACCCCCAGCGGAAAGGGTGGCCCATTTGCTTTCTCTGCCAAGGTTCCTTGCTGAGTCCCGGTCTGGAGAATATCAAGGCTTTGCAGGAATCAGGGCTAAAACAATACAGCCTTTCCTCATTTGGAGTCCTGTTAAAATAAATGCACTCTGAAAGAGAAGCTTTCATGTAGTATTTTTCAAGTCAAGGTATTCCAAGACTCTAGAAAACACTGCCCTTTGAATTGGCAGCCCTCTCTGACATGCAGAGTCCAACATCCTGGCCTGGTGGACTGTCGCTTCTCTTAAGCTTCCATATATTTATTTGATGTGTGAAGTGGGCTCTTGTCAATGTGATGCTCATTCTCCAAAAACTATCTCGAACCCCACAGCAGGTGTATATCATTTGAATAATTCTTCTTTTTTTTCCTTTAGGAACAGAACAAGCTCCATGGCTGAGATTTGGAAATAGGAAAGATTTACAAGTGAAAATGAACCTTTCTACCCTTCCTGGCTTATCTTTATGTGTTAATTGAACAAACATTTTGAACCCAGTTGTAATACACTATGTTTGTGGAGCAAGCAAAAGAGATGCTATGCCTACCTTCTGGAAGATTCGAGGCATCTGCAAGCAGACAGTGCTTGGGTAGTTACAGATGAGGCAGGATAAAGTTGCTTGCATCTGCACACCATGAGACAAGGCCGAGTTCCATAAGCAGAACACCATGGGGAGAGCAAGAGTGAGCATCTGGCTCTGGTGTGATAGCGTAGCAGGTGAAGTCCCTACCTTGCATGCACAGGGATCCCATATGGATGCTGGTTCTAATCTCAATGGCAGCCCCACTTTCCATCCAGCTCCCTGCCTGTGGCCTGGGAAAGCACTAGAGGACAGCCCAAAGTCTTGGAACCCTGAACCCATGTGGGATATCCAGAAGAGGCTCCAGACTCCTGGCTTTGGATCAGCGCAGTTCCGGTCGTTGCGACTGCTTGGGGAGTGAACCTGTGAATGGGAGATCTTTCCTCTCTGTTTCTCCTCCTCTCTGCATATCTCGGTTTCCAATACAAATAACTAAATCTTTAAAACCAAAAAGAGTGCACATCTGAGTTTGGTCCAAAGAAGAAGCCCAGATTCCACATGTGTGTTATAAAGCAGGTGCTCCATAGGGACGAGACGGAGTTACAAAATCATCTCCACTTGCTCCCTGGGATTCTTACGAGTGCTTACTCAGGTTTTCCCCAAACCGTGTGCTTGTAGCTCAGTAAATCAATAAGCATCAAGAAGGTGAGGATAGAAGGATGTGTGTGTGAGATGTTGACGGTTCTGCCTAGGAGTTCAGGTTTTATTCTATGCTCAACTGGAAGCCACTGGAAAACTTTAATCAGGAGATCCACAAGACCCACGTCATGTTTTGAAAACTTACTGACGGCTCTGGAGAGTGGATTGTAAGGGATAATAGAACTCAGACAGATCAGGGGAGACTATGTGTCTACCTTCTTGAAGACTTGAGGCATTTGTAGGCAAACAAGCAGTACTTTGTGTCTTGGAAGGGCAGTGGGGAGTTGACAATGAAGACTTTCCCCAAGATTGTTGTCTGGAGTCAGAAAATGGTGAGACATGGGGTGTGTTCTCAAGGGAACACTGTGGTAGCCAGAGTACCTCGGGTTGAGAGCAAAGAGAGGAGTCAGGAATGACCCCACGCACTATGTTAAACAATGAGAAGGAAGATGGAGCAGTCTGTTGAGATGACAGAGACCGATGGTGGGCTTACATATGCTTCTGACCAAGGGAGGCATCCGTGAAGGATTTAGATTCAACGTGGTAAATGGAGGATAGTGACTGTAGGCCAGGAGGGGATATCAAATACATGCATGAAGGGCCATGTCAGGAGCTCAGGAAGGACCCCTGGGTGTAGGCTGTCACTGTGAGAGCTGCCGTTTGAGCTCAGGAAGGACCCCTGGGTGTAGATTATCACTGTGAGAGCTACTGTTTAGTGGATGATTCTTCAGTCCTGAGGGCTGGCTGAGATCCCAGGGAGCGAGTGAGGATGAAGAGGAACAGACAGCCCAGGTCTTCCATCACTCTGATCCCAGGTCAGAGGACTAGCTGGGGAAGAGAAGGTTGAAAATACATCCTGGCAACTACTGGCTCAGGTGCTGGAGGAGCACTGGGTGGTTGTGAGGTACTTAATGTTGGGGAAAAGGAGTGTTTTTAGGGTGAGGATAGTTCTGGGTTTTGTCAAATCCTGCTAAGATGCCAGAGGCAGAGACTGGATCATCATGTTTGACAAAATGGAGTCACACTGGTGTTGGAAAGGACACTTTGGGGACAATGGTGGCTTTGGAAGCGTAGGGGGTCTTAAGGCTAGTCATGGGTATAAGGGGCTGTAACAGGTGCTACCTCATCCCAGGAGCAGTGAGGTTGCTTTACAAGGGCATGTCCTTGCCAGGGATCACAGGAAAGTGTGCCCCAGGAAGCCACCCTGAGATCTGACCTGAGGTCTGTGAGCACACGAGGTGTTAACTAAGTGAGCTTTTCAGAGGGTGTATAAGGTTCCAGGGAGAGGGAACATAATATGGGAAGACTCCAGGAGTAACCGGGCAATGCGCCAAAGCTGATGAAGGGGTGGAGATCAGGCTGAGAGTGCTCATGAGCCCTTGCTTTGCACGATGCATGGATCTTACTTGTTTATCACCAAAGTGATGGGATAAAATTGAGGGGCTTTAAGAGTAATGTTATGGTTTTAAAATAGGTGGATAGTATATAGAAAGCAGGCAAGAGGAAGAGACAAGTTGTGGTGAGAACCTATGGCAGCCAGTGCTGAGTGTTGGAATTGCCTTGAGAACTGTACAAGTTCAACCATAGCCAGAAAAAAAATGTTTTCTTTTTGGAAATGAAAACGGTCCTTGCATTTGACAATATCTTATGTTGATTTATTCCACTAACTAATTGTTCTTTGGAGAAATTGAGCTCATTCGCCATTAGGCTTGACGTGTTAAATTAATCAGATCTCTTACAAGGCTCCAAGCCTTTGAAAGCTGCAGACAGCTTCACATTGCATCCACATTTATCAACACTGTTTTTGACATGATGTGCAGAAGCAGACAGCCTCATTCATTCCAGTTGCTTCTCTAACAACTTCTGGTTTTAGGGCATTTACTTGGTTACAAATGATTTTCCTTTGAGGCAAGATAAACCAGTTGCTTTAGACTTGACTTTCTTCCTAATCTATTATTTATCATCAGGGGTCTGAAAATACTAGGCTTTCAAAGTTAAAATGCACAGACAATAGATCACTTTCTAATTCATTAGCATATCCTTTCTGATTTTGATCTTGCTTTCAACAGAGATTTTCTTTTCTTTGTAAGGAGATACATTATCTATCACGTATTTCCTGGCCTATTGCTTTTTTCCTTTAAGGGAACTCAACTTAGGGCATTCCTTTTTTTGCTTGGAGCAACAGGAGAGTCTTCTACAGAGCTTTTCCATGAGCAATCCGTGCTGTGCTGGCTCCAGCCAACAAACCCTTAAAGGATGCAATTGCTGAATCTTCCTCTCACATTTCCGAGGGACCACCAGGGCTCCCTCCTTAAGGCTCACCTCTGTGCCTTTCTGTCACACTCATCCCTTCCCTTTGATTGCTGCTCTGACTATGGGCTAAACTTGAAGATGTGGTTTTTGCCTCAGGAGAAGCAAATATGTAAAAATCACTTTTGAAAATGCTTTTCGGAACACTGAACTTTCCAGGGGATCTGAAGAGCATCTGGAACAAAGATTTATTTATTTTCATTGTAAAGTGAGATACACAGAGAGGAGCAGAGACAAAGAGGAAGATCTTCCATCCTCTTGCGCACTCCCCAAGTGGCCGCAACGGCCGGAACTGCACTGATCCAAAGCCAGGAGGCTCTAGGCTCCAGGCTCTTCTGGGTCTCCCACCCATGTACAGGGTCCCAAGGCTTTGGGCTGTCCTTCACTGCTTTCCCAGGCCATAGGCAGGGAGCTGAATGGGAAGTAGGGCTGCCAGGATTCGAACTGGTGCCCATATGGGATCCCTGTGCATGCAAGGTGAGGCCTTTACCTGCTAGGCTACCACACCTAATGGTAATTAATCCTGAATTAATATTATAAGCTTTGCTTCAGCCTTTTTCTTACGGCTGCCTCCTATGGCTGCCTAACTCACCTGGTTACCAAAGATGCATAAATCACTCTTCATATAATACCCTTGTAACCCTCATCCCAGGGTCACTGTTTGAAAGAAAGGAGAGCTGACCCCAGCCGGTTGGTCTGTTTATCTGCCTCCTCAGTACACTTTGCAGAGCTGTGTAGGCTCTTGGGGGAGAGGCTCGGCTTGTATGCAGTACTCTTGCATATGTGTATGTGTGGTGTGTGTATGTGGTGGGGGGTGTTTTTGTACAGTCTCTTGCCCTGTGTCTCTGTCCTTTCCTTGCATGTATCCTACCATCTATCTCTTGGAAAGTTTACATGTCCTCTATATTTCCCCACTGTCCATTTAAAGCTAATCTCCATCCATCTCACCAACTCTCTCTCCTCCTTTAACCACAGCTATGATCCCTTAGGTCCTGGATTTTCATTCGCCGGCACTTGGATCATGCTTTAAACAAGGCGATTCATTCATTGCTCCAGCCAGCCAACTGGTGGAGTGCTGACTACACACCCAGCACTGTGTGGTGTAACAGGCATCTATACATGAAGGACAATGAACCATGTCCTCAAGGGACATCCTGAGGATGGGTCAAGTTTACACCTGGACTCACTAGGCAGGTTGTCGGAAGCCTGGCTGAGGAGGAAGCTATTTGCTTCGGTGCAGCAGCACCAACGGAGCGTCCAGGGTTTTCCATGGTATCTCCGGGTCATTAAGTCAGGGCTGGTAGCCTCCTGTTTTTCATGCCTACTACACTCATTCATCTCCAAAGCAATCAAGGGAGGGAAGTATTATTCCTGTTTCATTATTGAGGAATAAGAACTCACAAAATTTAGAATTTGAGCAATACCACCCAGCCAATAATTGAGTTGCAAAGGCTTTTTCAACCTTTTGCTATGAACGTTTTCAGACACAAACGCAGCACCTCTCACCCATCTTGATCAATTGTCAAGCTTTTTTCATCCTGCTACCGTTCAGACCCCTCATCTCCTTTGTCTTTTAGGTAGAGAGTTATTTTATTATTTTTTTCAAATTCATGTGTGTCGATTTCTTATTTAATGATACAGATCATGAAGTATAGGCGATCCTCTGCCCCTCTGTCCTCCCTTCTTCCTTCTACCACTCTTACTGGCTTTTGTCTGAAAGTTGTTCGAAATAGCATAACCATTCACTTGACCATTCTTTCCTAAGATTTATTTATTTATATTTGAAAGGTAGATTTACAGAGAGAAGGAGAGACAGAGAGAAATATCTTCCATCTGCTGCCTCACTCCCCAAATAACCACAATGGCTGGAGCTAAGCCAATTTGAAGCTCGGAGCTAAGAGCTTCTTCCTGATCTTCCACGTGGGGGCAGGGAACCAAGGCCTTGGGCCATACTCTACTGCCCTCCCAGGTCACAAGCAAAGAATTGGGTGGGAAGTAGAGCAGCTTAACTGGCACCCATGTGGCACGTTTGTGCTTGGAGATGGAAGATTAGCCAATTGAGTCCGTGTGTGTACCACTATTTCACCATTATATACTTAACATTCTGATATATAAATCTATCATGACATAGCAAGTAGAGGAAAATGAAGAAAATGAAGTTAGATAATGTAAAATACAATTCAGAAGTAAAATCAGAAATCTTACTATTATTCAGGGGTAAAATGCATGTTTTATACATTAATTATTTCCTAGTATGCCAATCTTGTTACAGGGCTCATATTTTTTGTGGTCTATGCATTGGCTGTTGCAGATTAGAGAGAACATATGATACTTACTGTGACTGGCTTATTTCAGGAAGCATAATGGTTTCCAGGTGAGTCCATTTCATTGCAAGCCATAAGGTTTGCTTCCTTTTAATGGTGAATGTTCCATGGCATCTGGGTTGGTTTCAGGTCTTAGGTATTGTGAATAGCACTGCAATAAACATGGGGTTATAGGTTACTCTCTCACTTGCAGATTTCCTTGTTTTCATCCATTCCCAGCAGTGGGCTGGCTGGCTGACTGGCTGTGGACAATAGCCTTTGACTGGTACCTGGTGGGTGTGGCTTAGAGCTTACGTGCCTATGACCTGAGACACGGCTTCCAGGCCTGTGTGGAACGTGACCTCTGACTTGACCGGAAAGTCATGGGAAATAGATATGTTGTATAGCCAATTACAGTGTCTTTGGTGTGTTGGGGGCCTACCAGAAGACACCCTCTTGCCCTCCCCTTCCTTCGTGTTTATAACCTGTAACTTGTGCATAATAAAATGGACATTCCTCACCAGCTTGTCTTTGGTGGTTCTTGAGGTGGAAGATCACCATCACCTCACCTTGATGACCTCTGGGCCTGCGGGGAGGTTTAAACCCCTTGAGCTGGGTAATATGATAGATGTATTTTCAGCTGTCTGAAGACTCTCTGTAGTGATGTCCATAGGTTACGCTAGTTCACGTAGATTAGAGTACCTTCATCCCTGTATCCTACCAGCATGATTATTTATTGAGTTCTGTATGAAAATCATTCTCCTTGAAATTAGGTTGACCTCATTGTGGTTTTTATTTGAAGTTTCTCCATTGCTAGAGAATCTGAACATTTCTTTTTCCATGTAACTGTCAGTCATTTGAATTTCCTCTTCTGAAAAGGACCTCTCTTCAGGTGTTTTGCCCATTTCTGAACTCAGCTATTTGTTTTGCTGTTGTTAATTTTCTCAAGTTCTCTCTGAATCCTGGATATTAGCCCTCTGTCTGTTGTGTAGTTTTTGAGTACTTTCTCCCATTCTGTTAGCTGCCCTTTTATTTTATTGACCAGTTCCCTAGTACTAAATGCTTCTTAGTTTGATGCAATCTACTTTATTTATTTTGGTTTTAATTGCCTGTGCTTTTGGTTTTTTTTTTTTTCTCAGAAAATTTTGCCTGTGCCTATCTTGCAGAGCAGTCCTGACGTTTTCCACTATGATGGTGTCATTTCATAGGTTAGATCCTTGATCTATTTAAAATCGATCATCAAAATGTCCTTATTTCTTAAATTTATCGGTACATTGTTCGTGATTCTAACACACACACACACAAAATCAGTGTCATTCTTCTCAGATCTAGAAAAAAGCATTGTTAAAATTCATATGGAAACACGAGGCCACCCCAAAACCAAAGTGATCAAACAATTAAAAAAACAAAAAGTAGGAGTTAATGGCAATACCAGTCTTTCAGATGTACAACAGGGCTGCGGTGATCAAAACAGTCTAGTGCCACTGTTTTGATCAGTGGAGTAGATTAGAGATCTTAGAAATGAACCTTCACATCTAGAGCCAATTAATTTTTGACAAGTGAACCAAAATCAACCAAGGGGAATTAGACAGTCTTTCCAATGAGTGGTGCTCGGAAATTGGACACATACTTACAGAGATAAAGAATTATTTTACACAAATCCAAGATGTCCTTTTGATTTAACCATACAAATTTCAGTATGAGTCTGTGAAAGACATGCTTGATGAAGAATGATGGACACAACCACATCTTCACTACAGATAAAATTAATGCAGTTTTATTAATAATAGCAAAATATCATTTAATCTGTGCTATGTTCCCATTTTCTCCTGTCTTTCCGGAGAGATCTTTTTGTAACCATTAAGGTGAAAATTAGGTCCATGGATTGCACTTGGTTGATGTGATTATTACAGCTCTTTTGACCTATACGGAGTTCCCTGCCTCGCTTTTCTCCCATGAACATTGCTTGTGGAAGATGTTGGTTATATTGCAGAACTCTACATGGGTTTGGGCCATTTCCTCTTAGTTTTCTTTGATATATCCCTCAAGTTGCCACACTTTCTACGAACTGGTAGGTGAATCTACTGCATTAGAAGACTTAGTTTAGGGTGATTTCTTTGGACAATATTTCTCTTCGTAGGTGGTGCTATGTACCTTCCATGACTTTCTTTAGGAAACAGATGGTCCTGCCATCTCCTTCCCCCAAAATATCATGGCTGATAACAAAGATGGGGTGCTGTCAGTGAGCCACACATGGGAAAAGTCCTCAGATATCCATCACTGATGCTGTATTAAGCCATTGATGAGCGCTGTTTAATCATCTATTTCATTAGATGGCATAAGTGTCAATTTCTCTAATTCTTTAATCCCTGCTACATTTTCTGTTTCTGCTTTAGGACCCCAATAACTGTCTGAAGCCACAAACACTAAACCCTAACTTCTATGTAAGCAGCTGCCAAATGGTAATGTGCAGGATTTTACAGCATACATTTAAAACATTTGAATCATTTAATTTTGCAGTTTTCATTTAGCTTTTGTAGACCTTGGTTGACCACAAATTGCAGAAAGTGGAGCCAAAGACAGTGGATTGTCATACTTTAGTTAGTATTCTCTCTCACAAGAGAGAGGGGGAACTTCCTTCATTAATGTTTCCTTGCACTGTAGCGTGATTTGTAACTATGGGGCTTGACTCTGACCCTGTACCTACCAAGTTCCATAGCAATGGATTGGAAAATACCCAGACTGGCATCCAGGACTGCGAGAATCTTCACCTTCTAAAATTCCACATGCCTGGAGAGTTTCAAATGCTATAAGAATGAAGCCAAGCTCAGACATACTTGTTCTTTCTGGTGGTCAAATGGTGAAAGAGTGAGGATTCAGAACAAATGCTGGGGGATTCCAGGTGGCACCTGCTGCACTCACTAAACGGTAGTTCCTGTCCTTTGCTACATTTCATTAATGGCCAGAACCACTGCAGTCTCTTCATACACAGATGGTCATTGGCTACGCGTGGTTAACAGTCTCATGTCTGAGTAACATCCATGTGCTCCCTGGCTCCCTTCACCTGTGCGCCAGGCCAAGGGAGAGGTGGAGAGCTGCTTGCTCATGCATCTTCTCCTAACTCATTTTCTGGCAGGCACTTTAGGAAGGAAAGGGGAATTGTGTGAGTAAATACAGTTTTTGCTCTTCAGCCCCAAGGCTGTCAGCATCAGCCAAGGATGGCAGATTGGAAGTGACTCCACGTGTCTCCGGAGCTCGGCCAGGCAAATGGCTGGAAGTGAGCATGCGTCTGCATTCCCTTGTGAATACCTGGAAATAATGTGTTTTTCTCTCTGCTTTCAAAGTGAAATGATTTCATAAAATTCTGTAGGAGGCACCAGTGCAGCGCAGGAAAGCCAACAAACTGCTCTTGCTATACCTGCTGCTTTTAGTGGCAATAGGTAATGTGTACGTTTTGTGCAGCCACTGCTGCACTTGCAAAAGTTTTGTCCTCCCCACATCCCACACACCCCTGTATTGCCAACACTGTTACTGATCTTAGATGGGCTGCAAAAGGATGCTGTGGGACAATAAGAACATTTAGAATTGTCACGTCCTAGTCTTTTTCACTAAGCTTCCCCATGCTCACCCCTACTAGGAACCTCCTCACAAAGAGACGAGTCCTCCAGGCAAGTGTTTTGGAGATGTTTCTGGTGGAGGTTCAAGAGTTGCATCTGAGGATACAGAGAGGGGCAAAGGGCTGTGTACAGAAAGCTAGGGGCTCCAAGGAGTGTGGAGACATGCAGTTGGCCTTGAAAGCAGGTGCATCCTAAGGCTGGGGTTCCTTTTCCTAGCCTTCTATGTCCCAGTTGGAACAGATCTCTGCAGGAAACCCAGACTGACCGACCCCACTGTCCAGCCCACACTTATGCCATGAGTACCCCTGCCTGTCTAGTCAGGCCTGCCCCCAGCCCTGACTCATGCCTAGCTGCGGGAGCTACAGCCCATCAGAAAGGTGCCCGTAGTTTCTTTACTAGGCTCTGCTGGGTAGATTCCTCCAACCCTAGTTTTCATGTGTGCCAGTGGGTAATGATTGGTGGGTAGTGGGCAGCTGTGGCTGATGCTAACTAACCCAGCTTAGGTCTCCCACATGAATGTACTGGTCTAATCCACAAATGTCATACAATTACAATTAGTCATACAATCACCACTTACCCTGTGAAGTCTAAAGTTTTCAACACTTGATTCTGTTATCATAAACAGTACATTGAATGCTCCATTCAGGTTTTCATAAATGCCCTTTAAATAGGGTGATGGGACACAGTGGACCAATCAACACATCCTTTTAACACTCTCATCATATTAGCTACATTTTAACATAGGAAGCTTGGAGAGCCATTAGCCTTCAGAACATAGCACATGTGTACTAATGAGAGCAAAATGATGAGCTTGCAATGGGGCCATGGAGGTAGCTGGGCCGTGGACTGGTTGCATCTTCAGACCTCACAACATTTGTACTTCGCATTTCTATATGTTTTCTGTGCATTCCTGACCTTTGGGCCTGACAACCTGTTATTGAAACTGCAAACGTTAAAGTCATAAGTACCAACAGTAGAAAACAAAGGGTTGCAGGGTTTGCAAACAGAACATATTCAATTTGGGCACGAAAAAGTAGGAACGGTCTCTTTGGCTTACTATGTGGCTTGTTTATTTAGAATCTTCTTAGTTTCAAACTGTAATCTTCCAGCAGGTAAAAATCTATGTTCACAGCACCCCTGATGCTTGCATAAAGTTGGGTTAAATATCTAGGGGTAGCATGAAGTTTTAAAAATGCATGATTGCAGGGCCTGTGGTGATACTCTGTTGGCTAAAGCCTCTCGTGTACATCCACCAGGATCACCTATGGGCACCAGTTCATGTCCCAGCTACTCAACTTCTCATCCAGCTCCCTGCTTGTGGCCCAGGAAAGCAGTAGAGGATCCTGTGCCTGCATAATTCCAGAGGAAGTTCCTGGCTCCTGGCTTCAGATCAACTCAGCTCTGGCCTTTTGGGGAGTGACTCAGCAGAAGGAAGATGTTTCTCTCTGAATCTCCTCTCTGTATATCTGCCTTTCCAATAAAAGATAAATACATAAATCTGGAAAAATGTATGATAGCAAAAGGCTGCTGGGTGGAGGTCTTTGCCCATAGCATTCAGACTTTCCATTTTTCACTTACATTATCATTTAGACTCAAGTTTGCAAGCATTGGCACAGAAGATATATTTACTGCATAATTCATTACCACTGAAATCTTCCCTCAATACAATCGCATGTGCTTCCTTCTAAAAAAATTTCAATATGAGAAAAATCAAGTTTTTCTTTTTGTGTTACATTGTTTTAATAGTATAAATAAGTGTAAAATTAAGGAACCACTTAAATGATTATTTTTGATATGTCAAAATGAAAAGGTGTGGATCAAAATCTTTGGACCATCTTCTGGTGCTTTGCCCAAGCAATTAGCAAGGAGTTGGATTGGAAGTGGAGCAGCTGGGGCTTGGACTGTGCCCATATGGGATACCGATGCTGCAGGTGTGGGTCACAATGCCATCCTCCTTCAGTTGGATTTAAAGGACTCAGATTGCGATATGTTGAAATAGGTCACATTAGCATAAGGAGTCTTTAAATGCAGCTGTGAAAATGCAAGCTCCGAGAGAACTCTCTGTCCTCAGTCTTTCTTTACGAGCAGGGTATGAGGTCCTCTGCCCACACATCCCAGCTCACTGAAGGCAGGGATGGCACTGAGATACCTACACAACCAAGCCTCACTAAATAACCGCTATGGTCTGAAAATGATTTGTGTCCCCTTTCTGAACTCACATAGGCGTTTAATCCCCATCGTCTCCAGTCCATGGTATTAAAAATGTGGAAACTCAATTTGATCATGATGCCTGGATCTGAAGACTTTTGGAACAAATTTGATTCAATTGAATGGTTAGGGTGGAACTCCCGTGATTAAATTCCGATGGAGAGGCAGAGATTACACACACAGTCTCTCTCTCCCTCTCTTTCTCTTCCTTTCTTGATTCTGCCAGCAAGAAGGGTTTCATCCGATGTTTCTAGGCTTGCATCCTCAGAACCTGAATCCTGAATAAACTTTGTTTTTGATAAAGCAGCCTGTTTCAGTATTTCATTATAGCAATGGAAAAGGGACTAATTGAATAACTTAACCTGCCATTGGTTTCCACCATGTAACTAACCTTCTGGCAAATTGCTGCTTCTGCAAATTCAAAAATTCAAACTTCTCTTTCTCCACTTGCTTCTCTGTCACTCTTTGTTAAAATGGCTTATAGGCACACACCTTTAACCCCTCTTTTTTTTTTCCACCTCATACAAGTAGCATTATTGATATCAAATAGGGTGGGGGTGCTTCCCTCCCAGGGAAATAACAGAGGATACAGAAGGCATTTCCTCTGCTAGAATTCATTCATCACTTGAACCTCTCCTGTGACAGATGCTGCTAGCAGTGGGGATGAGAAAGCAGCCCAATCGCTTGGCTGCCATCATAACTCCCTGAGAAGATGAACACAAAAGCTTATCATCAAGGCAGAGAAGGCTAAATATAAAGGAAAATCAGAGAAGGAACCAAGAATCCCACCTTTGTTCCTGACTCTGGAATGTGTTGCATGTATAAACTAATGCAAGTTAGTTGTAGCCAGGATCAGATCTCATTCAAGGTTATTCCTCTGTTTCTCATATCCTGCCCTGAGTGGTGCGGTAGGGTTGAGCACACTCATAGATCATTTCCAGGCACAGGTATGGTATTAGAAGGGTCTCTTTGGCAAATGCCTCCCTGTTTTTATCTTTGCCACATCTTGAGCCAGTAATTTAAATTCTATAAATTCAATGTGCATGTCTAGATACAAAGCATTGGTTTAGCTTACCCGTTCTCAACTAGGTTTCCTCATATGAGCTATAGAGCCCGGGCAATGATTTGAGCAAGTATTTCCTGAATTGGTCCAAGGGGAGTGTATAATTTTTGCCGTTCTAAGCGCATAGAGAGAAATCCATTCTTCTATATGACGGCTCTTAGAGCACTAGGGCTTCATTCTCTCAAGAACTCTGCTGGGCTCTGCTATAGCCTTCCAGTGGTTCATGGCTGCCATATTCCTTGCCCTCCTGCAAACCGGAAGTCCATGTTATGAGGTGGAATCCAGCCCACAGGTGCCATTATGTTTCCCTCTGCTCTGTGTGGTGCATGCCTCTGCGAGTTGTAGGGTTTGGCTTGGGTAGATGATTGCTGTGACATCCAAGGCTGCCATAAGCGTAACTTCTGCAGGTGCTGCTTCCTGCATCTGGAGAAATCTCAGTTGTCTGAGAAAAGTAAGGGAGAAATCGGATGATCTGATAAGATGTTCTGTTTAAAGCATCCAACACTTAGTTTACCAAAGAGAATAACTATGATGTCAGTCCACCTGTTTCTACACCAAGAAGCCATTGATACCAAGCAGCAAGCTAAAAGAACAGTGATTAAGAGAGCAGTAGACATGCTCCAAGGTCTAAAGAGAGGGATTGGCGAGAAGTAAACAAAGTTTGCAGAGCTGTTAGCATGCTAAGAAGAGAGGTTAACCTGCAAGGAACAGGGTGGGGACTGGGGGGACCGGGGAGTGCAGGGGTCTCCTGGGTGGTATTCCAGAGACTCTGAGCCCCACACTTAGGGAAGGATTCCTTATTTCATCTACTACTGCAGCTGATGGCACTACAATGAAAGGCCAACAACTGTGATGACTGGAACAACAGCCAAGGAAGACAGACGGGAATAGAAGAAGTCTGTGGACCAAACTGCTGCTTACAGGTTGGTCCCAAATTAGGGATGGGACTGATGCTGCCTGTGGGGTTGTCTGTTAGGGAGTGATCCTGCACTCATATTTTTGGTTGAGAGCATGTTTTTTGAAACAGTGTCATGGATACTGTTGCATGTCTTCACTCAGATCGAGTTTTAAATTTCTATGCAATTCTTCCTCATATGCACTGGCTCCTTGCCTTATTTTTAGAGCTACCTTTTGGCTGAAGGATGGATTCCTTCAGAGAGTTAGAATGCCTGAGGGCCCATGTTCCCTCCTCCTGCGCATCTTCCTGTGCAGCCCATGGTGGCTCCAAGACATGGAGGAACGGGGGACCCAGCTCCCATGCCTGGATGAAACAATTTGTAGATAGCTGTTTCTGCATGGTGATTGTCTCTTTTCTCTCTGACTCTCAGACATTCCTGTTTAATAAGTCATTTGTTTCAGGAGCTGCTCCATGGGAACTCACCCAAGACATGCAGTATTCATGTCTTTCTCTTGCATATTTATGCACAACTTGAATACAGCCCAGACTTATGGGGAGTAGCATTCATTGAAGAAAGAGCCTGGGGTTTGGAGACTAACATCCCTTGCTCATTTGCAAACTGAACTCACAGCAAGGCCACAGAGGGCCCAGGGAAGGATACTGTGCTCCTTGGTTGCCTGTGCCCAGATGCTAAATACATCTGGACTTAATGGGATGCAATGTGGAGAGCATCCAGCACTCAGTGGTACTACTTAGTAAAACTGCACGCAGGGTAGGATTGGAGACCTTCTAGTCTCAGGATGATCACAAAGAAATGACAAACACTCTTTTCATTGCATTGTCTCTCTCATGTACAGAAAGACCTTCTATCCCTGGTCTCCTTGAGTAGACAGTGGCTTTTGGAGCACTGTACTGTCACTGCAGACACATTTTCACCCTTGGTAGGCACCATGATCTGTGGAGAGGGGGAAAAAAAGACATTCTCTTTGTTTCTTCATCTGGTGCATGTCAGTCCTCACTGGTCTCAAGTATTTCCCTCAAAGAGATGCTTGTAGAAGCAGTGTTCACAGGACAGGTGAGTATTAAAGTTGCATTTAGCTCCCCATGACTAGCAAGCCTGAGGAGGAAAGTGGGCCTGTCCCTGTCCCTGCTTCAGAGGCAAGTGCTGGCAGTCAGAGGCACCTGTGTGTGTGTGTGTGTGCCCTCCACATGCACCTTCCTGGGGCCTTACAGGCCATTCACCTGGCTGTGGACTTGGGAAAGCAGACTGCAGGGAGCTGCACATCTTTGTACTTCTTCAGGGCCAATGAATTCCTTCCATGACTTGTTCAGCACTCCAGCCGTGGAGACCCCAGCGACAGCACTTTCCGTGCTTTACCAAGAGTTAGGGATGTCTCAGGGGAGTATGGGCTTTGGGTTGGTCCCACCTGCTCGCACAAAGCTAAGAAAACTGTGCATGTGTTTTCATCTGGGCTCCTCTTACTCTCAGGATGAGGAAGCGAGTCTCCCTGTGGTCATTCCAGATGTGCCAGTCAGCTTCTCTCATCTCTGCCTTGGCTTAACCTAGCATTCTTTGTGACTTGACTCTGCATCCTTTTTGTTAGCCTACACCCCTGTCTGCATTTGCCTGGTGAGCAGTGACCTACGCCCCGTGACTCGGCTCTCGGTGCAGTGTCACTTCTGAGCAGCCCTTCCTGACTGCTGTAATGAGTCTGTTTGAAAAAGACACATTTATTTAAAAGGCGGAGGGATAGAGAAAAGGATCGGAGGGTGGAGGAGGAATAGAGAGAGAGAGAGAGAGAATATATTCCATCTGGTGCTTCACTCGCCACTGCCTCAGCCTGACTAGAGGATTCCATCAGGCCTCCCACTCCCACGTGGGTGCAAAGGGGAGGGGAGACATTTAGGCAACAGTTTGCCGCTTTCCCATGCATGTTAGTGGAGAACTAGACCAGAAGTGGAGCAGTCAAAACATGAACTGGTGCCCATACGAGATACTGGTGTACTACATGATGGCTTTAGCCACTGTGCCGCAGTGCTGGATCCGTGGAAAGTCATGTTCTTTGTTCATCCAGCACTGTGCCATCTGCAGAGAAATTATAGATGGCTGGTGCTGGCAACTGTGTTCATTGTGGGGCTTTGATTATGTGCTGGGCAGGTAAAATGTACTCAATAAAAGCCAGTGAACGGAGGACAGGCCATTTTGACTCACAGCTACGTTGTTGGCCAGGCACTGTGTGGAAGAGGAGAGATGCTGGGAAGACAGAAGTCCTTTCCGTCCTGCTCATGCCACTTCTGTGAGATGGGAGATGCTCTGTCTGCTTTGTGCTGATGTTTCTGGTTGCCTTATACCAGTGTTCGATGCACAGCAGGGCCTCGATATTTTTTTTTTTTTAAGATTTATTTTTATTTATTGGAAAGTCAGATATACAGAGAGGAGGAGAGACAGAGAGAAAGATCTTCCGTCCAATGAGTCACTCCCCAACTGAGCGCAACGGCCAATGCTATGTCGATCCGAAGCCAGGATCCAGGAACTTCTTCCAGGTCTCTCACACGGGTGCAGGGTCCCAAGGCTTTGAGCCGTCATTGACTGCCTTCCCAAGCCACAAGCGTGGGGAGCTGGATGGGAAGTGGAGCTGCTGGGATTAGAACCGTCACCCATATGAGATCCCGGAGCGTTCAAGGTGAGGACTTTAGCTGCTAGGCCACTCTGCCGGGCCCAGCCTCAATATTTTATGGATGAAAGAATATATTCCACTTGGCCATCATAGCAGCTCTTTTAGGAGCGGATCCCATGTCACATTACATCATGCTTTGAGTTTCCTTGTTGCAAAGATAAACTCGCCAGGAAGCATGGAACGTGCATGGAATATGGTTAACCTATATTTTGATGTAGCAAAACAGAAGCAAGCCATTCCTATTTCCAGCTGCTTGTCAGTGATTTAGTTAAGGCCTGAGTGGCACTCAGAGTGAGCTCACTGTCTAGGAAACTGATGGGACACTCTGGAATGTGGTCTGCATAGCCATCCACAGCCACGGAAACATGGGCTAAGCTGTAGAGTGTTTTACTCCAATTTCAGGAGTGCTTAACTCATTGAAGTCCTTTCTCCTCTTCCCTGGTTGCCAGGGACTCTGTTGCCATGGTAGCATTTGTCTGTAGCCAGGGAGTTGACCAGAAGGCAGTGAAGCCCCTGGCACACGACTCCACAGCAGGCTGTGCCCCTGCATCAGGTCTTGAAAAGATGGGAGCAGGTGTCCCAGTGAGAATTTTGATGGCTCCATAGGGTCACAGCCCAACATTCTAGGGCAGATGATTGGTAAACGGTGAAGGATACGTCTAAGAACAGAAACCTAAGGAAACTGAATCCAGCTGTGTACGTGAGCAGTAAAGGAGGGGGAATACCAAGATGTAGAAGTATTTACCCCATACATTTTGTTCCTACATGCGCTGTTTGCTTCTATTCCTCTCTTCAGTGTTAATAATCTATTGCTGCGTCTGAGTTGGAGAACATCAGTTTAGTAGTCTGAGTCTCAGTCCCGAGTTCAAGCTAGACGGCTAAAATGCCATTGCTCCACAGTGGCAGTTTTCTAGAATAAAACAAAGAGGAGAAGCAGACAGTGGACAGGTGAGGCTACAGGGAAAGAGAGGTCAAGATTCATAAAGTGCCTTCTTCAAACACGTACCTCCTCAGCTGACTGGGCACCTGTCTTCTTGTGCTGCATGTCCCAAGGGGTATGTGTTTGCTGAGAGTAGGGACGATATGGGGAGAAAAGTGGGAGTACTTTAGGGGAGGGAGGTCAGAGTTCAGGCAGGGGAGGCCAGGCCACCCATACATGCCTCCTGATTCTTCTTCCTATCTTCTTATCATCCCAGCCGCTTTTGCCTGTCTCAGGGCATGGAGTCACATCCATTAGGATTTCCAGCCAGGAGGGCCATGCGTTACTGTGTGTGCTGCGAGTGGTGGCTGTGGTCAAGCTTTCCCAGGGTTGGGGAAGGAGTAGGGGTTTCAGTGACTCCCCCTCCTGGAAACATGACAGTGTTCACCTGGACACGCCTGGGAGAAGGGTTGTTGTGAAAGTAGAGTGGTGGGGGAAATCTCTCTCTCACTGCCTCCTTCCACTGGAATCCATGCCTTGTGGGATGTGAAGGGAGCTTTCTTTTTTATCATTGGTTCTTGGTGAGCAAAATGAAAAAAATGACGTTCCTTGAAGTGAGAGCTTGAGTTTGTCAGCAGAAACAGTTAATTCTTTCCTTCCAGGGGACAGAGGAGATGTTACAATTGTTCTGGTACAGTGAATTCACTATTTTTAAAGGCAGAACTAGAAAAATATTTCTATATTATATATTATGCTATATATTGTTAATATATATAAAATATAAATATATTTCTTATATATACATATAAAGATGATATCTGTCATGTATAAATGTATTACATATTAACTATATGTTATAAATAGATTTTAATATAAATATATAAACATAATGTATTTAATATAATTATATAAATATAAATGCACTTATATAAATATATATTTATATAACATATTTATATAATATAAAATGTAATATATAATAAATATATATGATAAATATATATAAGAAATATATATTATATATATAGCTCTGCCTTTGAACTATGTATTTATAATTTCTATTATGATAAAAAGATATTTTTAATATATATGTATAATTATATGATAAACCATTCATTCTCTATTTATAATTACATGATATATTTATACATAAAAGTATATATGTAATTATATAATATATTTTCATATTGTATACTCTTGTATAAAATAAATATAATATTTATAATATAGTGAAACTGATGTACAGTAAAATAAATAATTTCTCTGCATTTATATATGGTAGAGAGAGCGGATCTTTCATTTGCTGATTCCCTCCCCGAATGCCATCAGCTGGGTTGGATTAGGTTGCGGCCAGGAGCAAGGGGCTCCATCTGGGTCCTCCCAGTCACCAGCAGGGAACCAGTCACCAGCTCTCTCCCAAGGTCCGTAGTAGCACGCAGCTGGGAGGGAATGTGGAGGCAGGACTCCAACCCATGCACTCATATGTGGGCTGTGGGCATTGGTGCCCCACCAAGCACCCTGTCCCCATGAGAAGGGAACCTGACATCCTCTTTCTAAAGTTTGCTCCTCATCTGCCCTTCCCTTGTTCTAAGCAAACAATGTCTGGCCTCCTATCCTCCTCTGTCAGGGACTTTGCATTGCCGGACATGCACTGTGAGAGCGGCCCGAGGCGTGGGACTCGGCAGTTTTGTCCTCTGAACACAGTGGAAGCCCAGGGCAGCAGAGAGCTGGTGCACGGCAATGCTGGGATTTGGACCTGAGTGTGTCTTTTCTGAACCTTGAACAAATTAGTCTTTCCTGCCTAATGCTCATTACTAATTCATGGTTGGTTATCCACTCAAGCTTTCCGCTACTGCATGGCTTACAACAGCAGCTAGAAGACAGCTGTAAAGTTTGCTACTCTTGCAGGCAAATACCCAGATGTTTTCTTTGAGATAGGTGAGGCAGGTTTGGAAGTGTTTGCCTGAGAAGACTTGGTCTCATCTCTCTGGAGGCTGGCAACTGCTGTCAGGCTGGTGGGCTCCAGCCGAGCCAGTGGCAGCCATGCCTTGTAACTGGAAAATGCTATTTGCTCACCAAGGAGGGAGCTGAGTTATCCCTGTGAATACAGAATCAGCCTTCATCTGCTACCCATCCTGTGTGTTAGGAGCCAGCTCTGGGCAGTGGGAGGAGTGTGGCATAGAGAAGAATTACCAGTCTCAGTGATGAAGACATGAGAGATGGCTGCCTTACCAGTAAGTGAGTGTGGCTGTGCTGTGAGGGGTTTTCCTCAGTTTCCACATCTGTGAAATGGGCATCATAGGAATGAACTACTGTACTGCATGTGTAGGTAGCCCGGGGAGTTTAAGGATGCTTGAGCCATCACCAGCCCCTTGAAAGGTTCATAGTTTGTTATTTCCTCCCTGGTTAAAACACACAACATATGGTGATGCCTTCACCATAGACAGGCTTAAGACTGAACGTTATGATTCGGATGGTAATGTTGCCTCTAGGGAATTTTTGCCAGTGTCTCAAAACACTTGTTTTTGATTGCTAAACCTTGAGGGTGGATTGGTGCTGCAGGCTCATAGTAGGAAGTTGAGCTTGGATCTCAGAGCAGAGCTATCAGCCCCGTGGCAGCAGGGAGGGGAGTGTAGGTCTGTCCTGTGCAGTGCTCCTTCTGCAGCCCCCGGCAGGTCACAGGAGAGCTAAGCATGTTGCTTTAGAGTCACGTAGGAGCAGCAAATGAAGGCCGTCTTAGCCTGGATAGACAGCCATGGATCCATGTTCAAACTTTAGCCCTGCCGGTCAAGATTTCCATCACCTTGGTCTCTTTCTTAAGTAGGCAATAAAATATCTGTGTCAATTATTAAATAATTTATTCAATTAAATACTCAATTGAAGATGTTTTCATTCATACAATGGGCTAATAGAGATCTTGTGTAGATAAAGTGAAATGGTGATTGTATTGTTAGTACATCTGGTAAAAGAAACCTACAACTTACGTGATGTGTATAAACAGGGAATTTGAGTGTAAATCTTTTCATTATTTCCTTTTAAAAGAAAATTTGGAATTGGGAGTGGATGCTCATCACTTCCATTTAAAAGAAACTTTCAGAATTGGGAGGGGATGGAGAAAAATCAGAACTATGACTGATTCCTATTTCCATTCAGCTCAGATGAGATAAGATGCTGTGTTGTAGAGACCAGAACTATCCCCAGAACACATGTGCTCCAGGGGAGGGGTGTCACACCATGAACGACTGGAATGTCACAGGACCTTCCAAACTGCTGATGGGTGCACATGACACAGGCTGAGAGACAGTTCACACGAGTGAATGGGGCATCGGTTTTCTTCTCTTCTGAATTTAAACATGAGGGAAGAAAGTCATGTGGAATATTCCACCTCCTTTGCGCCTAACTTCAGTCTACACTGAAGGTCAGCTGTGTTCCCACCTGCAGGTTCATGGCCAGGTGAAGCTCTCAAATCTGTCAGCCTGCTTAGCTCTCAAATCTGTCATCTGTGAAGTGGTGCTGCACATGCTCGCTATGTTTTGGATGTGGTTTACAGAGGTTCATGGGCAGAGAAGGAGTCTTCAGAGTGGTAAGGATAAGGGTTATTGGGGACTTTGGGTAGGGAGGTGATTAGGCCAGCAAGGGCACTGCATTCATGGTGACCCCCTGGAATGAATTCATTCCTGTGAGACTGGGTTATTTTCAAAGAGCAGGACCAGTGAGCTGCCTCTTTTGCATGTGCTGTCCCCAGGATGTCCTCCTTCATGCTGTGATGCAGTCAAGAGGCCTTCCTTAGGGCTGGCCTCTTAACTGTGGCACTCCTTTAGTAAAGTAGCAGCCTCGCGTATTTAATTACAGCTACGGAAAGTGGACTAAGACAGCACCTGCCCCTACCCACTGTCATGACGTTTAAAGGGGATACTGCAGAAGAAATGCTTCGCTTCTGATCACTGATGCCACTTTTATCTCTCACTCTCAGAATTCTTCTCTCTTCTCTTTGGTCCTTCTGATCAAGTTCTCTCAGGGAGGAGCATTCCAGTGGCAGGTGAAGTTTTGAGTTTCTGACAGCTGCTGCTGTGACGGATTGGGTTCAGCAATTCTACGGGAGCAAATGACCTTGAAGTATCCTTAGAAGCAGTAGTTCAACACCGACAGCAGAGGAGAGACTTAATTAATCTGTAATTAAGCACCCTGTCTTTGATCCTTGATTGCACTCATCTGTCTACGTACGCATGTGTACATAGACATTAACTCACAAAGCATAATTAGGTTCAATACTTCTGTTCACATTTTGTTAACCCTTCTAGAATATTCCCCACAACCAACTTCACTGCAAAATGGTTTATGAGACAGAATCTCTAAGAAAATTTTTAATACGTGCATGTTAGCTTTTGATATTTATTGAAAAAGGCCTCACAGTGGAAATCTTCCCTCTGATTTACAATAAAATGAAAAAGTCATGAATTATAGATGCTTTAATCCTGGCATAACACTTGCTATTAGCTAGGAATACCAGCCATAAAAATTAGATCTGGGCTGCTTGTTTAGTGTTTTCTTTTATTGGAACAAATCTATCGGTCAGGTGGATTTGATACCAAACGAGCACCCACAGTTTGATTCATTTGGAAAGAACAGAAGTGACTTGGCTGTGATTGGACTTTGGCTTGTTATATGGGGGAAGTGCAGGTTAATGAAGAAATATCCATGAAACCACACACAGCCAGAAAAGGGAGCATGGGGAAATATGCTGTGTTAACTTCAGCCACTTGGTGGTGATGCGCATTTGAGCTTCACATTTAAGCCATCAAAAATCCTTCCTCCACTTTGAAATTTCAGGACACACATAACTTCCCAGCACCTTGAAAGCCTGCCTCCTTCCTAGACAGAATTCCATACATGCAGAGCCTAACAAAGAAGATGCAGATCAAAGTGTTGAAGAGGATGCTATAAACACCTGTTACATTCTAAAAAAATTTTACTGCCTGGAGAGGAGAGAGGCAGATGTGGCGTTTCCTGGAGAGGTGGAGATGAGACAGAATAAATCACACATTCAATAAGAAAACACAAAAGATATCAGAAGCTCTCTGTCAGTAAAAGCTTGTGGGACAAGCAGGAGGAAGGAAGAGGGAGCTGTCATTTCCACGCGTGGGTAAGGGTTGTCTCTATCAGGGCAGGCCTCTAGGTAGGGAAGAGGCTTGGATGAAGAGTGAAGCTTTAGCAGATACTCATCAGAACACAGCAGGGATTCCAGGAGAAAACATTTGAATAAAGGCATCAGAGTGCATAACGCATGAACCAAATATAAAAATCCACAGATGATTCACAAGTAACTTCCCCTGGTTATGCCAACATGGCCCATCTACTGTAAGAGACAGAGGACCTGGGACTAGTGCCCATGATGCCGGCATCCAATAATGGTGCTGGTTCCAAGCCTAGCTGTACCACTTCCTCTCCAGCTCCCTGCAACATGCCCATGAAAACAATCAAAGACAGCCTAAGTGCTTGGGTTCTTGCACTGGTGCAGGAGACTTGGAAGAGGATCTTGGCTTCTGGCTTTCAGTCAGGCCCACCCCCAGACATTATGGAGCCCCCAAATGAGCCACATACATGTCTTTTAAGAACCTGGAACTTCAGTGTGTTCTCTATTCTTTTTAAAGTATGTACTTATCTAATGTTAAGGCAGGATTAGAGAGAGAAAGAGATGGGGAGAGACAGAGATTTTCCATTCACTTGTTCCCTCTCCAGATGTTGCAATGACTGAAACTGAGCTGACTGGAAGCCAAGAGCCAGAAATTTCTTCTGGGTTGCCCCATGTGGGAGCATGGACAAAAGCACTTGGGCCTTCCTCTGCTGCTTTTCCAGACACATGAACAAGGGGCTGAATTAGAAGCTGGGACTCAAACCAGTGCTCATAGGGCCTGCCAGTGATGCAGGCAGTGGGTTTACTGGCTCTCATAGCACCTCATGGCACTGGGTCCACGTTCTCTGTTACTCGGTGGTCAAATGGGACTTCCTTGCCATTTTCCTTAACAGTCTGTTGCTGTTTATGGAGTGTGTCTGTGTAGACAGGTGACTCTCCCTGAAACCACACATCACCTGGGGGCACACCTGAAGCAGGATGGGTTGTGGGCCTGTGTATCTGCACTGTTCCCAGTGTGTATGTGTGTGAGAGGGGATGGGGGTTGGAGTGGTGGCACTGTGACGAATGTGCTGCTTGAATTCATCAACCTTGTTTTCTTCCCCAACCTTTCAGAAAGATGCTTCCAGCCACTGGCAACAAGTGCACAGCTATTGAGGTTACACAACAACTTGGCGTCGACTGCCTGCTAGCGACCTTGGTATTGACTGCCTGACAATGACCTTGGCAGTGACTGCCTGATAGCGACGACTGAAATGTGGGCGAATATGACTGGCACATTAGAGCTGGCCCAACAACCTCTCCCAGAAGTCTCCACACTCCACTCCCAACTCCCAGCTGGATTTTGATTCCCAGCTGGATTTTGATTCCCAAGCAGCCTTTTTGGAAATGCACAAAGCAGTGAGGTCATTCCTGGATCACAGTAGGTGGTCAGTATAAATATGTACTTGTTGAATTAATGAACACAAATACACTGTGTGTAAGATGAAATATAATTCCTGATGCCTTACAATGTGACAGGGCTATAATAAAGTACTATAGGAGAACTGGTGTTGCTTTAGCTCACAGTTAACCATATATACTTTTAGAAAGTTTTATTCCATTCTACTGCTTTACTTTGTTCCTCCATGGTTTCAAAGCATCCATTGAAAGCAAATTACATTTGGCATCCAATTCAGTATCAATAAACAGTCATCAAGATCAGAGATTTTTATTTATTCGTTGACTTACTTGCTTGAGAAGGGGCAGATAAAGAGGAAGTGTCATAGGTCGCAGCTTAAGCTCCTGTGCTATGATGCCAACACCCAGAACGCTAAGCTTTATTGGGCGGTCAACATCAAGCAGAAAGTGTGTAGTGCTGGTATTGTGGCACAGGGCTAAGCTTCTGCCTGCGATGCTGGCATTCCATATGGGAACACTGGCTCCACTCCTATATACCCTGCTTCCCATCCAGCTCCCTGCCAATGCACTGGGGAATGCAGTACAGGATGGGCTACGCACCTGTACTCCAGCACCCAACCTGGGAGGCCCAGCTGGCTTTGAGTTTCAGCCTGGACAAGCCCTTCGTGTCATGGTCAACTGGGAAGCAAACTAGCAGGTGGAAAATCACTGTCCATCAGCCACTCTGCCTTTCAGTGAATCCTTTTATGAAGAAAAAACATCTAACAGCTGTCAGGCTGTAGCATTGTTTCTGACTCTTGGAGTTGAGCATCTCGGTTTCCAGGAAGATGGTGTAGGAAATCCGTGTGGACAGAAAATCAATTTCTGGGAGGTGGGAGGAAAATCAAAGAGAAGCACAACTATGCATGCTGTAGACAGTGACTTGCCAGTTCACTCCCTGCTTTGAACATGGAGCAAAACATGCTACTGAATGTGCTCCTCTCAGTGTTGCATTATTGCTTTCAATGAGTGTGAAATATTCCCTTGTATTCAAGGGTAGGATAATTCACTAACCTATTCGATGCTTGATGAATAATTGAATAATTGGGGTTGTGATGAGTTAAGTTGGTAAGGGTATTTTTAGGTATATCCTCCAGTGGATGGGCACACTCCTTCCGCTAGTGCAGGCCTGAGAATGCAATCCCCATATCTCTTTCTCCCTTTCTCTTGTAACTACTTTTCAAATAAATAAATCTTAAAACAAGGAAAGAAAGGGGCCCGGCGCGGTGGCGCAAGTGGTTAAAGGTCCTCGCCTTGCACGCCCGGGATCCCATATGGGCGCCGGTTCTAATCCCGGCAGCCCCGCTTCCCTTCCAGCTCCCTGCCTGTGGCCTGGGAAAGCAGTCGAGGACGGCCCAAAGCTTTGGGACCCTGCACCTGCGTGGGAGACCCGGAAGAGGCTCCTGGCTTCGGATTGGTCAGCTCCAGTCGTTGCAGCCTCTTGGGGAGTGAATCATCGGATGGAAGATCTTCCTCTCTGTCTCTCCTCTCTGTATATCCGCCTTTCCGATAAAAATAAAATAAATCTTTAAAAAAAATGCTACTTTTTTGTTAGTAAACCAAGTGATTGATTAGAATTGGGAAGGCATTAAGGTGAAGCTTAGATAAAATAAAATATAATAGAAATGATCCTTTAGAACTCTAGTGAAATAGTTTTTTTTTAATGTGCATTTGGACTAATGCAAACATTTGGGTTGGCTTCCCCTACTATGCACGTTAAGGGAGGGAAAAGTGAATTTTCACCGCTACATCCCCACTGCTTAGTATCTAGTGAGCACTCAATAAATATATGTTGAATGAATCTTGTAGCCACCATGGGGTTAAATCTCAATTGAATTCGAATTGGCTTCTTTTTCAAGATTAGATTTTATTAATGTTCATTCAATAGGTCTTACATAATAGACCACATTGATTTTAATAAAGTGTACATCGATTAGAGCAAAATGTCAGTTTTCTGCCCTAGACTTCATTTCCCACAGTCATCAAATAATGAAAATCAATTCTAGTCACTCACTTTAATTAAGAATGACTTTTTTCCCCACTTCTATATTCTAGAGGGCATTGGTTTGAGATTGAGCAACTTTACTAATGCATTCTTAAGATTCTTAAAACATGACAAAATAATAAAAACTTTAAATATGTGATCTTAGCTAAGAATGTGAGTGAAATAAATAGATACATTCCCCCCAGATTTCAGCAGTGACAAGGACAAATGTGTCAAAGTCATGTGCTCTTGAGCCAGGTTCTCCTGTGAGTCGGGGTCCATGAGCAGTGTTACAAAACAGAGGCTGGGCTTCGGAATGCTCTTCTTCAACTTGGCTTTTGTTCCCCTCCACACTGGCTTTCACTTTTCATCTCAGTGAAATGCAGGCTTTGTGTGATTGTTTCATCCACGTGGGGGGAAACATTCACTTGTAAATAATCGTCCCACAAGTCTGCTCACCGAATCAAATCTTATAATCTCCCCCATTCAAAAGTTGTCTCTCAATAAGAGGAAATATTTTGATTCCCCCAACACAACCTCATTTCTCACTCTAGGGTGAATGTGCCTGCCCACCTGAGACTGGCTCAGACAGGTGAATGAGCTTGCATCTACAACAGGTGGTCCAGTGGAACTTTCTGCTGCCTCTTATCGCTGACATGAATGCAATGGCACCCAGCATCAAGTCAGCCGGCCATCGTATTTGATCCGTAAATTCGATTTGTATGAGTTCAATTCTGCTAAATTGTTTGAGATACGTCTAGCTAAATTACTAGGAGATAGACATTCTCTGTGTACATGAAACTGCTCTATAACTTGGTCCACAGGCTCCTCAGCCATGCCTGCTGCACCTAGCTGAATGTCTTGGTGCTGCAGGGGAGCCACTTCATAAAGGAAGAGAAGCTGTGGCACCATCACCCAACTATGGAAAACTATGCCGTTTTCATGAGTTTTAATGTTTACTTCTGTGACCATTCTAGCATGCAGTGGCTGACCTTGTGAAGTGTTGCAAAGCATAAATAAGTACCTTAAATCCTTTAGGTACAATGAGATTATACTTCAGTGCCATCAAGTTCAAACTGACACATCAGCTCATCACTACATGGAAAAGAACAGGCTCATCAATAGTTCCAAAGCATTTGTGGATTTTAGGCTATGGTGCCACTGAGGAGAAGGAGAAGGACAAATCAGAATAGAGTAATTGGATTTTTACTCAAAGCAACAACAACAAATTAGCCCTGAATACGGCTATGCTTTTGCCCTTCCCCTCCCCTGGTCCCCCTATGATTTCCTAGAGTTTAGTTTTCTGATTCCTCTTTTCTCAAATGCACCAGGAGCCCTTTGGAAACAGATCAAAATCTGCCTTCCAGGCCTGGCAGTGTGGCCTAGGGGCTAAAGTCCTCACCTTGAATGCGCAAGGATCCTGGTCGCCGGTTCTAATCCCAGCAGCTCCATTTTCCCATCCAGCTCCCTGTTTGTGGCCTGGGAAAGCAATAAAGGATGGCCCAAAGCTTTGGGACCCTGCACCGTGTGGGAGACCTGGAAGAGGTTCCTGGATCCTGGCTTCGGATCGGCATAGCATTGGCCGTTGTGCTCACCTGGGGAGTGAATCATCAGATGGAAGATCTTCCTCTCTGTCTCTCCTCCTCTCTGTATATCTGACTTTCCAATAAATAAACAAATCTATAAAACCAAAATCTGTCTTCCACCTTCATTCCATTCATGCTCACCAGGTTTTCCCGTCATGACAAATGTTCAGTTTTAGCAGATTGGATACATGAATGAAATCAAGAAAGGAGGAAAATCATTTCCCTTGTGAAAATTCACTTAACACTTATTTCACATTGTATATATATCTCCTTGTAGGAATTCAATGTAGCAGAACAAGTTTTCTAGGGATAATCTATCCAGCAAATCCCTTATATGACTCAAAGACAGTGTTCTTAATGATAAAATAACACCTCTTAGCTCTTCCTACGGTCGTTTCAGAACTGTCTGAAAAGGCCTACGACCATTGCCCTAAGCAGCATAGAGAGCAGATGAAATTACGCTGCGGCACTCCTGTCCACAAAACAGGTTTTGGTAACAATACATAAAAACACCCAATACATAAAAACGCTTTACCGTTCACGAACAAGGCTAAATGGCAGGTGCAAATCAGATGTCTACTGGAGGAAGCCACAGCAGAAGGTTGACAAAGGACAGGACATTAACCTGTGTGAGAATGGCTATGTCATGGCCTCAGGAGAGAGGAGCAGCTGGGAGGCAATGTGTATGAAGTCAAAGGAGAGAGGAGCAGCTTTTGCGACACAATGAAGACAGTGGACACTGGTGAGAACAGCAGGGTTGGAATGTTATAGTGGATTGTGCTTGTTGAATTTCATAGGCTTTGGGATGCAATGGTGTTCAGTGAGCATACCCAGCTTGCATAAGAACTTAGGAAATGATTTTTGTGAGCTGTAGAAAACAAGTCCAATTTAACAATTGACAGTACCCAAGTATAATCATTAGAAAGCATCAGAGATTGCTTCACCAGTGCTGTTTGCAAGTGTCAAAGTCATAAAAACAAAGGCTGAGAAACTTCCTTCAGCAGGAGGACCATGGAGACCTAATAATAGGATGTGGGGTGGGAGCCTGGAACAACACATGGGTAGTAGTGGAATGTCTGAGGCAGGATCAACGCTGTAGTATCAATACTGATTGCTTAGTTTGACAAAGATGCCATGGTGGCACAAGACAGATGGCAGGGGAATGGGGCGAAGGGGGTCCTTATGACTTTTCAGTAAATGAAGAATCATCCCAAGGTAAAAAAAATTTGACTTTAAAAAGCCCTTTGTTAAAGTAGTGAAATTTGTTTGACAATACAATGGCACAGGCCATGATATGTTTGCTAAAATTAATGGAAAATGCAGCCTAACAAGGGTCCTCATTCCAGCTGCAGCTCTGACTGTGATGGAGGTACCTTATTGAGACATCATTGCCAACAAAGATGCCAGACTGCTGCAGAAAACTGAGAGCTAGGGGAGACAGTGAGCAAGTGGGGAGGACACTGTGAAAGCCTTAGTTTCTGTTCAGTTGCTCTCTGAATCAAAAACCATTTTGAAATAAAGTAAAAAAAAAAAAGATGAAATTAAACAAGGGGCCTCACAATATCTAGAGGAATCAGATTTGTAAGAAAATTATATAGTATATCCTTCACTTTGGAAATCCCAACTTCTCTATTTCTGCAAGAAATGTTTAGTCTCCAAAATAAATAAACAATTGGTAGAATGTGACTCTCAGAATCCATGAGTCCATAAGAAGTACAGTTATTTACTAATCCCGTATATTAAAATGTAGAACACAATAACTCGGGTATCATTTAGTTGCTAATTGTTGCACATGAAAGTTCAGGCACTACCACATACTTGTCAATTTCTGCAACTATTTTATTGTATTTTCATTTCCCAAATACATCATGTCAACATAATCATACATCTTCCTCAGTCACTCATAGCGTTGTAGCATTGGTGTGACTCTTGTTTTATCATGGACCAACATAGAAAGTTACTGTGCTCTTCCTCAGATCATTGCTTCATTACTGTGTTCATCACTCCTCGCCCTCCTTCCCTGGACCACTAGGGAGTTCCAGCTCTCATTGATGCCGAGGCCATTAGCAGTGCCTTGTGAATGATGCTCAATGCACATCTCACCTAGCACACATGGGGGAAGGTGGCTGGAAATCTCTGTCAAGTCAGATGGGATTTAACATTTCAAATTGTACGCTACAAGCACAGAGAGCCACAGCTTCTCTTCCTTTATGAAGTGGCTCCCCTGCAGCACCAAGACATTCAGCTAGGTGCAGCAGGCATGGCTGAGGAAACTGTGGACCAAGTTATAGAGCAGTTTCACGTACACAGCGAATGTCTATCTCCTACTAATTTAGCTAGACATATCTCAAACAATTTAGCAGAATTGAACTCACACAAATCAAATTTATGGGTCAAATATGATGGCATTAGAAATAAATGACAGGCCACGATGTTTAGGCATCTTCCTGGAGCTGGAACCTAGGTGGTATTGGGATGGTGGGAGGGGAGGGACTGGGGACTTGTGTATATGTTACAGTGCCAGGTGGGTGGTGGGTTCAGGGTATTAGATCTCCAGGCTGTCATGCTTGTTTGCATAGGGTGCTGAAGGACCGGGTCCAGGGATCCATAAACATGCTTGAGTTTTGGGTGGGTGATGAATGAGTTCCAGGTCAGGATGTGTGTCACAGGACTGGAATCAGGCTGCCAGGTGGATCTGTGGTGGGCAGGCAGGGCTGGAAAATCAATGCACTAGTGGGCATGGGGGATTTAGATTGACCAAGCAAGGGGGTGTAGAATGGGGTGTAGGCCCTGCCAAGCTAGGCTAATCACATTTACTGGTTTGCGAGAAAAGTAGAGGTGGGAGCAAACTGGGCAGGTCTAGGCTACAACACCAACCGGTAAAAGTTGGGACTGGGGCAGCCAGGCAAGGCCATGCTGCAACAATCAGTGGCAAGGACCAAGCCAGGGTGGATTATACTGGGCTGGGTTGGAGCACCCACTTTCATACAAAAAGTCTGTGGCAGGTTTCAGGCCTGGTTTGGGAGCTAAGTGGGCTGTGGTGCCCACTGATGAGTTCAAGAACTAGAATGGGGGTGGCAAACTGAGCTGGCCATGGGTGCAACATCTCTCTGCATAGATATGAACCAGGTCTGGGATGTGCCAGACTGGGCTAGGCTCCAGAACCTGCTGGTACTCATAAGAGTCAGAGTGAGGATAGGACAGGATTAGCTAGGTCTTGGAACCAGCTGAACCACATGAGAGCTTGGTCTAGAGATGGACCAGGCATGGTTGGGCTATAACACCTAACAGTAAGAGCTGGAATGGGTGTGGGCTGGTTGGGCAAGGCTGCTGTACCTGCCAGAACAGGAGGTGGGCCAAGAGGGCTACACCAAGGACCCATTAGCGTGTGTGAAGTCTGTGACTGGAAGGTGACCTGATAGAGGAGCTGGGGAAACTCCTCTGTCAGCATGCAGTCCCTGCAGGTGAGTGCAAGAACAGAAGCTGGGAGCAGCCCAGATTAGGCTAGGTTGCATTACCTGCCAGCATACGAGTGGATCAGGAGTGAGCTGGCTATGCCAGTGCATAACACCCACTGACAGATGTGAGAATCAGGAGAGGGTATAGGAGAGGCTCAGTTAGGCCACAATAGAGGCTAGTTTATATTAGGACTGGGACCGTGGTTAGCAGGGCTTGGCTGGGCATTAGTACTTGCTAGGATGAGCTGAAATTTGGGGCAGGTCAGGCTGATCCAGTCTACAGCACCTGCTAGTGAATGCAGAGATGAGGTATGCTAGACTGGGCCTCAACACCCACCAGTGCATTCAACAACATTGGGTGGTTTGGGTAAGACAGGTAGGGAGGTTGTGGGGGCTCCCTGTTGGGCCACTGTGCCCACTGCTGAGTGTGAGAGATCAGACTTGGGGCAGACCTGGCTGGACTGTGGCTACAAAGTCCATTGGCCTGCCTATGAGCTGGTTTAATGGGAGAGCCAGGCTGGGCTAAGTGGTTGTATCTCTGATAGACTGCAGGTCCCACTAGTGAGCATGAAAACCAGGATTGGGGACTGACCTGGCTAGACAGGCAGTAACACCCATTGGTGTAATTCTGGGCTGGATAGTAGGGTCAGCTGGGCTGTGCTAGGCTGCAGTTCCCATTGATGTGTACAAGAACTGAGTCAGTGTGCTGCACATAGCAGGGTGGGCAGGGACCAGGGATCACTTTGACTAGCTTGTCATTTCTGCTATTGTGTAAAAGGACTGTGTGTGTGATAATCAGTGTTAGACTGGATTGCAACGTCCATTGGTTTACATAAGAGATGGGGCTTGCAACAGAACTGATCAGATAGCTGAAACCACCAGTGTGTGTGTAGACTGATGTGGGTGACAGACTGGGCTGGACCCCGAACTGGCTGGCACACACCGGAGTCAGGTCTGGGGTTACATCTGGAAGGTGTCTTTGGGGAACCTAATCCCCCAACTGGACCATTGGACTCAAAACTCCGACCACAGGGAAATTGACAGAACCTGCTGTCTGTTCATGGAGTACATGTGTCAGAAAGGGCCCTCCTAGGTTGCCCTCATACACATTGGGTGACATGACAGATGCATGAGGTCTGCAGAAAATGTCTGATTCAATTTGGGTGAATCTCCTCACCAAGTTTTGACAGCAAGTATCTGGACAAATGGGGACTCTAGGGAGGGCTACTTCAGTTAATAGACCTTGAAAAGATCTCCTCAATCTCGGAGCAATGAAATTAAAAACGCAGAACTATCAAAACCACTTAAGCAGAACCCTTGGAACATGCTGCACATTGAGAACCATAGGGTGACATCAAGTAGCTGTCCCCTATCCCTGGGTAATAATGTAGTTAGGCTGCTGGCAGTGGCCTTCTCCCCTTCTCTCCCCCTTCTCCCAGACACAGAAACAACAGCAACAACAACATGGAAACAACTGTCTCATCCACTTTTCCTACACCTTGACCCTCCCTACCCTAATCAGTAGTCAGTGTTCACGTGTCCTTCTTGGCTATGTAAATGTCATCAAAACTAAGATAAAAATATTCAAAAAAGAAATAAATTACAATTAACTCTTTAAAAAACTCAATTATGTGGATATTAAGCAATATGCCCTAAAACAGCTAATAAGAGACAGACAATATTACAGAAAAAAAAAAGGGAAATGCTCCCTTAGAACAATGAAGTCTGTTAAAAAATGATGTTGGGAGAGCTGTACCTACATGTTCGGAAGTATGAAACAAGACCTCTATTTTATAGCTTCCACAAAATGTAACCCAAAATGGACCAAGGATCTAAATCTAGCACCTGTTTCCATAAGTTGCTAGAGAAAACTGGGGAGACTGTAGAATATAGGCAGAGTCAACAATTTCTTGGAAAAGACTTCAGGAGCACAGTGGGTTAGAGTACAGATGAATAAGTGGGGTTACATCAAGCTAAGAAACTTCTGCACTGCGAAGGAAGCACAAAATGAGGAAGCAACTAAGAGAAGGTGAGAAGATTGGCAAGCCACACAACTGATAGAAGATCCATTTCACGGATCTATAAACAGCTCAAAACACTCAACAATGACAAGACAAACAATACAGTTTAGAAAATGCCAAAGGACATGAGCAGGTACCTTCGAAAGGATGAACAGAACTGACCAACAGTCACATAAAAAAAGAGTTCAGAATCACTAGACATCAGGAAATTCAAGTCAAACTACAATGAGGTTTCACTAGTTAGAGTGGCTACCATTCAAAAAACATCCAAAACAAACCAATCAGTGTTGATGAAATGTGGGGGAAAGGATACCCTAGCTAACTGATGGTGGAAATGTAATTTGGAGACAAGTCCTGTCAGGCTAGACCACCAGAAAAGTGCAAAATGCAAGGTTAGGAATGGACCTGGCAGGGAAACTTGGGCACCACTCTGATGGGCTGCAGCTCCCACCAGTAAACATGAGAACCAGGGATGGGGGCAGGCCTAGCTAGACAAGCCATAGTACCCTCTGGCAGAAGTGTATGCTGGATAGTGGGTCAGTGGGGCTGAGCTAGGCTCCAGCACCTGTTGGTGTATACAAGAGACAAGTAGGATGTGGGTGGGACACACTGGACCAGTGTGCTGCACATAGTTGCATGTGCAGAAACCAGGGCTGTAGAATTACATAAGATTAGCAGATGTTAAAAAATAAAATATCTGGCATCTCTTGTTGTTGGAGAAACTCACCTAGGTGGGTGACCAGGAAGAAACTCTTGGTTCAGATCAGATAAACTCTTACTGTTGCAGCTATTTGGCAAATGAAGCAATGGATGGTAGATCTCTCTCTCTCTTTCTCTCTCTCTCACTGTAGATTCCCCCTTTCCAATAAAAACAAATAGACTTTAAAAGAAACTGAAAAGAGATAATGAGTGTTGAAGAGGATTCACCAACATCGAAACTCTTACACTTTATTAGTGGAAACATATATTATCAGTGATAATGAAAATCTTCCTGAACATGATACAAAAATACCTCAGAAACTAAAAATAGAACTACCACATACGACAGGCATATAAAATATCTAAAGAAAATGAAATCAGTGTGTCAAAGAGATATCTGTCCTTTTATATTCATTGCAGCACAGTTTACAGCTAAGATGGAAACAGCCCAACTGTCCATTAATGGATGAATTGGTGAGCACACACACACACACACACACACACACACACACACACACCACATACACACCCTACGACTCTTAGCAGAGACTGTGTGGTTTGAGGAAGGAAGGGCATGGAGAAACATGGGAGGGATAGGCTTTGAGATCCACTAATCCAAGTCAGGACAATGATTGTTAATCAGAATGCATTGTATACTTCAACATGGCTATGTGCAAATTTCAAAGAAGGGAATAAGAGTAGCTATGCTAACTAGACTGATTCATTCGTTCTTTGTTGTATACTGTTATCAAAACACTGCATCAATGTCTCTAAGCTCTGTCAATCCAAAATAAAAAGGACATTTTTAAAAAGGCTAAGAAGAAGAACGAAGAGAATGAGGAAACATGAGTTTCAGATTTTCCTTGCTGGTGAGTATGACTCCTTACTGGGGCTGGATAAATGAGCAGGTGTCTGCTTGAATGACGTTGGAGACGAGGGGCTGTTCCACAGCAACATGAACAGAAGATTCATGTTCAAAAAGGAACCCTCTGGGTATTTACAAAATAAGCTCCATTGATGAAAAACGACTAGGTGAGTGATTTTTCTAGAATGCAACCATTTTATACAAGGAATTCCACTCTTCTTTCAAGTCTGTTGTATGACTTTCCAACGTCCTTTCCTACGTATTCTGCTACATGCAGGGTGAACCCCAGAGCTATGATCTTCCTTTGAACAAATGCTTAGTTCTTGCCCAGACATGAGGTACCACAATGATTAAAGGACCCCTAAGCCATAATAGGGGGTTAATTTTCTTTACTCCTCAGTAAAAAATTTGCCTCAAATTCTTTGCTCCGAAATTAAATGAAGACATTACCTGCATTTCTGTTGAATAACTGAGGGAGAAATCCCATTCTACTTGCTGTATTTCTTTTTTTCTCTTGTTCAACTCAAGAGTGTCATCCTCACATAGATGGAAAACTATTGCTTTGTAGAATATATTTAAGTAGAGAAACTGACTTACATAAGAACATTACTCAGAAGGAGTAAAAGGTCAGCATTGGTGCAAATTTTCCTTATTTTAGTTCTTTGAATGGTTTGTGACTAATGTGTGGCAGGATTTCATCTGCCCAACTTCATGTATCCAATTCCCAATCACCAGTATCTCAGAACATAATCTACGTCCCATGTTTATTTAATGATGTGATAGGGTTATTTGAAATGAAGCCATTAAGGTGGGCCCTAATTACTTAAAAATATTTTATTTATTTGAAAGGCAAAGAGAGAGAGAGAAATAGTGAGACAGACAGAGAGAGAGAGAGTGAGAGAGAGAGTCAGAGAGATTAGTCCATCTACAGGTTCACTCTGCCAGCAGCCACAATGGCTAGAATTGAGGTGCTCTGCCTCCAGGAGTCAGGAGATTCTTTTACACTGACGTAGGAGCGTAGGAGCTCTAGCACGTGGGCTACTCTCTGCTGCTCTCTCAGGTGCATTAGCAAGGAGCAGAATGGGAAGTGGAGTAGCTGAACATGAACCTGAGCCCATGTGGGATGCTTGCCCTACAAGTGGTGGCTTAACCAGCTATACCACAGTCCTGCCACCCTGTTAATTACATTTTTGTATATATGTTTTTCTCCACAATTTGTATTAAGCCATAGGTTAATCAAGTCAAGAAGTGAAACCACTGAAAGATGATAAGCTCTTGTAGATTCTGCTGTCTTGATGGGATATATATCCATATTAAAGAGCCTAGGAGAATGATTGTACCTCCAGCCCCGCCTCCCCCATTGTCAGCTTGCAGCCAGAGGTGCCATCTGTGAAGTGGACAGCAGAGCTTCACCATTCTCCACCTCTGCTTCTACCTCCTGGCCTTGGATGTTCTTCCCAACCACTAGAGCTTTGAGAAATAAGATTCTATTATTTGCTGATTAGTCTGAGCTATTTGTTATGCAGTAGTATGACAGACTGAGGCTCCGGCCTGATATGACCCGTCTTCTTAGAACAAGAGGGAAAATTGGCCATTTGCTAAGCAAGGCAAGAGGTCTTGGAAGAACCTGACCTCACAACACCTTGATGGTGTACTTCTAGCTTCCAGAACTGCAAGGGAACACTCATGTACTGTTGAAGTCCCAGACACACAGAGGATGATGACTTAACGAGCATACAACACAGGGCTGCGAACCCAGTGGAGAACACAAGTTCACTACGTCACATTCAGCAGAATCACAGCAATCGGTTCCTGAGCCCATGTCTCCAGCAACAACACTAATATTAATGATAATCATAATCGCACAATAACCACAACAGTGTCTACTATCTATCATGCATTACTGAGACACTTTGCTCTGGGTTAACTGAGTCTCAGGAAAAACTGTGGAAAAATTGAAGAACAGCAAGATAGCTGGGACAGATTCCTCTCTCCCCAGGTCTCCTCTATGACAGCAGTGTAAGAGGATTTATATTACACCCCCTTATCAAATGGAATGAAAGTGAGGTTAAAGAGAATGAATGGGGCCAGGCGTAGTGGTGTTGTGGCTAAAGTCCTCGCCGGGCATGCGCCAGGATCCCATATGGGTGCCAGTTTGTATCTCAGCTGTTCCACTTCCCATCCAGCACTCTGCCTGTGGCCTAGGAAAGCAGTAGAGGAAGGCTCAATGCCTTGGGACCCTGCACCCTCATGGGAGATCCAGAAGAAGCTCCTGGCTCTTGGTTTCTGATTGGCTCAGCTCTGGCCATTGTGGCCACTTGAGGAGTGAACCAGAGGATGAAGGATCTTTCTCTGTCTCTCCTTCTGTTTGTAAATCTGCCTTTCCAATAAAAACAAATACTTTTTTTAAATGGATGAATGGCCTGATATCCTATCATTGGTATATGCCAGAGCTGGAGTTTGCAGCGGAATCAGATCCTAAAGGATTTCAACGAATGTCCTCCTTTCACAACACCAGAGTTTAATAAAGTGAATTTTATAGTACATTCATTCCAACTGGTATGTTAAAGAGAAGTTCTGGGGTCCTTCAAATATAGTTTAAAAACACATCATTACAAATGAGCTTTGATACCTAACAGGGTTTTAAACCAAGATCCATCACAGTTTCCCTTCTGGTCCACTGTGCTGATATACAGCTCAGCTCCAGGGCACTGTGACCCTATTCCAGCTCTAAGCTGATGTCTGCTTTGTCCCGGCTCTGAGCCAACATCTGCCCTGTCCCAGCTCTGAACCAGCACCGCCCTACCACAGCACTGAGCCAACACCTGCCCTGTCCCAGCTCTGAGCTGATGTCTTCCCTGTCCCAGCTCTGAACCAACATCTGCCCTGTCCTAGCTCTGAGCCAACACCTGCCCTGTCCTGGCTCTGAGCCAATGTCTACCCTGTCCCAGCTCTGAACCAACACCTGCCCTGTCCTGGCTCTGAGCCAACACCTGCCTGTCCCAGTTCTGAGCCAATGTCTCCTCTGACTGGTCCTTTATGATGTCACTTGGCCTCCAGAATCCCTGGTTCCTGCATACTCTTCACTGCCAGCAGGTAGAGGAGTCCAGGGAGGAACTTAGAGGGAGCACAGCCTTGCTAACTGCCTAGTTTGGGCTCAGCTTCTAGAAAGGTGAGACAACACATGTTTCTCTAAATACGCTCAGTTTTTGGTAATTTCTTGTGAAGAACCTAGCATGGCTGGCTGTCTCTGTACCTCCTACTTTTTCTTCATGTAAAACTCCATTTCTGGGTTTCTTTACTTAAAATCACTCCTATTTTATGTATAGAGAAGTGACTATTCTATTAGTCCTAGGAGGATTTACCATCTTGACTATTTCTATTCATCCTTCAAGACCTTGAAGAAATGAAGTGGTGAGCTTCAGGAGAATAACAGAAAATATTAATCCAACCCACGAGAGGACCTTGACCTCTTGGAAAGTAAGGTGATTTTATCCCGAGGGCAAAACCTTGGAGAGATAGAAAATGGAGTGGAATGATCATTTTTGAAGAAAGTGCTTTTCTGGGGGAGGGGGGGAATCAGATTGAGAGGAACTGGTTTCAGAACACAGGAAGTAGTTAGGAGGGAGCTGCAGCAGTGGAGGTGCTGGGTGATGGTGGCTTGGAAAGAGTCACGGTGGGAGAAGTGCAAAGGATCATTTGGCTTCAGCAATGTTCCAGAACTAGCACTGATTGGTGCATTGATACATAGCGGGAGGGTCACACTGCATTAACATTTGAGAACATTACCAGGTGATGGTGACCTCTCCTGAAATGGAAAAGAGCACAGAAGTGATGAGTGGTGCTGGAAGTTCTCTTCAGAGCCTGGGGGGTGTGAGATGTTTCTAAGATGGACAGTGGACAGCTCAGCTTATGAGTGTAGAATTATTTGAGGAAGATAGGGGCTAAGGCTACAAATTTGGGAGTTATCAGTATATAGATATTACACAAAGCATTCATAAAGAGGATGGATGCAGAAGGAATCCATGAACATTCTGGCATTTAAAGTCCAAATATGACAGAGAAGTCAGAGCTACTCCAGCAATAACATATAACAGTATTAACATGTAGATACTTAACAAGGAAGTTCCAACAGGTGTGGTCAAAAGGTACTCAGCATGCCCAGATTGAAATGTACAACAAATCCAGGCAATTCATCATCAGTGATATGGCTGGTCAATCTTTTACTAGCATTGTAAAGGATGAAGAGGTCAGAGCATCTGAGTCACGTAGACGGTCGCTTGGAGAGATTGAGTTTTTAACTCAGATATCTAAGCAGAATGCATGGAAGAACAATGAAGAAGGTAAGCCTCCAGGCTTACACATAGGCAACTTTGGCAAGATAAAGCCAGGGTGAAAAAGAAGGAAAAGGAGGAGAAAGGGAATGAAGAGGATGGAGAGGAAAGAGGAGGAGGAAGAGTGAGGAGGAGGAATGGAGAAGTCATTTGCCCAATTCCCAAACGTCCACAGGCAAATAAGAACTGGTGAACAAGTCGGTGGCCACGCTATGCTGCTTCCCTGAGGGTGGCTCAGCAGACCCCGGGGGACAGCGGTGGCAGCAGATTCTCCAGCCTTGGCCACAGGGAGTACAGGGTTTTCTCTGGAGAGTCACAGTGTAATATAAACACGGTATAGTGGCAAGGACTGTTGCTCACTGGGTGTACCGCCTGACCCAGGCACCACTCTGTATGCATTTCATGTATAATCTCACTTGGTGATTCATACATGTAAGTCATGGAGAGGTAGTGAAGCTGGCCATGGTCACAGAACAGAGGTGGAGAAGGCTACTATGAGAGACATGATTGGGTGCCAAGACTAAGTGGTAATACATTACAGTGGCATGTTAAGTCTCTGTTAGTGAGGGGTGGGGAACATCTAGTCTGTGGGCTGTATTAAACTCTTGTAATCATATAACCTGATCCTGCCAGAATAACAGCATGCTGGGACTCAAAATTCAATAAACCTGTAGCATGATTTACATTGGTAAAAAGGCCATGAATGATAGTAGAAATATTCAAAAAGCCCTTGGTAGGAAACCATTTCCCTGGGCCTGGTACCATGGCTGAATGACTAAATTCTCACATGCACTGGGATCCCACATGGGTGCCAACTCATGTCCCAACTGTTCCACTTCCCTTCCAATTCCCTGCTTATGATCTGGGAAAATAGTGGAGGATAGTACAAAGCCTTGGGACCCTGTACCTGCATGGGAGATCTGAAAGAAGTTCCTGACTCCTGGCTTTGGATTGGCTCAACTTTGACCTTTGCAGCCACTTGGAGAGTGAAACAGCAGATGAAAGATCTTTCTCTCTGTCTCTTCTTGTATCTGTAAATGCGACTTTTATTAAAAATAAATGAATATTAAAAAAAGTCATCTCCCCACACTCATAAGGCACTAATTCAGAACAATATAATAGTGCTGATTTAGACCTAGAAAAAATATTGATAACATCATTAAAATAGGAAAATGGAAAAGATTATTAAGTAGAAGGTAGATGTTAGTAGTAGTTCTTCTCACATTCATCCAAGTACAGAAACAGTAAGAGTTCTGAATATTTGGATTCTCCATCCTCCTAGCTCTTGAATGAGATGTGAGTGCTTCTTGCTACCAATCGGGGACATTCTGTACTCCACAGCACCCATGACTAGATGAAGTGCATCAAATGTCGTGGTCAACAAGGGGATTGTATTGAAACACCTTCATATAGATTAACTCCACGTGCAAAGGGGGAAGTGTACGGCGGGAGCTGGTCTACAAGACAATGCTTTTCCCTTTAAGTCATTCGTAACAGCAACCCAGGGGCTGTACAGTTAGGTGCTGCTGTGTGCTGTTTAAAGTGTGGATTTCAGAAAAGTGTAGACTTACATTTGATTTATGATTCTGCCACTAATTATCTATGTAGCTGTGAGTAACCTGGCTCACAGAATAATACTGAGGACAAAACATGTTAGCACAGAACAGAGATATTAAGCATTAACTTGTGTTTTAGGTTTATTATGATTACAGTTTACTCCCTGCCATTTAGTTAATTTCTCATCTCTCTGAAATGACAGATCAGAATCCTGTGCCTAGAAGTTGGAAAGGAAGTTCTAGGACTCCAGTTAATCTGGCCCAGGAATGCACTACTTGGTCTGCATCTTACAGGGTTATAAGAAACGGAATAAGTTCAGTACATAAAATGGGGCACTGTTTCCAATGACTGCAACAGGCAGGGGTGGATCATGCTAATGTCTAGAGACTGGAACTCCATGCAGATCTCAACTCCGTGCAGATCTTCCACAGGTGTTGCGGGGACCCAAGTACTTGAGACATCACCTCCCGCTTCAAGGATGTGAATGAACAGGGAGACCGATTGAATGTGCAGGTGATTCCTACCCAGGGATTCTGCTATGGGATAGAGGATTCTTAAACAGGGGCTTAGCCCTCTGCATCCCATGCTACAATGTCATATTATTAAAATTAATCAAAGAAATAAAGCTCAAGAAAATGAACAACTCCAACAGCCACACAATCTTTTCATCATTTCTTAGAGAAAAGAATATTTCAACATTAAGATATAGTAAGGAAATGATTCTGTACACAGAAGGGTGTTTGGGGAAACCATGCCTGTGGCAAAGTGCATTAAGCTTCTACCTGTGGGACTGGCATCCCACATGAGTGCCGTCTTGAGTCCTGATGATTTTGCTTGATCCAGCTTCCTGTAGTGTTCATGGAAAGCACTAGAGGACAGGCCATGTGCTTGGGCCCCTGCCAACCATGTGGGAGACCCTGATAGAGTTCTAAGCTACTGACTTTGGCCATTGTTGCCATTTGGTAAGCAAACCCATGAATACAAAATCTTGTTTTCTATCTCTCCTTCTCTGTAATTGTTCAAAATCCATCATTTTTAAAAATTTTTTGAAGATTGCTGCTTCAAATACATTTAGTTTTCTGAAGAAATAATTTGATTTCTCAAATTTCCTGTTTTGTTAGTATAACTGGAAAAAAAATGATATTTTTCCATCTATTTTCTTTTTCCAAAAAAGATTTATTTATTTTTATTGGAAAGACAGATATACAGACAGGAAGGTCTTCCTTCTGATGGTTCACTCTCCAAGTGACTGCAATGACTGGAGCTGAGTCAATCCGAAACCAGGAGCCAGGAGCTCTTCTGGTCTCCCATGCAGGTGCAGGGTCCCAAAGCTTTGGGCCACCCTGTACTGCTTTCCCAGGTTCCCAGGCCACAAGCAGGAAGCTGGATGGGAAGTGGAACAGCTGCTGGGATTAGCACTGGTGCCCATATGGGATCCTGGCACGTTCAAGGTGAGAACTTTTACCGCTATACTATCATGCCGGGCCCTTTCTTCTCTCTTCTTCTTCTTCTTCTTCTTTTTTTTTTTTTTTTCCTTAGGAGCAAGATGCCAGATTATGACCAGTATGTCAAGTCAACTATGACAAATCTTCTTATGCTTGACATTGTGGCTGAACACTCCATTCCTCTGCATCTGTGCAAGGTTATATTCGAATATTCATAGAACTCTACTTGTTCTCATGTACTGTTTTCAAGGATTTATATATTTATTTGAAAGGCAGATTTAGGGAGAGATTGAGAAATATCTTCACTTTCTGATTCACTCCCCAAATGGCCTCGGTGACTGGGACTTGACTAGACAGAGACTAGGTCCAAGGAACCCTCTCCAGGTCTCCTAGATGGGTGCGGGGGCCCAAGAACTTGAGTTGTCTTCCACTGCTTTCCCAGGTGCACCAGAGAAAGTTGGATCAGAAGTACAGTGACACCAGGAGCCATAGGATGCTGGTGGTGCAGGTGCACCCTGGCCTGCTGGGCCACAGTTCTGTGTGCAGGTTTACATGGATAAATATGCCTGAGGTCTGACTGCAGCAGTTGGCCAGCGGTTCTTGCCATTGTTGGTATGAAAGAGAAAAGCATAGCAAGGATTATGTTTCTTTTTCTATATGCTTCTCAGTGTGGGCTTTTTTATTTAGCATATATGATTATATTCTGTGTGTTGTTTCAATTTTTAAATTTTATTTATCTATTTATTCATTTATTTTTATTAGGTTGGAAGTACACACACACATAGACACATACCCCAGGGAACGAGAGAGAGATCCTCTTAAATCTTATGCTTTACTCCACAAACTCCCACACTAGGAATTTCTCTAAGGATAAATTAAATAATCAAAGTTGACTCAATAAAAGATAGACCAATAATCAAAATTATAATTTTAACATAGGGAGAGGAGTAAATTGTTTTTTTCTGAATGTTCCTAGCAACCATTTAAGTTAGAAGTGATTTCTTCCAGATAATGGGAAAAGCAAGAAAGTCCCGTGTTTTATCCATTTATTGCTACCCTGGGCAGAAAGCAAAGAAATGGTGGAAATTATTAACAAATAAACACATCAAGGTAAAAGGAAATTCAACAACAAGTAATAACAACTACAAAACCTTATGCCCCTAGGATTCATCTCCGAATCTGCACATGCTTCAGGCTCAAATTTCTCCAAGCTACTACATAAAATTGCATTCTTTTTTAAACAGAGAAAATAATTTTTTTTAAAATCATGTTAATGTTTTATTGGAATCATTTAGTTTGGTCTTTATCTTCAGATTTATGATTTTTGTTTTGTTGAAGGGTCAGAGAAAAAGACACAGACATACGGTGCCTCCAGCCTGCACATAGAGTGAGAGAGAAAGAGAGAGAATCCTCTTCAGTTTGATTCTTTCTCCCCAAATGCACACACCAGTCTGATGCACAGACCACACCCATCCTGGTCTGTTAGGTCCAGCATTTCTAAGGTCCGGCCTGGGCCTTGTGGGGCCTGTTGAGAACACTGAAGACCAAGACATTGCCACTGGGAATGAGCACCGAGGGCTTGGGCTTCTTCCAGTGCTGGCATCTCAGTGCAGGGGCCTATTCTGGTGCACTGGGAACTGGATTAGACTTAATAAGATGTTCCTTGTGAAGGTGTTTTCTTATTGAAGTACCAAATACATTAGAATCTTTAACATACCCACTGAGAATGTGTGTGTCGAAAAAGTAATGCATTGATTTCATGTTTCTTTGCACCAGAATAGACTTACTACACTAAAACATAATTTGGTTCGCTACTCAAATTCCCACAACAACCAGTGCAGGGCTAGGGCAAAGTTAGGAGCCAGGAACTCATTCCAGGGAGAGTGGGGAATCCAACTTCTGGAGCCATTACTGCTGCCTTCTGAGTACGCATGAGCAGGGATCTGGAACTGGGAGCAGAGCTGAGACCCCAAGTCAGGCGCTGTGGTTATAGAATACAGGTGTCCCGAGCATCATCCTCGCTGTATAACCAGTGCTCAGTCAGGTCCCTTCAATTATCAAACAGTAGTTCTTCATCTTAATTGGAACCTTAGATTTATGTTTAGTGGCCACAGTTAAATAGGATCTGGCAGAAGATGGCTAAAAAGTGCAAGAGAGCGTTAATTTGTGACAGTCTTGAGTGCCATCTTATGTGGCACAGAAATGGCAGAAACACATCATGTCTAGGTTTTCCTATAACTGGTTTCCAGTTATGGAAGCCCTGTTTCCTAGATCATACCTTGCTTAATGTGCATGTTGGCAGCAGTAATTACTCCGCTGGTAGGCGCTGCTAGCGCATGGAAAAATGCTCTTCATTTTTGCATCTTCTGTCCCTTCGCAGTCAGAGCCTGGCCTGTAAGAGGAAGCCAATAAATTAGTGTTGACACGGTATGCTCTCAAGAGTAGTTTAATTTGGTATATTAATATGACATATTTTAAAAAGCCCTGAATGATAATTTACACACTATGCAAGGTGTTCATTCAGGAACAAAAGTCTCACATGTACCCATTTATCATTTGGTGGGTTTCTGCCTTGTGGCAGGTAATAATTACTGCTGGAGTCTTCTGAAATGACTGTAGCATTGCCTTTGTCCTCCAGGAGTTCACAGTCTGATGGAGGTGACAACTCTATAAATTATTGCAAAGCAATATGAAGTATTGCAGTAGAGATGTGTGAAGACATACCATGCCCATTTTTTTTTCTGGCATTTGAGGCAGGCTCAGAGGTCATGATGCAGACTTTGCACAAAACTTGGACCATCCTTAAGATGTATCACAGCATTTAGTATGAAGAAAGGCACTGGGCTGGTTACTAGCTTAACTAATTTCCCATCCTTTCACAAAAATGAATATTGAGCATCTACAATGGGTCAGAGTCTGCCTGACTCAAATTATTACAACCAGTCATCAATATGCTGAATACCAGTTTATAGACTCTTGTGCTTTTTATAACCACTATTTATTTATTTGGAAAGCAGAGTGACGTAGTGAGAGAGAGATATCTCATGTGTTGGTTTGCTCCACCATTGGCTAGAACAGCCAAGGCTGGGCCAGGCTGAAGCCAGGTGCTAGGAACTCTATCCTGGTCTCCCAGATGGGTGGCAGGAACCCAAGTATCAGGTCCATGATCTTTTCCTCAAGGTGCCTTAGCAGGGCTGCGGATCGAAAGTGAAGCAGTCAGACGCAGCCTAGATTCCAATATGGTGAACAGATGGGCACATAACTGGTGATTTACCCATTATGACACAATGCCAGCACCCCTAGTGTCTTAAGTTCTGCCTCCACTTTATCACTTCTAGCTTCAACTCTTATTTTCCTTCTCTTTCCCAGAATAATGTTTTCTGAATTATTATCTTCATCTTTCCGCTGGGGTAGAAAACAAGACTGGTATGCTGTGGTGTCAGGGAGTAGACACTGGACTTCCAACCCAGGAAAAGATGACTAATTATTGAAGGCAGCCATGGAAACAGCCTCTTGTTTGCTGGGGAGAAGAGGACCTTGGGGACTGGTACTGGTAGGTATTATTAATAATTCACATGATTTCATTTTTTTCCCCAAATCTAGCAGATTATTAAGAGTTATTTACTGTCCAATGCAAAACATTGCTGCCCTAAACTGGGACCTGATGTCAGAGAAAATCAAGTACAAAAGAGATTTTTTAAAAAAAGAAACTGAGAAGCCAGAGGAAATATGATTTTTGGTTATGGCAGAGGATGTGGTTGGAATTATCCTCCCGTAGGAATCATCTTAAAATATAGGGGGGAGAGGGGGAGATGGCATTCAGAAACTAGAACCACTGTAAGGTCCTTGAGAACAAAGACAAAGAAAGAGGCAGGGGTTCACACATCCCAGGACACCTGCGGCTCCATCCACTTAATTGTAAAGAAGGCTACTGCTTTGTGGATATCAGAGGACAGAGTTCAGGCCCGCAGGACCATGGGAGCCCAACGATTTGCTAATCATTTGAAAAACAAGGAAGGCTACAAGACGGAGATAGCATAACTGAAAACTATATGTTTGATCGTAGTCATATAGCAATAATGCAGGAGTTAAAATTCTGAACTTGATCCAGTTCTAAGAGTTTCTTTGGACAGAGGGGTTGTAGATGCCCAAAGTTCTTTGCACTTTTTAATTTCCACATGCTCTGTCTTGACCATGTGTTATTATCATAAGTAGGTACATATTTCTGAAAGAAAACCAAGGTAACCGCAATTTCAACACTGCAGGAAGAAATGTAAAATAGAATTAAGTAAACATAATTTCATGAATCTGGAGAGTGTCTCTCGTGGCAGTGGCTTCTGAGAATCTGAGACATTCTTGGGGAGAAGGGACTCATTAATTGATTTTCAATAATGCTGGGAGGGAATATGGCAAAGTTATTAAAGAGATGACGGCTCTCCCAGGGTGCACAGACTACTGGGGCCAGAACCACACTTTAACTGCATTTTCATTTGGTGCCATTCCTACCAACGGAAGCTGCAGCACCATACCTAATTTGTGAAGCTTCTCTGTAATAGGGTCAACTTCTTGCTAGAAAATCAGTTCATTTCATTTCTTTGGAACCTCTGCTTAGCCTGTGATTTTACATTCTTTTGATATTCACATACATTTATTTTTCCTAAATCATGGTGTGCAGGCTGATTTGGGGCCTTCTAACACATACATGTGTGTGTTGATTATCATTACAGCAAAGTTTAAAGCACAGAGCACCTGGATTGTCTATGTGTCATCTGCTTGCAATGGGAACCTTCCCATTTATAGTATCCTATAACATATCATGTTATAAATACTTTTTGGCTATTTGACAAAATCATTTGGCTATTTATAATGTACAACATATGATGTTACATTACATATGACATCCCTACTTGACACCTACCATTTGGATAATTATAACATCATATGTAGTCTACAGAGAATTATCAACTCACAAATTCACCTCTGTGGGCTGGCCTTGTAGCATAGCAACATTCCACATGGATGCCTTATTTCTGATACAGCTCTCTGCCAATGGCCTGGTAAAGTAGAAAATGGTTTAAGTGCCTGAGATCCTGCCACCCATGTGGGAAACTGGGTAGAATCTGCCAGCTCCTGCATTCGGCCTGCTGGCTGTTATCATCTGGGGAGCCAGAGGATGGAAGATACCCCTATCTTTCTTCAGTAACTCTGCCTTTCTAGTTCATGAATGAATCTTTTAAAAATAGTTTGTTGGCACCGGCACGGGAGCCCAGTGGCTAAAAGTCCTCACCTTGAACATGCCAGGATCCCACATGGGCGCTGGTTCTAATGTCAGCAGCTCCACTTCCCATCCGGTTTCTAGCTTGTGGTCTGGGAAAGCAGTCGAGGATGGCCCAAAGCCTTGGGACCCTGAATCCATGTGGGAGACCTGGAAGAGCTCCTGGTTTTGGATTGGCACAGCTCCAGCTGTTGCGGCTGCTTGGGGAGTGAATCAGCAGATGGATGATCTCCCCCTCTGTCTCTCCTCCTCTCTGTAGATCTAACTTTCTAAGAAAAATAAATCTTTAAAAAAAATGAAAACAAGTCCATTAAAGATTTATTGAATTTGGTGACATGGTTATGTCATGTTTCCCTTGCCAGGGCCAGACCACATGATTCCACAGGCTTCATGTGGCCCACTAGCCAGGTGTGGCCCACTTCCACTGGGACAGATGAGATTTTATGAGTCCCTTGGAATGGGTGGGGGTAAACCAAGTGTAGGACCTTGTCTCCAGACAGTTCTTGTTGCGTGCAGCATGGAGCACGCTTTATTTATTAAAGAGTTCTTCCCCAGGTTACCCCTTGCCAAAGGAGTTAGCAAGGCTTCGTTGGAAACCCATGGGGATCTGGAGCAGGCTCTCAAGGTGGAAATCCTTGAGCTGCCTCCTCTGGCTGTGTGCTTGAGTGGGGAAGATTCAGCGTGTCTCATGCTGGCTTCCACGCCTGGGAAGCAAGTCTGCTCCCTGCCAGTCACTGTGCTTGGGATTTGTCTTTTCCTCTGGATTCCCTCCCATTTCCAGGATGAAGACACAGGGAATCCTGCTGTTTTGTCGTGGACTTGAAGGAAAGCAGGTTGAGGATGCTCAAGAGCGGGGTCTAGTATCACCTAGGCACGCCATCAGTATCTGCACAGTCCTCTGAGGTCCTTTGACAAGGCAATGTGGACCAAGAGAATTCACCCAGATGAAAAATGAACGACTCGATTCTGTCTTTAAAGATGTGATCCTTTCTCTTCCTGGCTGAATTTCCATCCTATATTTCAGTTACTTCCCTAGGACTTTAGGAATACTGATAGGTTCTTTCTTTCAAATTCCTATGTCTCAGAATGATGTAATTTTCTTAAAATTTTGGCAGTTCTCTAAATGTTGAAGTCAAGGTTTATAGCCTAATTTGATAATTTGCTAAGTGAAACTTTCGAGTTAAATATTTAATTTCTCTAGACTCTAGTTCCCTGTTCTTTTGAAATGGGGTGGGCCTTCACAGAATATAGGTTGAGGACTAATAAAAGGATCCAATTAAATAGCATAGATAATGTCAGATACATTCATATACGCAGTGGGTCACCCACAAGAGCTAATTGCTGTCCCTACTTGTCCTAAAGTTAACGGAACTCAGATCATTTCTTATTTTTCATTTCTACATAATACATGCTAATTGCAGTAAATTGTTCAGCAATTGACACTGTGGCACAGCCAGTAAAGCCGTGGACTCTAACACCACATCGCAGATGGGCAATGCACATGCCTGGGTGCTCCACTTGCAATCCAGCACCCTGTCAGTTTACCTGGGAAAGTAGTAGAGGGTGATCCGAGTGCTTAGGACCCTGCACTCCTGAAAGACTGGGAGAAGCTCCTAGATTCCGATGTCAGTCTGGCTCCATCGTGGCCATTCTGGAAATGAACCAGGGAGTTAACGATCTCTCTCTCTCTTTCTCTCTCATTCTCTGCATTGCTGTGTCTGTGTGCCATTCCCCATTGCCTCTTTGTGGCTGTGACTTTCAAATAAGAAAAGATAATGTTTTTTTTTTAAAGAAAAAGGCATTCAAGATTCTTATTCATTCTTCAACACCCAGTTTGGGTTCACTTCCTCTTGGAAGCCCCTCTGAACTTCTTCAAACTTGGGTCTCCTGTACTCTCAGAGAACTCTGCATGCCGACCACTGTCTGACTACATTTCATTATTAATGCATCTGTTTCCCTTCTAATGAACCAAGAGCTTCTTCTTCTTGGAGCACTTTAAATTTGTTTCCAACTTATTCAAAAGTAGAGAAACAAAGATGCAGTGGAGGAGAGAGGGTGATCTTATATCCTCTGGTTCAGTCCTTAAACACCTGCCATATCCACGGCACCCAGGGTTGGCCAGGCCAAAGCCAGGGCTGGGGACAGCAAGAGGGCTTCCCACATGGGTGGCTGGAACCCAAGAACTGGAGCTATGTCACCTGCTGCTTCCAAAGGTAAGAATGAGCAGAAAGCGGGTTTGCAAGTGCTGGAGCTAGCACTTGCACCAGGCGCTGTAATTAGGGATCCCCCACTGTGCTTTATCCAATGCACCAGAATTCCAAGAGCCTCTTGGCATCCCTAACAGATATCTCAGGATATGAGGCACAAGTACTCAATTAATATCTGTTGAATAAGCGAAGGAATGGGCATTAGAAATGAATCATGGGAAATGAGTGCTGCCACTGAGCGAAGATTCCAGAAAGGCCCTTGAGATGTCTGGTTGCCAAGAGTTGTGTTGGGTATTAACTTGTCCAGCACAAGGCTGATATTTTTCCTGATTCAGTCTCTGCTCTGTCCCAAACTCTCAGATATGGTAAAAAAACCCATCGACAACCAACAGTGGCTGTTTGGGGAGTCATCAAGATAACTTCAGAAATTTTTAGCTTAAAAAAAATCTTGCCTTTTTTTGTCTTGGCTGCTGGTTTATGTAACATATGAATACAGTAATGATGCAGATGTATTTGTATGCATGCAGTGACTGATCTATAAAACACATGGCATTTTGAAATATTGATCTTTTCAGTGCCAGCGAGTAAGAGATATTAGGGTAGCCAGGGATTCCATTTGCAACTGTGGGATTAAAAGCAGAGAAGTGGAAAATTGGAAAGGACCAAAATTCATGTGAAGTGGAAAGTGCAGCTGGCAGCAGCGCTAAAGAAAGAGAGTCACAAGTAAGGGAGGCATTATTTTAAAAGCTGACTCAAACATCAGGGGGGGAAGGAGCAGCCTAATGACAGGCTTGAACTGCTTCAGCCTCCTGGGCCTCCATGCTGGCTGCACAGAGTTCAGTGTGGCTCAGCAGCAGGAAAAGGAAGCAAATGGAATCTACTTGGAAGTGGGAACAAGTGACATCACCATGGGTTCCTGTCAAGCAAGTAAACGAGACGATGGATTTGTGGAGAATTGTGGTCAGGAAAGGCTGAGAACAGAACATTCACCTGGAGCTTGGAATTGCACCTGGTTTCATGGGGTCTTTGAATGCTATTTGGATTATACAATGCTTTTAAGTCTCCTCTGAAATATGGATACTTTTCTTTCTTTCTTTTTTTCTTTCTTTCTTTCTTTCTTTCTTTCTTTCTTTCTTTCTTTCTTTCTCTCTTTCTTTCTTTCTTCCTTCCTTTCTTTCTTTCTCTCTCTCTCTCTCTCTTTCTTTCTTTTTAATTTGAGAAGATTCTGCATTTCTGCATTTACATCTTGCACAATGGGCAAGTGTTTTTACCCATGTTTTCTACTTTGGGCAGGGACCAAGGTATTCAGTTTTTCAATATTTATTTACTTTGTTTGAAAGGCAGGATGATTTAAAGAGAGGGAAAGACAGGAATGGAGATGAGGCAGGAGAGGTGTGGGGAAAAGGGGAGAGAGAAAGAGAAAGAGAGACAGAGAGACGGGGGGATCTTCCTTGTGTTGGTTCACTACTCAAATGGCAGCAATGTCTTGAGCTGAATCTAGTTGAAGGCAGGAGCCAGGCACTCTATGCAGGTATCCCACATAGGTAAACAGAGACCCAGGTGTGGAAAAGAAATTGATACAAAGCTTTTCACAAAATATTTGTAAAATTACACAGACCTCCCCTCATTGGTTGCTTCCTTCCCTGGCAGCCTCTCATAAGTTAAGATTCACTATGTCGCTGAAGTCATGCAAGATCATTTAGAAAATTCCAAGGAAAGGTTTTCACACTAACTGCCAAAACAATAATCACTGACTATTTCATGTACTCTGCATCTCCCGGTCTCCTGTCAGGTAGATACAGTCAAGTGGCTATTCCTGGCAAACAGGAAATTGAGATGGGTTCTGTCTGCCTTACCAGTTGGTGCACTAAAAGGCTTCCACATACTTTGCTAGCCTATCTTTCTCCCTGTTACAGCAACCGTGAAGCCATGTTTCGCAGACAGAGGCAAAGAGATGGAAGAGCCTTACTGAGCACAGGTCTTGGTGTGCAATAAAGCACCTGACCACCCTCTGGGAACACGTACTTTCGGTGCCAATTAAATCTGGGTGTTAAGCTGCCACTTTGGCAGTGATTTCATATGTAGCAAATCTTGTCTGATGATCCTGTACTTCCTAGATATTGCCAAGGCAGTTCTATCTCCCGATGCCTGCAATGGCCAGGACTAGGCCATGGCTGAAGCTGAGAGCTGGAAGCTCAACCCAGCCCTCCACTTAAGCTTTCATTACTGCTTCCCCAGCTCTACACTGGCAAGAGTTGGAGTTGGAGTCATGAGCCAGAGGCAGGAAGCAAAACCAGGTTCTCCATTGTGTCAGTGAACAACTCTGCCAGTGAACAACTCTCCCAGTTTTATCTATAGACTTGGCCCTCAATTGTCGGCTGCATTTAGTCAGTGTTATTCAATATATCCTTGATTGCTCACATGAGTGGGTCAGGTGTCTAATATTTTTCACTGTTTATTTCAGAAAGGATCTGCAGTGGCTGGGGCTAGGCTAGTCCAAAGGCAGGAGCCAGAAGCTTCTTCTGGGTGGTGCATATGGAGCAGAGAGCCTATGACATGGGCTGTGATTAGCTGCTTTTCAAGGCACATTATCAGGAAGCCTGATCAGAATTGGAGGAGACAGGACACCAAGCAGCACCCATGTGGTGTGCTGGAGTCTCAGGTGGCAGCTTGACCTGTTACAACGTAGTGTCGGCTCGTCCCCTCTTTTCCCTTCTAATCCCCTTGATGATGCCTTAGATGATTGTTCTCAAAGAACACTCTGTTTTTCTCTATTGACTCTGAATTAATCAATTGAAGTAGGTGACGGGTAGTTCCTGATGATTGGAATTTGAACTTGATCCTGAGGGATATAAGTTGGGAATGTACCCAGTAACTGGAGAAGAAATGTGAAGATGGAAGAAGATGGAAATAATTAGCCAAAGTGACAAGAATACACTTGGATGTCAGAAATTAATAGAGGGGGTAAGCATTGTGGCTCATCTGTTTAGTCTCTTATGAGTCTTCAGGGCCAGCATAGCAAGTTAAACTACCATATGTAATGTTGGCATCCCCTCTGGGCACCGGTTTGAGTCTCACCATCTTCATTTCCAGTTCGGCTCCTTTTTAATGTGCCTGGGAAAGTGGAAGAAGATGGTCCAAGTGCTTGGGTCTCTGTGTTTTCCTTTGAGGCCTGAAAGACCCCCCTGACTCTTGGCTTCAGCCCAGCCCAGGCCAGCCCAACCCCTGCCATTGCAGTCATTTTGGGCAGAAAAAGTGGATGGAGATATATTTTTTTGTAATTCTGCTTTCCAAATACATAGATAAAATCTTAAGAAATAAGTTAACTCATGTTATTTGCTTCATCTTGTATATTCTCCACTGTCAATATTTTTAGATTTATCTTTTAATTAAAGCATGGGAATACCTTGATGTTTATGTTTTATGGAGAGTCATTTCAGTATCCACATAAGCCACAAAGTCCTTTGCTAAGCAATGTCCCTTTATCAACATCATCTGTTCTTGATACCCTTTCCATTGCTCTTTTTCTGTTGCTGCCAGGTGGAAACACAAGCTTAGGTGTAGAAGCAAAAGTTCTGCTAGGCTCACCTGCGCTTTAGGTTGAAATATTTTTATCCTCTCGTGTTTCCGTTCAGTCTGCTGTCTATTGCACAAGTGTTACTTGAGTGTTAGAAATTGGATCAGCTGTTTAGAATATAAAAAACAATAAATCCCTGCTCACATCGTCCTGGATGGATAATCACTTAAAATAACCTGAAACACAATATTTTGTATTAGATTTAAGACTAAGAAAGAGCATGGGGCCAGGATGTGGTCAAGATGCTGGTTGGGATGGCGACATCTCACACTGGAGTCTTAGCTCTGCTACTTCGGCTTCCTGCTGATGTGCACCCTGCCCCGGTGGTGGACCTTGATTCAGTCCTGACTCCTGCTTGGCCTGGCTCAGCCTTTGTTGTGAACATGAAAGAATCAGAATATGTGAGCCTCCCTCCCTTCTCTGTCTTTTCAATAAATAATAATGAAAAGAAATAATAGATGACTTACTTTTGGATAGCTGACATTCAAAATGGACTCAACTCCAAATAATCACATAAGACGTGAAACAGGTCACAGCATATGTGGGCAGGTAGGCAGGGGCAGCTGACAGAAAGGAGATCTGGTGCAATGGCTCCAGTGATCTGAGCTTTGACACCGTCGACAGCCCCAGTATGTCCCAGCCAACAGTTGTAACCCCCAAGTGACAGCCTGGCTAGGCCCTCATAGCAGCTCAGTCTGTCCCAGTACACTCCCTTTCTGTACTCTGCCAAAACCCACATTCCATGAAGTGCCAAACCCTTCCTACAATCCCACCTTTTTAAAATTATTCTTTTAAAAGAAGATTTATTTTATCAGAAAGGCAGATTTACAGAGAGAAGGAGAGACAGAAAGATCTTCCATGTGCTGAAACGATCTGAAGCCAGGAGCCAGGAGCTTCTTCTGGGTCTCCTGTACAGGTGCAGCATCCCAAGCCCTTGGGCTCTCCTCTGTTTTCTCAGAGGAAGCTGGATGGGAAGTGGAGCAGTCAGCACATGATCTGGCATCCATATGGGATTCCAACACTTGCAAGAAGAGAATTTAGCCACTGAGCCATCAGGCATCCAGATGCTTTCGAATATTATAAGCAGTTGAAAGCATCTGTTTGGTTTTTTTTTTGATGCTTTGTTTTGTTGTTGTTCTCTCTTGTTCCTGAGATTATTTATTGCATGTGCAATTTTTCTTTGCTTTGAAATAAATTTTGAATCACCTTTATGTGTTTACCCTGAATTCTTCAGATGGATCCTGGTATAAGCCCGTTTGTGGATGGGGGAAGGGTCCCACTGTCCACAACACAATGACTCTCCAAGTGGGGTATTCATGCCCAAATAAAGGAAGAAAAGTTACTTAGAGATCCAAAATAGTAGCTGTCTATGAGCAGCAAGCATTGGGAGCAGGGAAACTCACAGGAGAAATGTGGGGTGGGAGCCGGGCTTATGCTAAGGAAAGGAGCAGGTCCACAGAAGTACAATCCAAGCCGAGCCCTTGTTTCCCACCTCTCTGTGTCCCGGAACACTGATGTCCGTGGGCCACCCAGGCCAAGCCCCTTGTGCAGCTCCTGCAACCAGAACATGGGATGGTACAATCAATGAATTGGCAGCTGGATACCGAAAATGCGGTATATACACAATGGGATACTACTCAGTCATACAGAGAATGAAATTCTGTCTTTTGCAACATAATGGATGTAACTAGAAGCTGATATGCTTAGTGAAGTGAGCCAGTCTCAAAGAAGCACGTCTCATGTTTTCTGTGATATGTGGGATCAAATATAGACAAAAAAAAAATGTAAAGAAACAAAGTGGTCACTTTGGGATATGAGTAACATTTTTGGCCTATGTTCATTCTTCAGTGGTCTTGTGGTCTCCTTACTTTGTATGTGTTAAATAAGATGATTACCGGTTACTGATTAATTAAGCCTGTAAGTATAGAATACATTAAAATTCTGTCTGTACAAATACTACTGAGTAGAGGGAAGGGAGGGATGTTAGATGAGCAGAGGAATGGGAAAACTGTCATTGTCTTCTTGGAACTGCACTTCTAAAACACATAAAATCTCTATATTAATTTAAGAAGAACAAAGAGAAAGATTTTTGCAAAGCAAGAAATGAAGGAGATTGTATGTAGGAGGCTGAGGGAGGTTGGATGCTTGCCCCCCCTGGTTTCTCCCTGCTGGGCTGCAATGGGAGTGACTCTCCTCAGAGGCCCTGACCTCTGTCCCAGGATCCTCTCCTACAGTCGTTGCTGGGAGTGAACTTGGATGTCTGCTCACTTGCAATCAGCAGCAAGCAGACTTTGGTCAAAGGGAAGCTTTATCTGCATGTGCAAAGCAAAGGAAAGAACCTGGAGGTTAAGTTTCCTACAGAATCTGTCTCTCCTGGTAGGGCTTTACCAGCAAGGGTAAGGAAATGCCAAGAGTGCAGAATGGAACCTGGCATCCGTCTCTAACTTTATATGTGATCTGACACCAGCCTGGCTTTTGGTGTGTTTCCTTGTTTATCATGGTCTGGCCCCTTCTGTGTGCAGGTGGCAAAGTAAATATCCGTGGAACATCTCTGCAAGACAAGACATAGTGAGTAGGTACAGAGTTTGAGATGCTCTGCCTGCATTGCTGTGCCCACCTGCTGCCCCAGTCCTGCAGGGTTGGCTACATAGGGACTGTTACACATGAGGCTGCTGCTTCTCTTTTCTTGCAGGCTAAGGGCCACAGCTGCTCCCTATTGTGTTTCCACAGCATTGAAGTATGGGGAATGTTGTTCTGCTTCGGCAAGGTCTGTGACTCGTGTTTCCTACTGAGGGATGATGCCTAGTAAGATACTGATGGATTCGGTTATCTTGGAAGCAGACATTGGGCAGAATGGTTAGGAAGTCACATGAATTGTCTACATCCCTGTTTGGTATGCCGGTAATGGAGTGCCATCTCTGCTTCTAATTCCAGCATCCTGCAAAGGCAGATTCTGGAAAGCAATGGGTGAGAGCACAAGTGAATGGATCCCTGCTGCTCAGACAGAAGATCAGGATGAATTTCCCAACTTCTAGTTCACCTGGCCATGCCCCGGACCTATAGTGGCATTTGGAGAGTAAACTCATAGATCTCAGATCTGCTTGTTTACCATTCAATCCTTCAAATAATTCTTCCTTTATGATAATTGTTGGTGATTTTTACATTGTTGATTAGGGTAATAAGGGTCAACGGCTACTAAAAGGTGGGTGATATCATCATTTCCAGATTTTTCCTTCCTGTGTCTGGGGGGAGAGGGTAGATAAGGGGAGAAGCCATATCCAGCCTCCCAAATGCCTCTGTACCCTGGGATGGAGGACAGCCATCTGACCTCATCCCAGGGTCCCCAATGAGGGACATGCTCCGAGGGTCCTGACTGAGAGGTTTTGACAGTTGAAAAATTCTGAATTTGTTCTGTTAATTTGTTTTGCCCTCCATCCTTTGTTGTGGTGCCAGGTGTCTTCTGCAGACTCCAAATACTGCCATATCTTCCATGTGCAACTGGGTATTCTGTCCACTGCTGCATCTAAGCCACTGGTGAGACCGAGCTCTGACACACGCTCATGACATAGACCACAGAACCTGAAATTCTCTCCATGATTGGGGTTCTGAGTCCGGCAACTGAGTTATGAGTAGTCCCCAAAGAAACTTCATCTGAGGTGATCCCAGACCTGGTTCTTGTGTGTGCATGCCAGTACAGTGTCCAGCACAGTCAGTCGCCTCAATCAGCTTATGCACTTACAATTGCTGGGTCAGTTCTGTCTCCAGCCTTGTCTTTTACACAAACCGATGGGTGTTGCAGTCCAGTCCAATCCTGCCCATCCACACACATGACCCTCATGCAAAACAGTGGGAGCCAAAGCATAATCAGAGAGACCTGCAACAACCCCATCAGTCTTGCCCCCTGCCCTGGCTCCCGTGCTTACCAGTATGTACAGCAGTCCCACATCCCATCCAGCTCTCATACATGTCAGTGGGCATTGAAGCCTAGTCCAAACACACATGCCAACGGGTGCCAATCTGTCTAGCCATGCCTGCCCCAATCCTGGTTCTTATTATCACCAGTGGGAGTGGCAACCCAAGTGGGAGGTGCCTACTCTTTGCCTGCTGGGCCCACTCCCACCCCTGGATCTTGCATTCTTCAGGTATTTCTGGAGTTTAGCTTGACAGAATTTGCCCCCTGTTCTAGCATTTGCTAGCTGATGCTGTGGCAAAGCCCAAGCAACCTACACCCACTCTAGCTTATGCATGTATCAGTAGGAACAGTCAAACCAGCCTGGTTTTCCCTGATCCAGCTCACATGAGGCTAACAGGTGATGTAGCCTTGCCTGGCCTGATCTGCTTCCATCCCAACTCTCACACTCACCAAAGGGAGTAGTGGTCTGGTGTGGAAACCCCATGCAGCCCCCCCCCCCGCTGCATTTGCCTCCTCCTCCCTGGGTCTCACTTGTGCTGGTTGGGTGCTGATGCCCAGTCTGACATGGGCCGCTGCACCTCAGCATTTGCCAGTGGGTGCTGTATCCTGGCCAGGCCCAGCCCACCCCCAATTCTGGCTCATGCTGGTGGGAGCTACAGCCTAGCCCAGACCATCCAGATCACAGTCTGGCCCTCATGTGAATTGATTTCTATTGCAGTCCAACCTGGCCTGACCCACACACTCCATTCTGGTGCTCGGATTTGCCAGCATGTTGTACAAACTGGCTCAGCCTGGTTCACCCCTGACATGAGCCAAAGGTAAGCCTGTGAGTAGTGTAATCTGGCCTGTTCTGGGCTGCTTCCCAATGCAAGATCTCTCCCAATGCAAGATCTTGCGTCTATCTGTGGGCCCTTGGAGTAGCCCGACTTAATCATTTCGTGTCCTAGCAGGAAAAGTGGCCCTTCCTGACTGGCCTTCACCCATTTTTACTGTTGGGTGTTACAGTCTAGCCATGCCCAGTCTATACTCAGACACAGCTCACACATGGCTCAGCAGGGGCAGAGACCTAGCCTAGCCCTAAACCTAAACCTACCTTGGTTCTCAACAACTTGGGAATACATTCTGCTGCTTTTTCTGGTGCACTAGCCTGGAGCTAGATTGGAACCAGGGCAGCTGAGACTTAAGCCAGAACTCCCATATGGCATAATGGGGACCAATATTGTGATGCAGTGGGTTACGCCAAGGCTTTCAATGGCCAGCATCTCCTATTCATAGTGATTTCAGTCTCTGCCACTCCATTTTTGAACCATCTCCTTGATAATGAACCTGCAAATGCAGCAGGAGACGGCGCAAGTGTGTCGCATTTCCTGCATTCCCGTGGGAGACTCAGATGCTGTTTCGGGCTCTTGACTTGGGCCTGCTCAACCCTAGCCATTGAGCTGTTCACAAAAGTGAACCAGAAAATCAGAAAATGGAAGATCTTCCTTCCTCTTATAAATCTGACCTTCAAATAAATGAAATAGACCTTTAAACAAAAACTTCTGGATAATCATATTTTTTTATGCATCGATTTCAAATGTTGAGGGCAGTGCTCCTAAAATAAATTTATCTTCTTTGGAAAACAAAACATATTCAGTTGAAAGGCAGACATACACACCCACAGGGATATGGAGATACACAGAGCTATCACCATGGTTCTCTCTTCAAATGGCTGCAATGCCAGGGCTCAACAGAAGCCTGAACCAAGAGAGGGCAGCTCAGTCCAAGCATGCCATATGAGCAGCAAGGAGTCAGACCTTGGATCCTGCTTTAGCAAGAAGATGACATCAGGAACTGGAGCAGGCAATGAAATCTAGGTACTCTAATATGGGCTGCAGCTGTTAAAATGACGATGCTAAATGCCTACCTCTAAATTTGTCTCCAATTCTGTTTTCCATGATGTTTGGAAATGCAGGTGTCTGTTAGGAGGCAACACCTGATAGTGTGTGTAGAGCTAAAGATGAGAGGACCACATGCAGAATAGCATCGGGGCTGTGATGACTAACATTTACTGAGACCTTTTTAAAATGCATGTTCACTTGTAAGGTATATTTACAGAGAGAGAAACTTCCTTTGATCTATTCCCTAAATGGTTGCAACAACCAGAGCTGAATCAACCTGAAGCAATGAGCCAGGAGCTTCTGGATTGGCCACATTGGTTCAGGGACCCAAGACCTTGAATCATCCTCCACTGCTTTCCCAGGTCACAATCAGGGAGCTGGTTGGGAAGCCGAGCAGCCAGGACACAATTCATCACTGTTATGGGATATCAATGACGATGACGTTAGCAGGATTAGCACGCTGCACCACCATGTTGGCCCCCTAGTGAGCTCTAATCTTTATTGCAATCCTGAGTGATGGTTACTCTTAGTATTACTCAGTTTATTGAAGAGAGACAGGTTTGCTCAAGGTAGAATGACAGGTTGAAACCTCAACTCAGGCACATTGTCGCTACTTACTCCTTTGCAACATAAGGCTGTGATCCGCATGAGCCGTGAGGGAGCAACAGCAGACGGAATGGAGACAGGGTATAATACAAACCATTGGGTGAGGAGATTGTAAGAATCCAATTTGATTGATGCCATATCCCTTCCTCCTTGGTAAATATGCCAGGTCATACAGCCCAGTGGTTCAGACCTCCACACTGACTGCTTTTTGAAGTTGTTTTACATTCAGTGCTTTTACATTCACCATATAAAAATTAAAAAAAAAAATCACTGGTTGTATTGACAGTTGGAGGACCTCTAATTTTTAGAATCACAGACATAATTGGAAGGATGACCTTTAATGAGCCATCATAGGTCAAGGGGCCCTGTCTGAGTTCTGACAGCGGCCCACCTATGCTTGTCTCTACTGTAGTTAGGACCAGGAGGTATTACAAGTATCTGGTTCCTGCTCTGCATCTTTTTCAAATTCATATTTTCAAGGATTATTTTCCAGTTCAGTTCGATTCAATAAACTCAAATTGTTGCACCATAGCTGAAGTGTTGTTTTAGACTCTATCAGCATGGAGATGAATACGGCACAACACGGGGGTTGTCACTGTGGTGTAGTGGCTAAAGCTCCCCAATGCAGCTTTGGTACGGGTTCCTTTCCCAGCTGCTCTATTTCCAATCCAGTTCCCTTCTCCTGCACCTAGGAAGGGATCAAGTGCTTGTTTTCCTGTCACCTTGAGAGGGACCCAGAGGGAGTCCCAGGCCCCTGGCGTCAGCCTGGCCTGTCAAGAGCTGTGGCATCCATTTGGGCGATGAACCAGCAGATGGAGCATCTCTTCGTGACTCCATCAGTCTCCCTCCAGCTCCTTCTCCATCACTCTTTCGCGTACATCATAACACTTTTCAGCCAAATCTGTGAGGAGGGGTGAGAACTGTTGTGATGGTATGCACAGGGCTGATAGAAAATTAGACATCCTGAACAGTATTGTACACAGTGATGGGGCAGCAGAGTTTATCAGAGTTCCAGAAACGAAATGTAGATCATCATTGTTGGTATTCAACAGTGGTGAGGCCAATGGAGTGGGACTTGGCTGTCACTGACAAGAGTCTGTTACTCATGGTTCCCAAGAGCTGGGGAGTGCTTGTGCCACAAAGCACCAGCATCACCGAGCAGAGAGTGTGAGGGGATCTGTGGGAGGGAGAAGTGGGCAAGGCAGGGTCAGAAGGCTTAGAATCATTAGTTTGCATGACTGCAGCAGGCTTCCAGGCAGAGGTGGCCAGGGTGGGAGAGAGTCGTTCAGAGAATGGGCACCTGATGAGTGACAAGTTAGGAGTGTGGGTTGCAGTTTGGCTGGCTTGTACGTGGAAGGTACACATGCAACTGAGTTGGGTATTGCCCTTAGGAATCAAATAGTCGCTAGAGGGGTAATCCCCCCTCCATCAGCAGCAAAGAGCTATCCAAAGTCTCTGTAAGGAACTGACAAAGTCTGAGTGAATTGAATGCAAACAGCACATCATAGGGTGCACCCCTGCCCTCATAGTTCAAGTTCAGCACAATTGTAGCACCAGGTTGGTGATTGGTGAGACTGTAGGCAAAAACCTGGAGACGGCATGGGGAGGGGCGTGGCTCCTCTGGCAGGCACTGGTTCTGGAGAGAGGGTGGTCATCCAGGCACGGCAAGAGTTCCAGGAAATCTCACCAGAAGGCTGTGCCCTCTTCCAGGTGAGAAAGTACAGGGATTCAAGTATAGCAAAAGGCAGTGATAGAGGGAAGAGAAACAGGGGTGATTGAAGGGACAAAGCAAACTTGCCTAAGAATTCTCTGTTGTGGAAGCTTGCACTTGACATTGAGTCACCAGATCTTAGCACGTAGCCAATTCTCAGACTGTGATTGTTGAATAAACTCATTTTGGGGTGGAGGGAAGGGAAAGGAGAGTACTGTGGAGTAGTAGGCTAAACCATGGAAGACACAGAAACTCCTTTAGATTGGCTCAGCTTTGGCAATTGCAACCATTTGAGAAGTGAACCAATCAATGGAAGATCTCTCTCTCTCTCTCTCTCTGTAACTCTGTCTTTCAAATAAAAACACAACCATGGAATACTACTCAGCTATTAAAAAAAAAAAAACAAATTGCAGTTCTTTGTGGCTAAATGGGCCCAACTGGAAACTATAATGCTAAGGGAAATGAGCGAATCCCAAAAGGTTAGATACCACATGTTTGCCTTAATTTAACCAGTAATTTTATTTGTTTGTTGGCTTATTTGTTTTTGAACCTGTCATTGATACTGCCTCAATCCATGTGTTGTGAAAAAGTGAACTTGCATTACCTTTAACATATTGTTTACTCAATACTATGTCAATCAATTTCATAACATTGTAAATCGTTGCTGATGTTTTGTAGGGGCTTTTAACTGACAGGGACTTTACTCTGTTAGCTCTACCTTCAGACCAGAGAAGGTCTCCCCTAGAAACCGCTGAACTTATCTGGACAATAAGATGCTGAACTCTATGCTAGGTATATGCATGCAATGAATGAATCCCAATTGAACTTCAACTGTGAATATGCAGCAAGGTGCAGGAATCCACCATGGGGATAGGGTTGTGGGAGGGGTAGGGGGAATCCCAGTGCCTACAAAACTGTATCACATAATACAATGTGATTAACAACAACAACAACAAAAAAAAACAAATAAAAATACAGTGAATCTTTAAAAAAAACAAAAAACCTAATTTCTGATCAGAAGACACTTGTTTCATCTCTTGCAGGTTCTTACACGAACTATTTTTATTCACCTATATTTATACCCCTGAGACTTGTGTAAAATGTACATGTTTCCTCCAATGGTTAGCTCTCTTACAATCAGCATGTCTGGCCTAATTCTTCCAGGTTTACTGGAGGAATGATTACAGACCATAGAAAACATCAACAAAAACATCCCCCATTATCAAATTACAAGGACGATTTGCTGAACTGCTCAGTATTGACAGCAAGCACACATAAACCCTTTGGTTCATTGGTTTTATAAAAAAAACAAACAAACACAACAAACCGATACTTTGCTGGTCTTTAGACTCTATTTTTACCAGAATTTTTTTAAAGATGTATTTATTTTTTACTGGAAAGTCAGATACACAGAGAAGAGGAGAGACAGAGAGGAAGATCTTGAGTCTGATTGTTCACTCCCCAAGTGACTGCAATGGCCGGAACTGAGCCAGTCTGAAGCCAGGAGCCAGGAGCATCTTCTGGGTCTCCTATACAGGTGCAGAGTCCCAAGGCTTTGGACCATCCTTTATTGCTTTCGCAGGCCACACGCAGGGAGCTGGATGGGCAAGGTGAGGACTTTAGCCACTAAGCTACCACACTGTCCCTGTATTTACCAGATTTTTGAAAACCTGGGCAGCCCATGGAAGCAAAAGGTAGAAAAAAGTTGAATCTTTGATTCTGGCTTCAAGCCAGCTGTGGCCGTGCCTGTCTGTTCTTGACCTTCATGTTGAGGGCTTTGTGATGTCATTGGTTATGGTTGATGCAATTGCGGAGGAAGTTCCAAGTTCTGTGTCCACTTGCCTGCCTGCATCTACACAGACACAGAGGCCCTGCTTCTGCTGTTGAGACGTGCTGGAGCAGAACATGGTGGTTTTGGTAAAGTCTCTCTTTCTCTCATGATGCAATTTTACTGTGTAAGAAAGAAAAGTAACATGTGTCATAGAATGAACTTTATACAGGTTGTTTGAGCGGCTTCTCACAATAACTCTAAGAGGAAGGTGTTGTATCACGAATGGAATAAAAATAGCCACATTGCCGTGAAAGGGTTATCAACTCATTCACACTCTCAATAACTCAAACTTGCATCAGTCGTGTTTAACTCTGGAACTCACACATTTTTCATTCATTTATTGAGCTCATCAGTAGCAGCATCATCACCACAGAGATGATACTTCCTGACTATAGACCTATTGAAAAATAATAATAAAACCCTCCCTATTGCCCCATGTCAACAAGTTGTTTTTACTTTTCTATAAATGCACTGCAAAGATGATTTTACATAATTCGGAAGGGTGCCAAATCTCGTTTTTTCTAGGGTGGGGGGAGGAAAAAGAATTTCAATAATATGGGTAAAGTTGAAAATAAGTTCAAACACAGACTGGAAGAAATGCAAAGGGCTAAGAATGAAGAAACTGGGACCATTCGTGGTGATCTAGCGACTAGAGTCTTGAGCACGCCAGGATCTCCTATGGACGCCAGTTCTAATCCTGGTGGCTCCACTTCCCATCCAGCTCCTTGCCTGTGGCAAGGGAAAACAGTTGAGGATGGCCCAAAGCCTTAGGACCATGCACCCACATGTGAGACTCAGAAGAAGCTCCGGTATCCTGGTTCCAGATTGGCTCAGCTCCAGCCGTTGCGGCCACTTGGGGAGTGAATCAATGGATGGAAGATCTTCCTCTCTGTCTCTCCTCCTCTCTGTATATCTGACTTTACAATAAAAAATAAATAAATCTTAAAAAAAAAGAATGAAGTAACTTGGCAGACCCAAGGGCATGTCAACCATTGTAACTTATTTTGAGATGCGTTTGCATTCTGAAAAGCACACCATCCTGTCACTGTCACAGTCATATTTAGAAGACACCTGTGCCATTATGTAACTAAACCTCCAGAAACCAATGTGTGGCTACTATGGCTATTGATCTGCTGTTAGTCAAGTGTTTCAATAATGCAGGTTATTACAACAATTAGATCTTTTTCTCTAGAAAAGGAAATGGTCACTACAGAGTGACAGTGTGTGGAATACATTTGTGAGACTATAATTAATTATAAAGTCTTTTCAACTTCTCAGATACTAAAACTATAATAACACCAGACCAAAAACAAATGGATTCCATTACTTGTATTTAGAAACCTTTCCCACGCAATAGTTTGAAATGGCAATCTAGAGCCAACTACTCCCTGGTGACTGATAGACTTGAGCTAGAGTGAAATAACCATTTCAGAGAGTTAATTATAATAATCAAATGCTCAGCTTCATTGCCTCCATAAATGGATCATCTCATCGAAACCATATAAATTAACATGTGCACAGAACCCAGGCATGGGACTTGAGAAAACATACATTTCTCTGTGTCCTTTGTGCTAACATCTCTGTGCCTGGGGATGACACTTCACATGCTTCCGGTTAGCTGCAGCTAGACTACTGCACTTGCTTAGAATGTACGCCAATCAGCAAGAGTCAGTCTTTGTCATGCATGGCTAGAATTAGCTGAAAGGGAATCAGACTCCAGGGTATTGGTGATGGGGTGTGTGATCACATGGGTAGTTCTTGTGAAGGCTAGAACTACAGCTCCTGTGGATGTGCAGTGAAGTTGTGAGCAAATGATCATCAGAGAAGACAGAAATCATGGTGCCATCGAGGAGAGAACCCAAATGTTGGACAGATAAATGTTGAGGAAGTGTTCAGGCTCTTAGGTGTAGAGCAGATTTGGTTTAAGGACTAAACATGGCTCCATGTAGCTATTGTGAGGTCATTTCTGTTGCTACGTGTTGGGTGATGTTTACCCTTCTAGGATGCTCCGAACAGGGGCCACCATGTTGGGATATTAAAACTGGTTCTGAGGAGCTAAATGAAGGTAACGGACAGGGCCAGCTACCCATGCTGTTCTGTCTGCCTGAATCCAGATGAATGGTAAATGCTTTAAAAAATAAATGTGATAGGAAAATGAGCAGATGGACAGGCACAGTCTCTGGGACCCAGGAAGTTATTCCACAGAACTTTCAGATGGTCCGTGGGCAGGTAATGACTTCCTAGCCACTCAGAGTTAACAACTTTATAATCAGTCCCTCTCTGCCACGCACATGCTGGTGATTGTCTTAAATTCATAGTACACATTACTTCCCACAAGCCACAGAAAGAAATCTATAGTAGTTTGTCTTTCTCTGTGATTTTCCAGGCACCCACGTATCTTTCAGCATCATTCCTGCCCCTCTTCATTTTGAGAGACTCACTTGTCTCGGTCTGATTTGCCTCACTCCTTCTGCCTTCCCGATGGCGGGGCTCAGGAGCAGGACATTTGTTTTGTCCAACAGCACCGATGCACCGCCCTGCAGGCAGTGGGACCAGACAGGGTGGCAGTAGATTGTGTGTCAACAATTTCCTTCACAATGAAACTTTTGGACTACAGTGCCATTATCCTGTTCTGATTTTCAGCATTAATTTTACTTGGACACATTTTCTTTTTCTTTTCTTCTTTCTTTTTTTGTTTTTGTTTTTGTTTATGACAAAAGGGGAGGAGGTGGAATTCATGGAAAAGGAGAAGGCCGGGGGTCACAGGCTAATCCTGGGACCTAGAACACTTTTCCACATCTTTAATTGAGATTAAAATAATTTATGTATACGCATTTTACAAAGCATCACTTCTCTTTAGAAGATGCCAATGGAATTGGATGGCTGCTTTTCCAAATTTTTTTAAAAAATCATTTTATCGTTTCTGTGTTTTTGCTTTGAATTCACATGAAGATATTTTGGACTCAGTACAGAGACACTCTCTCTCTCTCTCTCGACTTTGACTTTCAAATAAATACTTCTTGGATGGCTTTGTGGTGAAGATAAAGCTGCCACCTGCAATGCCAGCATGACAGCATCTCTTATGGATGCTCTCTTGAATCCTGGCTGCTCCACTTCTGATTCAGCTCCCTGAGGCAGCATAGGAAAAGCAACAGAAGATGGTCCAAGAATTGTGGGTCCCTGCCACCTATATGCCACATGAGTGAAGACCAGTGAAGTTCCTAGTTCCTGGGTTTTGCTCAACTGAACCTGAACCATGGCCACTCAACTGAAGAGTGAATCTCAGGATGAAAGTTCTTTTCTCTTCGTCTTTCTCTAACTCTTTCACATAAATATATCTTCAGTAAATGAGTTCTTGCGAATTGACATGGTTTATCACATAACACATTTTTTTTTGTTTATTTGTTTCCTAGCACAGGAGTAACACTTTGGAATCCTGAGATTCGAGTTGGGAAATGTCTGCTTATTTTAGCTGGGCTCCAAGAAATGAGCATACTTTTTAACAACAGTGACATCCCTTGAGATGCGCTGGAGAAAGCAGGTGGGATTTCTGTGGGTTGCAAGCTGGAGCGCCTGACAAGAGAACAGGAAACCTGGGTGATTACTGTAAGAAGTCCAGGTGCTCAGCTGCACACCTACTCTTCCTGACTTATTTTTGGAAATAATTTTAAAGCAACTGTGGATAGGGAGAAGGTGACATTAAAAAATAACAACATCAGGTTCCAGAGTGGTGGCACATCAGCTAATTCTCCATCTGTGATGCCAGCATTTCTTATGGATGCTGGTTTGAGTCCTGGCTACTCCACTTCTGACCCAAATTTTAGCTAATGGCTTGAGAAAGCAGTGGAGGATGGCTCAGGCCTTTGGACCCCTGCACCGTTGTGGAAGATGAAGAAATTCCTGGCTCTAAGCTTAGGATAGGCTCAGCTCTGGCTTTTGTAGCTGTTCGGGAGTGAGGCAGGTGATGTAAAATCTCTCTCTGTAAACCTGACTTTCAGAATAAAAATGCATTAATACATTAAACAACAATAGCACGGATTGAGTGTGACATTGGAGGAGTAACATATGGTAGCACATTCTCAGTGTGGGTTGGGCAAATTTGGAATTTTAGAGAAGTGGAGAGAAGGAAGCCTGACCAAGTAATATCACGATGGGATGGGGAGGGACAAGCTCAAAGGACAGCATCGTTAGTAGAGGTTACCTGTCTTACTGTAAGAGGGCAGAGAAAGTGCAATTATGGAGAAAACTCAGAGGGAAGAATCATGTGTATTGACTGATGATAAGGAGCCCCAGAAGACTTCAAGAAAAATGTGGAGCCACAGAGACAAAACAGGGATCTGGCAGAATGGATGCTGGGTGTGGGACACAGGAAATTTCTCACAGTTGACACTGAGGTGTCTCTGGGCATGGAAGACTAGGAAGGAGAACTGGAGTACCATGTGAGGCTTTGAGGGAGGGCACGGTGGGACAGTGACCCTGGTAATAAGTAGATGCACAGGTGTGACTGACAAGAGAAGAGATCAGCAGGTCTGGGTTGACCTTTCTGAAAGAGGGATCTAGGATTAGGCTTGGTGCTGCGGCACAGTAGGTTAAGCCACTGGCTGTGCTGTCTGCACTCCTTATGAGCTACTGTTTGAATCCTGGCTGTTCCACTTCTGATCCAGCTCCATGCAGATGCGTTTGGGAAAGTGGCAGATCTTGGATCTTTGCACACATGTTCTTCACACAGATGAAATCCCAGGCTCCTTGATCCAGCTTCTTTCACCATTAGGAGAGTGAATCAGCAGGCAGAACTCTCTCTCTCTTGCTATTCCTCTCCCTCCTACTTCTACCTCTATAACTCTGTATTTCAAATAAATGTCTTTTTTTTTTAAAGGAAGAGTGAAAAGCTTAAGATGATGTTGAGAGTGAGGCTAATACAGGAAGGAGATATTTCCCATGGGCTGACCTTGGCATTGTCAGAGTAGAAGGTGCATCCATTACTTAAGAAGGCATGGGACAGTGGGAGATGGCCAGGAAGGTGAATGTATGAAAAGTCACAGTGAGATGAATGACAGTTAGGCCATCTCCCTCTTTTTCTTTCCCCAGGCACATCACTATGGAGGCAGATGGAAAGTGGAACAGCCAGACCTCGAAATGTTAGCCATATCAGATGTGATTTTATCTGCTATGTTACGATTGCAGTCACTCCAACATCATTTGCAACATTTCTCTGTAATACTGGAAGCCTATTCTGCAGAATCCTGAGAGTCACAGAGTGCAAATAGTGACTTGGCCCCATGAGAAGAAAAGGCTGGGGCAAGGTGGAACAGCATGAAGGGAGGGTGCTTGTGTGGCAGGGACTGGATGCTAGAGAAAGTTATAGAAGCCTAGCAAGGCATCCTAGCTGCTTGTGAGAGAGCGGCTGTGGGAAAGGCAGCATTTCTGATGATAGTGTATTTTACTGTCAAGGCAACTGTAAAGATCAAACAAGACACATTATGAAAAACAGTGCTTGGGTAACTTCAGCTTGGCAACCAGTTATCTTCAACCTTAAAGATACTTCCTGGAGCACCCACAAGCCAAGAGGCCACCTGTGACCATCTGTCAATCCAACCATTCAACACAGTGCACCTGCTCCCGGGAGATAGGTGGGGCATCAACCCATCCCAGAACACCAGACCACCCAATAACCCAGCCACCTGGTTTATTTCCAAGGTAGCAGCAGGTCATGAGTGTTCAACATTGGCTGTTGGTGGCTTGAAAGCTTTGATTGCACAGCTCAAACCAGGACTGAGGGAATGCTGAGAAGCATCTGTGAGGCCTACAAGAGGGAACTAGAATTGCTGATTTGAGGAATGGTTCTTGGGGGTGAAGCTAACAACAGAATAGCCAATCAAGTATGAAGTAGACTGTAAAGATTTTACAAGAACCTCCAAGAGTTTCTGCTGCCTGACATTGAGGCTCACTGCATACCAATGCTTTTTCCTTCATTTTATGCTACCGTCCCTCTTCACCAAACCCTTTTGTATCTCCTACATCTCATACTTCTACTGCAAACTCACCCTCAGCAGTAGGTCCAACAATCTTTAAAATGATAAAAGTAGGTACTTGGTAATCTTGGGCAACTTACATAAATTCAGTTCAGATTGGAATCCAGGTGTTTCTAAACCACCGGGAATTAACCACTAGGCTGTCACTGGCAGAAAATATGCTTTCTATGGTTGTGGCTTATTTCCATTTTTTTTTAAATATATATAATAAATTGTAGAAGGACATTGTGAATCTTTTGCCATGCAAAACCCAAGCTAGCAGTAATTCTTTCTGAGGTCACCAGGAGTAGTTGTTATGGAAATGAATGAACAGGAAACCTCCTGTTTCACAGGTTTAGGTAAAGGACCTGCTAGAGGAACAAGCTGTGTATTGGGAGACTGTCCCTTACTGTTGAAATGTAAATGGCTCAAGCCGCTTCCATGGATGTCCACCTGACAACCTTCTTTTAAAAGTCTGACAAATAAACTTTGGCTATTGACCATCAGTCAATAATCCATGCATGTTATTATCACCTCCACGTACCAAGTCCATCACTGCAGGACAGCGAACAATAAATCATTTGCTTGTTTACCTCTTCCTGGTTCATTCAATTTTTCAAACTTGTCTTTTGGTTGACACATCTGTTCACTCAACAAGTGTTTCTCCATACAGTAAGCACATGTGCAAGGGTGCTGCAAGGTTCACTTGGAACTCAGGGGGCTGCATTGCAGGCTGGATGGTGCCTCGAAGGAGGAAGGCAGAGCTTGGAGGAAGCACATCAATGGTGCATTGAACTGGATGTCTGTCCCCCACCACACCTGCCAGCCACAGAGTCCAAAGGTTGAAGTGCAACAGTGTGACAGCAATGGGGACTGTCAGAGTAGAACTCACATAAATGGGGTTAGTGTCCTTATAAGCAACTGAATAATAATTGGCCTCTCTTTTCCATTTCAAATGAAGACAGACAAGTGAGCTTTGATGGTGTGTGTGTGTGTGTGTGTGTGTGTGTGTGTGTGTGTGTTGTGTTGTGGGGGTTCATGCACCTTAGTGAAGAGGAGTTGCCCCTATGCCAGTGCTACCATCAGAATGAACCCTCCCCACTCCCAGTGGTGTGATTCTGATGTGGCATCTCCATCCAGAAGATTTTTGTCTCCATACTCAGTGGCTTGGGCTTTTATCATATAGGCAAGAATGTGCTGCTGAAGAAGTCTAAACAGCAGCCTTAAACATAGGAAGTCTTGCATTTTGGGGTGCTCGCTTTGATAGTAGAGAGAACATTGGAGCTCACTAGTGCAATAGGCAGTCATTCTAACATTCGTGTAATTAGTGTGTAGATTGTAAATCTGCAGGAGTGCCGAAAACCCCACTTTCCAATTGATTTTTGTTTTACAAATTAAATTAAAATGCCTTTGTGCATGTGAATTTCCTCTAAAAAAAAGAGAGACAAGGTCCAAGGAATTTGCATCTTGTCATAAGTGTGTCTCCTTTGCTTCAATGAAATTGTGGAATGGTGCAGTTTCTCAGTAGGATGCTCTCAGCAGCATCACATTGGGATTCAAGGTGTAAGGAGAAGGGAGTGCTGACACGTGGGCAGTAGATGGCAGGAAGAGGATGTGCAGCCTGGCACACGTGCAGTGCACCTGGCAGCAGGTGTATGCAGAAAGGTGTGCTGACATGTGGGCAGTAGACGGCAGGAACAGGATGTGCAGCCTGGCACATGTGCAGTGCACCTGGCAGCTGGGGAAGCCATTTTCCAGCCAGATCATCACTGAATGTTCTCCCCAGGTTTGGTCCTGAACTGACTATTGATTGGGTTTCATTCCACACTGGGAATTTTCATACCATCTTTTAAAGGCATCTCTCTTTAGAACAGCAAATTACAGGCCAGGGATATGAGTGGTGGTGTTACTAGAATGGTGAGCTTCCACTCACAGCAGCACTGTCAATCACCATTCTGTTTGAGTGGTCCCTAATGCTAAGCCCCCTCCTGGGTCAAGCTTAGTGAATGGCAATTCCCCTCTTTTACAACAGTTCCCTTTTGGGCTCTGGGGTTATGAATCAGGTTCACCTACAGATTCAAAATTTAATTGTGTAGAAAATGTGCCCTGGTTGCATTCCAATAGCTGATGATCTGTTTCCCTTGAAGCAAACAGGTGTTTTGTGAGCCTGTGCCTTTCTCTAGTCAGCAGGTATGTCCTGACCACATATACTCGAAGCATTAACTAGGATTTCACTGAAATGAAGTTGATGTACATTGTGAATTCACAAAATCATCGGATGAGGTTCAGTGGGGGTTCTTGGCAATTGATCGATTCATTCAATTGATTCATTGATTTATACTTACTGTCAATGGATATTAGTTGAATATTTTTGTTCCAGAAACGTAAAAATGTGGTCAAGCTTCTTCATACTAACTAACCTCTTTATTCCTGATTCCTCTATTCAGCAATAAATTATTTCTACCTATAAGGATATCCTAAACTATTGCTACCTATAAGGCTATCCTTGGAGTTTTCAATCAAGAACACAGCACAAGTTTGAGAAAGGCACCCATTAGCACATGATATGCACGACTCAGGACAGCAGCACCTGCAGTGGAGAGAGAAGTGCCACTCCTCAGTGAAGAATCCTGGCTCGTGTATGTTTCGGGGAGTAGTGCTTCCAGAGTGTGAGGGCTCTAACAGGAGCACATTACAGAGGTTGGCTTTTGTCTGCATTCCTGCCATAGCAGGAATCAATAAGTCCGCCTGGACTCAAATCATTGGCAGGTTCATGCCACTGCACATCCATCATTTGCCTGAGTTACTTTTACTGGGTGGTTTTAGTCTGAATTCTAGAACTCACTTCAGTTCTTAAAATGTTGAGTTTATAGGGCCCGGCGCGGTGGCGCAAGTGGTTAAGTCCTCGTCTTGCACGCCCGGGATCCCATATGGGCGCCGGTTCTAATCCCGGCAGCCCCGCTTCCCTTCCAGCTCCCTGCCTGTGGCCTGGGAAAGCAGTCGAGGACGGCCCAAAGCTTTGGGACCCTGCACCCGCGTGGGAGACCCAGAAGAGGCTCCTGGCTTCAGACCGGCATAGTATCGGCCCGTTGCGCTCACTTGGGGAGTGAATCATCGGATGGAAGATCTTCCTCTCTGTATCTCCTCTCTGTATATCCGCCTTTCCAATAAAAAGTAATAAAAAATAAATCTTTAAAAAAATGTTGAGTTGATAGTAAGGAAAGCCAATATTTCACATTGTGAATGAAAAAATACATTATATTCCCCCTTCCTAGATTGCATTGTACTTAGGCAAGTGTTACACTGCTGGGAGAAAAGCAGCTAATAGCTGGTGGGCATCCTGGGCCTGGTTAATGCCAAATTTGTGCTAACTATACCAATGTGCCGCATTGTTTCTTATTTTATTATTTTTTAAAGACCCGTGGGGAGTAGTTGCAAGGAACGCTGGCAGACAGAGTATGGGAACTTGTGCATGAGTGGGTGGGGTTGGCAGGCAGGGCTCCAGGCTAGCATGGCACACTGCCAGGGGCTGGGATTTAGGGCCTTGCATGTATGTGAGTATGGCAGGTAGTGGATTGCACAGGGAAAGAGGGTCTGGGGGTGTATGGGAGAGAGGGCTGCTGAAGGAGAATGTGGCAGGTGAGGTGTGACTTCTGGGGGACTTCCATCAACCTGGCTATAAGCACTTGCAGGTAAATGAGGGCACTAAGGCTGGATGGTTTAAAGGAAACCTTTAAGGAGGACCGTTGGGGGCAAATCAATATACCTGCCTACATGGGAGACTTAGGCTGGAATGGTTGGTATCAACCACTGCTGCTCTGGCCAGCATGGGATGGGACTGAAGGCAGGCCAGGGTAAGTCAGGCTGCAGCACCCGCAAGGGATACAATAATACAATGAATGTGTTGTTTTAAAAACTACATTATATAAAACAAATGTTACAGAAAATGTTCATTTTTGCTGTCAGTGCAGTGACAAAGTCTGTAGGAGGTGTGTGGTTTGTGTGAGTAGACAGTGCAAACTTACTGACTTGGTAAGTGGCTGACATGGGACTTCTACTTAAACAAGGCATTCTTACCAAGTTGAAATTCAGCTTCATGGAAAGAAATACACACACACACACACACAAACACCACACACAGATACACACCACACACACGCATACATACTCATCACAAACACATATACACACCACAGAGTACACATACATACATACATGCATCACACACATGTACACACCACATGCATACATTCACACTCCACACACATCTCAAGCACATATACACATACAGACACATACCGCATACATACATATACCACATATATGTATGTAAGCACACATGACAAACACATATGCATACAACACACCTGTATGTATATACAGCAAACAGGCACATATACACACCACACACACATCACATATCTCACACACTACATGCATATATACACATACAGATATACCACATGCATATATGTACCACATACGTGTATGTAAACACACATGAGAAACACATATGCACACAACACATGCATGTGTATACCACAAACAGACACATATACACACCACACACATGCATCACATATCTCAAACACACATACACACTGCACACATCACACATATCTCAAACACACATACACATCACACACATACATACACGTGCACACAGTGACTTGGATTGGAATGAAATCTGCATCGCGTTTCAAACATACTTGGGTACTTGTTAGGTGTGGTTTTGCATAATACAGGTGCACACACATCCGTGTTACACGGCTATGGCTGCATCTGCTCTTCCCGTGTTCTTAGCACCAACTGTCCAACACAATCCACTATTTCTGTTTCTTATTGCTTTGTTCAAGTAGAGAAAAAAAATGTTATTTTCCCACATTATCACCTGCAAAGGTGGCTCTGTAAGGTGACACCCTATAGCACATCCATGTCCTTTGATTCCGTTTTCCCACAAGACTCGTGGTATTTTTGCTACCCAAGGCTATGATCATTGCTGGTTCTATTTATTTGTCGAAACACGGGAATTCATTTTGAATGAATATTGCCAAGCTTTTTATAGCACGCATCCTTATTTCAGGTCACATTATAGATTATCATGTTATCCAGGTTCCACTCAGCAATGAAGAAACTCTACTAAACATTAAGCTTTGAACAAAGATTCCAGAGGCATCAATATGTAATGGGAAAACTGCTGCCATAAGTAACTATCAATTATTTTTCTGTTGCTTCTTCTCATTTCTGTCAGAACTTGGAGTTGTCCGTGAGAATATTCTTTATTCCCTAAGTGCTCTAGGATAGAGAATTCCAGACCAGGGATATGAGTAGTGATGCTACTGGACAGATATCAACTGCTATTACTGTCAGTATTTGCTGCAATGGCATGCGACTTCAGAGGCCTACCCTCTGTGATTGGGGGCGCCACGGGTTTGGCCGGTGGTGAATGCTGTCTAGCTACATCACAGCATTGCAGCTGGCATCCTGGTGGGACGTAGGCCACAGGGACAACACAGTCACTTGGTGAGAGAGGAAGCAGGAGGAATTTAACAGCTACACTCACACTTTGGGTAGCAACTTGCTCTTGTGGGAACTAGTGGAGATCCCCCTTAGAACTGCGTTGGCATCTTTAGAAACGATGCCCAGTGACTCAGCTCCCTTTTGCTAAGCTTCAGCTGTCTCTTGATACAGCATACTGGGGACCAAGCCTCTGGCACATGAACCCTTGGGGGACAAGTCACATCCTAGAGCTGACAAACTTTGGAGGCAAACTTGCTTGCATTTAATCCTGGCTGGCTTCATCACACACGTGTGGGGAGAGTCCAGGGGATTCCTCAACATCATGAAGCTTCTGCCTTCTGTTTGCAAAACAGAGACCACCAGAGCCCTGCACAGTGGCACAATGGTTAAGGTCTTCGCCTTGAATGCCCAGGATCCCATATGGGCACCAGTTCTAATCCTGGCGGTCCTGCTTCCCTTCCAGCTCCCTGCTTGTGGCCTGGGACAGCAGTTGAGGACGGCCCAAAGCCTTGGGACCCTGCACCCATGTGGGAGACCCGAAAGAGCTCCGGGTTCCTGGCTTTGGATTGTCTTAGCTCTGGCCATTGTGCTAATTTGGGAGTGAACCATCGGAAGGAAGATCTTCCTCTCTTTCTCTCCTACTCTATGTATATCTGCCTTTCCAATAAAAATAAAGAAATCTTTTTTTTTTTTTTTAAAAAAAAGCAGAGACCACCACATCTCATTCATGCCATCCGAGGATTGCTCAGCTAAGCAACACACCGGTGGCGGCTTGCATGGGTGGTCAGAGCTGTCACATTACTTCCATCTCTGGAGTTGTCCCTTGCCTGCTCTCCACTGGAGACCGTGCCTCACAGTGCAGTGGGGAGGGGAGCAGTGCCGGAGGTCAGACCTAGCATCTGTGCTACTGTCAACTCCCCTCCACTCTGGCTTTTGGTGTCTTCTCCTGACAACGTGAGTGAGCTGGGCCACAGGCCAGAGCCTTCCACCTGTGTCCTGGCTCAGGCTTTTCTTCTGCTCTTGAGGGCTTATTCTGCACAGTTCCTCATCTGTCCTCCACCTTTTCATTTCTTCTCTGTTCAGCATCATTGTGAATGTAAAAATAGACTCTAGTATAATCTAGTGTGAATGACCACCGGTAACGCAATATTCTCCTTCCTCTCTGGTTTTGTCTCATTTTTTCCTTTTCAACAAATCTTGCTGAGGGGGCATTTAGGATCACTGCTTCCTTCCCCCGCTTCCCACCTGTTTTCTGTATTTTACTCAGCTTCTTAATTGTGAACCAAGGGTATGCTGGACTTCCTTCTGGCCAAGTCCATTGGCAATGTCATTGTCCCTGCCATGGACCCTGTTCAGCACTTCCTTCTGAAAAGCTGTTCCCTTGCACCATGGCTCTCTGATCTCCCAGTTTTCTTTGGAGAGCTCAGAGCTCATTATGTGCCAATTCTCAAGTGACTAGAATTCGCCAGGCCATTAGGAATGATGTGTACAAGTTGTCCTTGCTTTGTTTTGTTTTGTTTTGTTTTGTTTTGTTTTGTGATGCTCCCTTGCCACCACTTCCAGTTCATCGGTGAATGCCTCAAATGCTCCGCAGTGTGCCTGGCATCTCTCTCTTCTTCCCATGCTCCAGCCTCCAGCTTCTGGCGTGTGTCTGAAGGCACATCCTAAGAGAGCTTCCTGGAAATGGGTTCTTCACAGACCAGCTGAAATGATCTCTGTTGCCCTTGGAATATCATTCATTTCTCTTAACATGGGATCTAGATATTAGGATTCCCTGTTCATCTTGTAGCATGCAGTCCCTTCCACCAAACTGTTCAATTGAAGAATTTCATCGACTTTTGACCTTTGTCCACAGAGCTGTGATAATCTGTGATATCATATTGAATATGTATTGAGCCTTCTTTCCAGCTATCTTTGGAAGCGGAGTTTGGCATTGTGTTTGGAGATAATCATGGGGAATTGGATTTTGGTTTTTCTCAAGGCATGATTCATTTAACTGGAAGCTTTTTTTATAGTGGTTTCTAAGCCTAGAAGGGAAGGGAGGCAGGGATGCAATAAGTCTGGAGAGAATGATGCCATGAGAGACAGCATGTGGAAAGCACAGTTTGAAGGTCATTTGACAGCATCTTTGTGCTAAGGTAGAGAATTTACAGATCAAAACACAATAGATAGAAAATCATTCTAAGGACTGCAGAAGACTAGGTAAGCAACTTTTTTTTTAAGGCATAGAAGGAAAAAAAGGAAGACTCAAATATGTTGTCTTAATTTCTTCAACAATTACATTTCATAATCATTTCTTCAAAGCTTGCCTTTTTTCAGTTACAACATTTTGGAGGTGGTTTTCCAGGTTAATATTTAAAGACATTTACAAAATTTTGGGACTCAATCTCTTAATGAGATGGGAGTATGATCTTTTTTGACAACTTTTCATATTTCATGAGGTTATTTTGGATTTGGGTTTTTTTTTTTTGGATTTATTTGCAATCACAAATATAAGTGTGTGTACTTGTGTTTGTACACCTGACTTGGGTACTGAAGTTTGCATCTGTAGATAATCAGTTCTGGGAGCAGGTGTTGGTCTGGTGGCTAAGATACTGGTTAGGATGTATTCTATTTCACAGTGCTTGAGTTCAGCACCTAACACCAGCTCCTGACTTCAGCTACCCCTAGTACAGATCCTGGGAGGCGACAGGTCAGGTAGGCAGGTCCTCGCCACACAGTTGAAAGACCAGGATTGAGTTCTTGGTTCCTGGGTTGCATCTGATCTAGTCCTGGCCATTGTAGAAATGGCCAGAAAAATCAGAGTACCATCTCTCTCTCTCTCCCTCCCCTTTCTCCTAAATAAATTACTTCTAATTCAATTTATTTTAAAATAATAGATATGCTACTTTTAAAATGAAATAGAATGAGTTCCGATGAAAGAAAGTTGCTGAAGCATTGATTCTGAGGTTATCTGTTATTTGGATTTGTAAAGGTTACACGTCACTTTAATTAGCATGTATGTATTTATTAGTGGGTTCAGTATCTGGCCACTCAACAGTTATTTACTGAGCACTAATTCTGTGCCAAATAATGTGCTCTGTACAGTGCTTCACACCCTGCCAAATTCTTAGGAAAAAAAATTGACTAAAGCCTGGCTGTCTGTCTTGAATCCTTCTGCTCCTCAAAGCTGGTTACATGTATGGCACTGCAATGTCCATTTTATCTTTTTTTTTTTTTTAAGATTTATTTATTTATTGGAAAGTCAGATATACAGAGAGGAGAAGAGACAGAGAGGAAGATCTTCCGTCCGATGATTCACTCCCCAAGTGAGCGCAATGGCAGATGCTATGGCGATCCAAAGCCAGGATCCAGGAACTTCTTCCAGGTCTGCCACACGGGTGCAGGGTCCCAAGGCTTTGGGCCGTCCTCAACTGCTTTCCTAGGCCACAAGCCGGGAGCTGGATGAGAAGTGGAGCTGCCAGGATTAGAACCGGCGCCCATATGGGATCCCGGGCATTCAAGGCGAGGACTTTAGCCACGCTGCTAGGCCACGCCGCCGGGCCCAGTTTTATCTTTTTAAAGAGTTCTCAACTTGACCTTGCTAAGTCTACATTGGGGAATGCTGTAGGGTTTGAAGCGGATGTACCTGCCAGCCACTGCAAAAACGGTATCATAGTTACAGAAACAGTAGCTCTCTCGGGTCTGGAAATGCCCTGGCACACACAGCTGACATTAAAGCAGGTTCGTGGAATTTTCTGCCAAGATTTTCCTTACTGATTCTTTAAATAAATCATTTTTTTTTAACTTCATGGTTTGTATTTGTGATTTGTTCAAAATTTTACAAGGATGAAACATCAAAAGGTGCTGTTAGTATTACAAACTGTGTATATTCCCTTATGATCTTGTGATAGCTTTGTAATTGACCTCTACTTTGATTCCTGGTTTGAGGATTCATTTTGAAGCACTTCAAACAATGAATTTGGGGCCTTGGTGTTCAAAGAGCCAGCAGAGTCAGAGCCTTGTCCAACTGCAGTGTTGTAGTTAACGAGAAGCCTGGCTCAGTTTCAAGGAAAACACAGTGAAATGACAGGTTAATTTGGGTGTGAAAGAGCTTCAAAATCCCATGCAGCAGATTTTTTTTTTTTTATAATTCACAGTTTTTGTGAATTATTGGAGAGCCATTAGGTTGGTGGTAGTTTTCTCACCATCTGCTCCAGCAACTATTTTCTCTTGGGCTCTTGTATGTGTTTAGAATTTATGCAAGGGTTTTGATGTTCGGCTTTTATAAAATTAGGCAGCAAATGTGTAGATTGCGCCATTCCTGTTTTCTTACTATTTTTTGCAAGGATCTCCATTCGACACGGCTTCCAAATTTTATTAACTGTTACATTAACCCATCTGAATATAATAACATCTATCTATCTATCTAGCCAGCTATCTATCTATCTTTATTTCCCTCTTAAATGTTTTAGTTATACAGCTTGTATTGAAAAATGCACCTATTGCCAACTCCGCAGTCATGCCCACAGTTCATTCAGTTAAAATATGACAAACTGTGGCATTAGTTAGCTTGCATTGCAGTTTATTAAGAGTCTTTAAACACATTTTAACGGAAACTGACAGTATTTTCTATGGTATATATATATATATATTTTTGCCAAGTTCGGATATCTTAGACTTGAATAGGGGCACGTGTTTATGTTGCAGAATGCTCAGCTTCCACTTGGAACAAAGAAATCAATCACTAACATTTGTTTGAAAAACAGAGACAGGATAATTGCTCTTGGATGGATCCTGCTGCCCCACCCCCAGTGAGGCTGTGGTTGTAGGCTGGGTGTAAAAGAAAGTGCTGCTGATTAAGTAGCATCCTTTTTAGAAGACCCTTGGGCCTCTGCTTGAGTGCCCAGTTTGTAAGAAGAGGCACCACCACTGGTGTCTGCTCTCCAGGAAGAGCCCTTGAGAACTTGGGCCACGGGCATTCTGGAATCCTGCTTCAGAACTGGGAGGATTTGTGTGCCAAAGATGTCAGGTGAGGGCGGCCTGCCTGGCCAGAGGTTGGAGAACCAGGCTGCTGGGCCTTAACACTGGCTGCAGCCCAGGCATGGGCTCTCAGCATTGCACCTTGCACATCTGTTCTCAATGTCTTCTGAGGGGTTCATCAATGTATGCTTTTGAAAAACACTAGTTTCTGTTAGTTTTTTTCAGTTTGCATTTTATAAAGTGGATTATGACCTTTTTTATATAATGTACAGTGTTATTATCCTTGGTATTATATATTTTAATTTTCTTTCAATTTTGACCAGGATACCAAGAAACTATAGATTTTTTTTCCCTCCTCTTACTTAATAAGTGAGCTGTATAATGTTTTCTAGAATCTTTTCCCCAACATTTTGCTTAGTACCAAATTTGTTTTATTTGTATGTCTTTCTTTTCCTGGCTTATGCTGGTTTTTCCAATGGACTTGCCAATTTTATTCTACTTCTTATTAATAGCAGTAATATTAACAGGTATTTTAGGGCCAGAGATTGTCCTGTGTGCTGCCTGATTCCATAAGCTGGAATATGGAGCAATCTTTCCTCCTTAAATGTGTATTCTTTACTTGTCCAGTCTTTGTGTTATCAGAAATGCCCGATGGATTCTTTGTTCAGCTTAGCATAGAAATAAAAAGCCGGGAATATGTTGCAGACAGGAAAAGGTAATTTGTGAAGGGATCAGGTGAGCAGGGAAGGGAGAGAGAAGGGGAAAGTATGCCTGGAGAGAAAGCCAGGAGGTGGGATGCCTCCTAAAAGAGGAAGGAGAGGGCCCGGCGTAATAATGCAAAGTGGTTAAAGTCGTCGCCTTGCAAGTGCCAAGATCCCATATGGGTGCCGGTTCAAATCGCGCCGGCCCCGCTTTCCATCCAACTCCCTGCTTGTGGCCTGGGAAAGCAGTTGAGGACAGCCCAAAGCCTTGGGACCCTGCACCTGCATGGGAGACTCGGAAGAGCTCCTGGCTCCTGACTTCGGATTGGCTCAGCTCCAGTTATTGTGGCCGCTTGGGGAGTAAACTATAAGATGAAAGATCTTCCTCTCTGTTTCTCCTCCTCTCTCAATAAAAAATACATAAATCTTAAAAAAAAAAAAAAAGGAGCGAGAGAGGTTTGAGGAAGAGTCTTGGGATTATAAGCCTTCCCTGACCCTTCCTTGTTGGACGAGAACCCACAGGTAAGATGTTCCCCATTGGTGGTCTCCTGATGAATTAGGAAATGGGTGGGCAATGTTGGTGCCACCTACCTGAAGGCGTGGCCTGGAAGGTCTCATTTGGAGTACTTTTCTTTTTTGTTTATGAATTTTAACAATCTGTAATTTCAACTACAGCAGGTTAAATTTCCAGCATGATGCCAACATCCAGTATCATAGTATGTGTTTGACTCTCAGTTGCCTTACCTCCAATTTGGCTCCCTGCTAAGGCATCTGGAAGGCAGGGGAGGATGATCCAATTGAATGGACATCTATTACCCACACAAGATCCTGGGATGGAGTTCTTGGCTCCTGACTCCAGCTAAACACAGATCTGGCTGCTATAACATTTGGGGAGTGAGCTAATAGATGGAAGATCTCTCTCTCTCTCCTTCATGCTCATTATGTTTCAAAGAAGTGAGCAAGCGTTTTAAAATTCTGCAATTTCACCTTAAAGTTCCTTTTTAAGCTTAACATTTTAAGAAGCATTTTTCTTAATTCCCAGATGGCGAATTAATTTTGATTCTATTTTCTCAAGATATAGAGTTGTGTGTGTGTGTGTGTTTTAACAGAGTGCAGCCTTAACATTTCTTTCTCATATCTGCTTCTCCTCTGCTATGCAGCAAAAACAGAATTTTCTTTGCAAAATGTCACCCACTTGTAGGTTGTTCTCCATCCTTCCAGCACGTTTTATCTATTGCTCATTTCAGACAAGGAGGCTGTAGTGTGGGTACCAGAGGGGAGGGCTGCTTAACAGAGAATTCTTCACTGATAGCCTGCACGTGTCTGCTGAAACCCATCAGAAAGGTTACTGTGACGCAGGAGTTCCATGTGCAGCATCCCAGCCCCCTGAATAACAACCTCTGGGGTCACCTTGTCGGGGGGTGTTAGCGAGATCATGCCAGACATGTCTGAGGTTTATTAAGGAGTCTTTATTAACTGAGCTTTGTGTTAACAGAACCCACTAGAAATAGCAACTCACAAGCCCATATGGCAATCCAGTCAATCAGAATCCAACCAAACATAACCCCAAGAGGAATGAATGATCATCACCCTGAAGTTCATCCGTTACGTTGAAGACCTATGTCCCAGCTTCCACAGCAATATAAACTATCCTAAGAGACATTTAATGAATAACCTGGACATACCTACAAAGCTTTTCCTGGCCTCTCTGCGCACATTCCATCACTGTTAGGCCTCACCTCTCCTGGAACTCTTGGAAGGACACACATTAGAAATACGAAGCAGCTTAACATTGCTGTCTTCACTGTCCTACCCAAGCAGTGAACAAAGGGTGAGGAATACAGACACACAGCAGTCATGCTCAAGGGCTGCCTGTCCTTGGAGTCTGTTATTGGGAAGCTAGAGAGCATGCAGGTACTGGGGAGGCCAAGAGTAGGAGTGCCAGAGCAACATAAGCATGCGCCCAAGAGAGCAAGCCCCTCCCTATCATGGGCCTTTATGGGGGCTTAGCGAGGGGAGTGATTACATAAGCACGCAATGCTGCTCCCTCTCAGGTTCCAGGCAATGATAGATGAACATCACAGTTGGGCAGGACGGAGCACCTAGGTGGTGGTAGGGGAGTGGCTTCCAAGCTCATGACCCTGAACTAGCTCTCTAGCTCACTACTACCTCACTACAATCCTCACTGAGGAACTGCCCCCATGAAGTGGTCCCCAACAGTGGAGCCTCTGGGCCGTCGCCCAGCCCTCTCTTGTCATTGAGGTCCTCTTCCAGGATTCAGAGCAGGTGCCACAGAAGTGGTCACCTGACAGGGGTTCAAGAGAAGGGGTGTGGACAGATGGTGGACTTTACTCGCTCGGTGCTACAGTTCTTTTTGATTGCAATATACTTTAAAAAAGCTTTATTTTTATTACAAAGTCAGATGTACAGAGAGGAGGAGAGACAGAGAGGGAGATCTTCCGTCCGATGATTCACTCCCCAAATTCCGAAGCCAGGAACCAGGAACCTCTTCCAGGTCTCCCACACGGTTGCAGGGTCCCAAGGCTTTGGGCCATCCTCGACTGCTTTCCCAGGCCACAAGCAGGGAGCTGGATGGGAAGTGGGGCTGCTGGGATTAGAACCGGCATCCCTATGGGAACCTGGGCATTCAAGGCCAGGACTTTAGCCACTAGGCCACTGTGCAGGGCTCTGATTGCAATATATTTGACAGCTCTCTCCTCCTCCTCCTCAGCCACTATGTTCTCTTCCTCTCCCTCCCCTATCACCCATTGCTCCGCCTCCTCTGACTCCCGATTTGTTGTGACTCACCTCCTGCCTTTACTGATTGGTCTGTCTTGCTGTCAGTCTGGATGATGGTGGCACTCATGATACATAGTTGCCAGTGAGAGCTGTGTCGCCTTGAATCTGACTCTGAAACCCTCTGGCCTTCAGCATCCTGCTTGCTACACTTTAGAGTTTTGTCTAATTAAGTCCACTTCAATTAAAACAAAATAAAAATAAAGAAAAAGAGAAAGCTCCACCCGCTATTCCGAGCTTGGAGGTGCTGCTTGACATTGCAGACTAGATGGCATTCTGTGGTAGCACACCCATCTTAGTTCATACTGGCTGCTGGCTCCAGTTCCCCCACACGCTGCCCTGCCCAAGAACTGTAACCACCAAACCTGGCTGGACAGCTGTTTACAGAGGTCATTTGGAAATACAATGCCACAGTGGGCATTATGTAAATTCTGGCTTGGTTGCTGTTGAGACTGCTATGTTAGTGGAGCAAAGAGTTGTAAATTAAGGGCTTTTGGTCACAGCCTTGTCAAGCCCTGGTGTATATTCTATTTGGCATATGTTTCAAAGCCGAGAATGGTGTTAAATTGACCATCTGTTGGTTTTCATTAGTTTTCCTCTCAACAACAGCATTATTACATTTATTTGAACCCATCTAAAAAAGACCCCGGACATCTGTGCTTTCAATTGGAACACTGATCAATATTAATAATAGGGATACTTCACCTGAACTTATTAATAATGAAAAGTGAAATATAGCATATGGGTGTTGCCTTGAGCAGTTTCAACTCTGTTTATCCAACAAACTGCCCAATTCTAAGAGCAGAAATGATGAAGGCTTCTGGGTGTGGGTATCTGTGGCACCCAGACATGGAATGTACTCCGTCAGGGCCCCTGCCAGATCCCACCGCGATCCCACCGATATCCCACCACTGTGTCTCCTGTCCCTGCTGCCTCTGAAATACAACAGAGTCTAAGAGATGTTTCTGGTGGCAGGGGAGACTCTGGCTAGACACGTCCTGGGACATGGTAGGTGATATGTGAGCAACTCAGAAGCTTCCCCTGGAGGAGAAGGTTTGTCTGGCTTTCAGGACACAGGGATGAACTTGGACGTGCTGAGGCGCTTCCCAGAGGGTGTTTGTGGGCAACCAAGGACTACCACGTGCAATGGCCACCCAGGGATGCCCTGGGCTACTTCCTTAAGCAGCATGAGCTGCTGTCAGAATTGTTGGTATTCAGTGTCAGTGAAGACAGCAAAGCAAAATTCATACTTTCATGTCCAGTCTTAGAGTAAAAATATCTTTTTAAAAAAATTTAGTTATTTTTATTGGAAAGGCGGATGTACATAGAGGAGGAGAGACAGAGAAGAAGATCTTCCATCAATGGTTCACTCCCCAAGAGGACGCAACGGCTAGAGCTGAACCAATTCAAAGCCAGGAGCCGGGAGCTCTTCTGGGTCTCCCATGCGGGTGCAGGGTTCCAAAGATTTGGGCCATCCTCAACTGCTTTCCCAGGCCACAAGCAGGGAGCTGAATGAGAAGCTGGGCCTGCCGGGATTAGAACCCTATCGGATCCCGGTGTGGACAAGGCAAGGATCTTAACCACTACGCTATTGTGCCAGGCCCTGAAAATATCTTTTAATATCAGCAACTTGGGTCTGGCAAGATGATTCATTGGCTAACTTCTTGATTTGTATGACCTGGGATCCCAAGTGGGTGCCATTTTGCATCTTGGTTGCTCTATTTCTTATCTAGCACACTGCCTGTAGTTTAGAAAACATGCATTATGAATAATTGCATTTTAAGGACTTATTTTGTTTCTTTGAATACTGAGTGATGAAGAGAGATGGAGAGACAAGAGAGACAAAGACCTTTCACTCACTGTTTAGCTCCCCGGTTATGGCTGCCAGGTCTGGGACAGGCTGAATCTGGGAACCAAAATGCCCTTCTGGTGTCCTGCATGGCAAGGACCCAAGGTACTTGGGCTGCTTTCCGCTACCTCTCCAGATACGATAGCAGGGAACAGGCTCAGAGGTGGAGCAATTGGAACGTGAGCCAGTGCTCCAGTGTGGGATGCCAGATTCATGAGTACAGGTTAGCCCACTGTGCATAACACACCTCTTCAAAGGCTTTTCTGCATGTACCCTCATATATCTGTGTATGTGTCGGTGTAAGAATGGGGACTTTGCAGCTCCTGGGCTGTATAAGGCACATGGAATCGTATGGTCTGGCCCTGCCAAGACAACCTCAGATATGACTCCAAAGATGGTTTAATATTTAGCACATTAATCTTTCAGCTGGCGATCTTGTATAGCCTGTTAATAAGATGTGTATCCAAATGACCTATGGCAGAAAGATGCCCCTCATCTCTGGGAGAAAGAAATAAAGAGATCAAATATCATTAAGTCTGTTTTCTTACAGGGCAATCATAATTATCCAATGATAAGAAAAACAGGCCCTAGCATTACGTTAAAGCAGTACTCTTGCTGAACACAAACATCTTCCCGACTGACCCATCTCATCCAACCATCACGGGCAGGGATGCCTGCCTTGAGACAGCGACAGGGGCACAGCCTGACTTGCGTGCTCCTCCCCAGGCCTCTCCTGGGCTGTCCTCAGAAGGCAGCTGGCAACACCTTACACTGCAATTCTTCACCATGCATGTTTTCCATGCACTCTCAAAAAATCCCTCACATATTTGATTTCTAAAAATGTATTGAAATAACCTTCTGATTGCATTTCTTTGAATGGAGGTACCCCCATGCCCATATGCATACGTGTGTCCACACATACACGTGCATGTAGCTCATGGAAAGTGCTCAATTCCTAAACAGTAACAGTTGATGGTTTTGGAGAGTGGTGATTGGGATGGAATTTTCTCTCCTTGGTTCAAACACAGTGGAAGGAACTGCAGTCTGCGTGTTAGTAACGAGACATGGGAAGGCAGAACATGGCTGGAGCCAGGTTATTGGTAAGATTGAGCTAGATTTTTCCCCCTAGATGTTTAAAAATCATCTGGAAAAAAAATGAGTCTTTCTTTCTTCCTTCTTTCTTCTTTCTTTCTTTCTTTCTTTCTTTCTTTCTTTCTTTCTTTCTTTCTTTCTCTTTCTTTCTCTCTTTCTCTTTCCCTTTCTCTCTCTCTCTTTCTCTCTCTCTCTCTCTTTCTTTCTCTCTTTCTCTCTCTCTCTTTCTCTCTTTCTTTCTTTCTTTCTTTCTTTCTTTCTTTCTTTCTTTCTTTCTTTCTTTCTTTCTTCCTTTCTTTCTTTCTTTCTCTCTTTCTTTCTTTCTTCCTTTCTTCCTTTCTTCCTTTCTTTCTCCACCACCACTGGTGATTGCATTAGCATTAGTGTCTTTCAGAAGATCATCCTTTAGGTCTGGGCTCACTAAGCCCTTTAGTGTTTATGTGCGAATGCTAATTGCCTTTTGTGAAAAGAGTTTCACTGAGAACAACAGGAAGCACAGCCATACATTCTTGTGCTGGAAGAGCTAATAGAGGCCAAGATGCAGCCAGAACGCAGAAGCACTGGTGAGACTAGCATGTGTCCACTGAAATGTACTCACTTCAAATACACTCCCCATCTCCTGTTCACACACACACACACACACACACACACACACACACACACTCCTTCCCAACCTGAATTAGTGACTCAGGGCAAAGTATTACATTTTTCAAAGCATCATATTTTAAAAAATCAATATAAATTTTCAGAAAGTAATATGGAGATCGATTGGCCAATTAGCCAAGCTTGAGTGTGTGAAGCCAGAATGTAGGAGGCTTTCCCTTAGTTCCAGGATAACAGACAACTCCAAGCCTTCTCTGATTTTTATATTATGATGCTTTGGGTGAGGAATACCTATGAGAAAGAACTGCAGCAATCTGTGAGAAGTGATATAATTTATCTGTGGATTCATTTGAAAAACAATATTGAATATCTCTGAATTAAGCATTGCATAGAATAAATAAAATGTGTTTGCTATTTATGTCTTCTCAGGTTGTCCAATCATCTTTTATTTGCTTTTTCACCAAGTTATACATGCCTTGCTTAATTTTGGAAAAGTCTTTAAAAATGCACATACTTTTACTGGAAAGTCAGATTTATAGAGAGAGAGACAGAGAGAAAGATCTGTCCACTGCTTCACTCCCCAAGTTGCAGCAATGGCCACAGCTAAGTTGATCCAAAGCCAGGAGCCAGGAGCCAGGAGCTTCTTCTGGGTCTCTGCTTCTGGGTGCAGAATCCCAAGGCTTTGGGCTGTCCTCTACTGCTTTCCAGGCCACAAGCAGAGAGCTGGATGGGAAACGCAGTAGCCAGGACAGGAACCAGGCATATACAAGGCAAGAATTTAGCCACTTGGCCACCACTCTCGGCCCTATTTTTTTCTAAGTTTATAGACTCTCAGAGTTTCACAAAATTATACGTGCCCCTAATTCTTGCATTTGACTTTTGCCTGGCTCTTTGGAATTTGCAGCATTGGTGTAACACTCAAGTAGCATGCTTCCTATTGCTTTATGCAGAATGATTTATAAACACGCACGGGCAGTTTGATTTTTGACACACTTAATGTTTATGAATGAGGGGAAATATTTCTGAATCACGAGCTGCTGCCCAAGCTTCCTTTTGAATTAAAGCCGAGCTTAGCCCTGAGAGGAGAGCAGCAAGCAGCAGGTGCATTTAACATGAGCTGAATCTGCAGCAGGATCCTCAGAACAACTCAGCAACCTCTGAGTTGCCACACCTCTCTCCTACCTTGCTGGTCTACAATTTTGTGAATCTGTCTCCTTGTGTTGTACAAGCAGCTGAACTACTTTGTTGACTTTTCCAAGGAAAGAGGAATATAACTATGGAATTGTGTTTAAAATCTTTATGGGAATGCATCCTTACTTGTCTTAGTTGGAGTCCGAATCAACTGTGACTCAAGAACAGATATTTTGTGGAGTTTCTCTGAATATGTGCACATTTCCCTGGTCTTTTGCCTTTTTTTAAAAAGTGATCTGTTTATTTGTCAGGCTCAGTACCATAGGAAAAAAAAAGTTTTCTGAATACTGGCTCTGTCCTCAATGGCTGAGACTGTGCCAAGGACCCTAAGCCAGGAGCCTGGGACTCCATCAGGTCTCCACGTGATGGCAGGGACCCAAGTACTTCCATTGCTTTCCCAGGTGCATGAGTAGGGAACAAGGTCAGAGGAAGAGCAGCTAGGACTTGAACCAGCAGGCATTGCAAGAGATGACTAAGCCTGTTTCCCCACAATGCCAGCCCCACCACTGGGCTTCTCTGGGCCAGCATCAGTGATGTTCCATGCATAGGAAGCCATCTATTGTCGGGGCTGCAGGTGGATTCCCGTGGATCTGCTATGCAGCCTTCCTCCCTGTGCAGCACTACCAGGATTCTCACATGCACTCCCTCCTGATGTCATCTCTGCTCCGGGTGACAGTCTGTTGAGACAGTAGGAGTTTGCTGGCCCTATTCAGCACAGCACCAGTCACACGCAGGTTCCATATGTGCTTCAGTTCTTGTGGCAAATTCAGAACCATGCTTATAACAATGCGACTTCAGCTTTCGAATGCATTATGCTTACTTGGATTTGGGGGACAGGAGTTTGACACAGGCGATAAGAGAATACTTTGGACTGTGATGTCCCAATGCAAAGTGGCTGGATTCAGTTCTAGGCTCACTTCTGATTCCAGTTTCCTGGCAGTGCTTACCATGGGAGTTACTAGGTAATGGCTACCCTCACAGAAGACCAAAGATGATTTCTTGGCTCCCACTTTTGGCCTACACATCCCAGTTCTGGTATCTGGAGAGTAATCAGAGTACAGGTGGTCTCGTGTTTTATCTTCAAAATTAATGAACTGAGAATTGCCAATTTTGGGATCGTCATCAGCAGAGACCATGTTTGCATAAACCTGGGTGCAATCATCTGTCTTCTATAGCAAAAAGTATCCACAATATCACAAAGCAGATCACTAACCAAGCAAGAGTGAGTTATCAAAACAAACACGAAGGAGTGAATTTGAAGTCCTGTCATTGAGTAAAAATGTGACTTTGGGTATGGTAACTAATCGTTCAGATTAGAGGGAACGGGCTTGTATCCCAAGTTCTTTGACTCTGTTCAGTGAGTTACCTAATTTCTCCAAGCCCCTGGCAGCATGCAGTATGAATACACAGGGCAAGCCATTCTGGGGAAAAACTACAAGTGCAGGGTCAACAGGAGGCACGGCTGCTCACGTCTCTGAGATTTCTGCACACATGCATGTGAGAGCCAGGCTTTCTGCATGTCTGTGTGCTTCAGAAGGGACACTGTCCCCTTCTGCATTGCCTTGTGGGGTGCGAGTGAGGACTGACTTGAAGGGTGACACAGGGCTAATGGAGGTGCGTGATGTTCCATGCGGTCACGTGGTGTTGTACGGATTGATGACATGCTTGCAGCAGGTGAAGCTCCAGCTGCTTGGAGGAGCGATGAGAACCTGCTTGCAGAAGGAAGGTGGACTTGTGGGAAATGCTGCTCTCCTTGGGAGAGGATGGTACTCTGGGTCCTTGGTCTCATTGCCGAGCAATCCAGAAACCACATGCATTCCACGCTATCTCTCAGGACCTCTGAGCATGGAACTGGATAATATACAAAAGGACATCATTTGATTCTGATTTAGTGTAAGTGCCCAAACAGGTGATGTTTCACTGTTTTTCATGATTTAATTTTTGTTTTACTTATTTAAATAATATTTAAATAAAGCAAAGGGACAGGTGGTGGGAAGCACTTTGCCATCTGCAGGTTTACTCAACAAATGGCTGCAGGTACTGGAGTTGAAGTAGGGTGGCTGAACCCAGAAGCTGGGAATTCAGTCCAGGTCTGACACTTGGGTGACAGGCATCCCACCCACTTGACCCCTCACTTGCTACCTCCTAGAGTAAGACTCGGCAGGCTTGTGGAATCAGGTGCAGAGATGAAACTCAGGCCCAGGCCCTCTGGCATGGAATGGGGGCATTGAGAAGAGCATCTTGCTTGCTGCCCCATATACCCGCTCCTGTATCTTTTTTTTTTTATTCTCTGTAGGGATCCATTGTACGGGGCCACAGACAACGACAACTGCATGTTATCTGTTCCTCTGTCGCAGAGTGGCTAATTGGTTATACCATAATTGTCATTGTTAATGTTTTTGCTGTTATGAATCCTATTAATCCCGTGCAAATGTTATTGCAGGTTCTGTTTTCTCTTTTCCTGAGGCAAGTTCATCTGAATAAAAAGTATTTTTTTGTACTGAAGCGCATCATGAGTCTAATTACTCACCATGGCTTCCCACACGCAAATTGCGAGACGCTTTAAATGAGCGGCTGAAGTGCACACTGTCCTTCCAGAGAAAGAGTGAATCTCACAACATTTGATTATTTATAATGGGAATATTCGAAGGATTTTTTTGTGAAGTTGTTTGATGTATTACATTAAACATGTAATACATATATACTATAATACATGCATGATGTTCTGTGCACTGATATAGAGTGTATGTTTCTCTAACACTAATGTAAGTGATGCAAAAAATATTAAATTCAGGTTTTAGAAATGTAACAAGATATATGTATGTATTACACATGAAAATGTTGCGACTACGTTCTGGCAATGTTGTGAAATGCTCTGAATTTGACATATTTCTTGTTTATTTAAAATGCAGAGAGAGAGAGAGAGATCTTTCATCCACTGATTTAGTCCTTAAGTGCTAGAAGAAGGGTTACAGATGTGCCACCCAAGACCACGTGGGTACCATAGCGCACTGTCTTCCAGTGTATGCACATCAGCAGGGCCCTGGGAGCAGGACCTAGAGCCGGGAACTGCATCCTGAGCACTTGGACATGAGACACAGCACCCCAAGCAGGGTCCTAGTCACCAGCCAAGCCCTGGACCAGTGAGGGAGGGGCTGTGGCTGGTGCTACTCCACTCATCTCACAGGCTCTCCCATTTGGTCTCTCAGAAGGACCCATTCTATGGGGGAGTTAGCAAGGATTCTTGTAAGCCCATTATGACTTATCTGCTCCGAAAACACTTCTCAAGGAAAAGCAATGATTGATGGTGCAATTTCTTCTTTGCAAAGGTAATCAAGTCTAGAGGCCTTTGTTATTGCGCAGGAGGTTAAATTGTGGCCCGTGAGGCTGGCATCTTATACAAGCGCTGGTTGGAGTCTCTGTTGCTACATTCCTGATCCAACACCCCGTTCATGAACCTGGAAACACTGCTGAAGGTGCCACAGGCGCTTGGCCTTCTGTCATATGTGTGCGAGACTTGGGTGGAGTCAAAAGTTCCTGGCTTAGGTCTGGTTCACACGTGGCATTTGGGGGCTGGATCAGTGGTTAAATAATCTCTCTCTCTCTCTCTGTTGCTCATTTTACCTCCTTAACTGTACCATTCAAATAAATAATTCTTTAATTAGCAATTACTTTGCTTCTCAGAGAGGCAGACAGAGAGGACTCACATTTGGCAAGTTTACTCTGAAAGTGCCCTCTGGGGTCCTAGGTCCAGGGACAGAGTTGGGGGCTGGGGACCAATGCAGGCTTCCAACGTGTGGGGCAGGAGCCGCCGAGTTATCATGGGGGTCTGCCACTGGGGGTTTTGCCTCTATCCTGCCACCAGCAAGGAATATTTGTGGTCCTGGAGAAGAGTGGGTCAGCCCCTTCACTACCTTTGTTATCACAGGGAAGCGCATTACTCCTGATGGGTCATGTACTGGAAGGAGAGAACAAGAGAACCCCAAAGCATCTGGGTCAGAGGAAATGACGTCTAATCGTGTGCCGTTGATAGTTTCAATTCCTCCGCAGCTTCTCTTTTCTTGTTTATCATTCCATCATTGATTTTCCTGGCCAAGGTGTAGCTCAATTTCACTTCTCATCAAAAAGCTACCCCACATTCCATTTTTAAAAGAAGGCCATTAGGCTCGGTGAAATAAGCCAGTCCGAAAAAGAAAAATACCACGTTCTCTCTGATATACGACACCTTCATACAAAATACAAAACAAACAGAGATGTAAACATGTATTCTGATAGATGAACTGCATCATGGAGGCTTGGTACACCAGGAAGACAGGTGCATTGCATCTCCCCCCGCCCAAATAAAATGAGGACTTCCGATGGAACAGTCAAATACACCTTGACAATATATTATATTTTCTATTTTTTACCTATACCTGCAATGTCATTGAACAAATAGCAGATTGTTAAAACTGTAACTGTTGCTACATGAATACACTGCTATAAGGAGAAGAACGGATATGGTGGGAGAGGAATATGAGGGGGTGAGAAAGGTGAGGAAGAGGGGAAAACTGTTATTCCTACAATAACATATCATGGAAAATACTAGTACTAATGCTACTACTAATAATATTGCAATAGGGAAAAAAGAGCAGTGTGAACTTGCTGGCACAGATGTATTTCCTCCACCATCTGGTCATTTCTTTCACTTTGGTCTGAGTGTTTCTGTCCCCTCCAAAATGCATAGTGAAAAACCCCAATCCCCAGGTGACAGTTCCAAGAGGTGAGACCTGTGGGAGGTGACTGGGTCCTGAAGGCTCCGTCCTTGCGAATGGGAGACACAGCGTCTGCCCCTTTCTAGCATTGCGTTTGCATCAGGATCTGCCCATGTTGCAGGCAGACAGCAGCCCTCAGCAGACATCAGATCTGCCGGAATCCTGGATGTCCCAGCTCTCACAGAGCCCACATGCAGTAGCAGGCTGTCCAGCAGGGACTGCCTTCCCTCCATGGCTCCATACCTGCCCTGTGAGTTCAGCACATGGACCTGCGCAGCGATCAGAGAGGAAGAGAGAGTCATTGCCGGAGATGCTTCCGGCCCCTGCGACTCCTCCTTGGCTCCGCTGGGGCACCTGGCGCTAGGCCAAGAGATGAGTAACAAAAGAGAAAACAGAACAAAGGGAAATAAGATACCAAAACCAATCGATATTGCCTGGACTTTATTTCTCAAGGAACTTGCAAAGCGAAAAAACAGGCCAAGTTTGAAAAAAAAATATGCAATATGGTCTTATTTGTTTGCATCCTATTTAAATTTAAGTCATTTTCTTTCTCAGATGCCCACGTACAGGCCTAGAGCTTTATAGCAATATCTACACTGGCCTCAGTTGGCCTTTGAATATCCATCTGTGTGAGTCAGTACATGATTATTTTATTCAAGATATAATTCACCTACACTAGAATTTTCGCATCACTTAAAGTACTGATTGACATTATAAAGATATTAATACACTTCAATGAATTGCTAATAAACTGCTACTATGAGACTAAAAATGCACACTGAGTCATAGCGCGTAAGATTTGGCAGCAGCTAAAGTGTGCTAACTGAAAGCTGGAAGGAAAATTATCCTTTTGACATTTGCTATTTTGAAATCCGCTGACATTTATCTTGTATGCAACATCAGTTAGGTTTCATTTTATGGGGTTTCATGCACTGTTCCCAGCTGCGTGTGCTTCCTCTTTGTTTCCACAAGAAAGGCCGTGCTTGCCTGCATAGCACCTGGTGATGCTTGCTGCTATTCATGTCGCCAGAACAGAGCAAACACCGAGCAGAGGCCAGGGCAGGGAGTGCCATGCTGATGCAGAGAGCAGGGCAAAGGGCAAGTTCCGCCATGCTGGTGCGGAGACCAAGGCAAAGGGCAAGCACCGCTATGCTGAGGCAGAGAGCAGGGCAAAGGGCAAGCACCGCCATGTTGATACAGAGACCAGGGCAAGCGCCATCATGCTGGGGCAAAGGCCAGGACAGGGAGCGCCATGCTGGTGCGGAGACCAGAGCAAGCACCACCATGCTGGTGCAGGGGTCAGGGCAGGGAGCGCCATGCTGGTGCGGGGGTCAGGGCAGATACCCCCCATGTTGGTGTGGAGGCCAGAGCAGACATCTGCCATGCTGGTGCAGAGAGCAAGGAAAGCGCCATGCTGGTGCAGGGATCAGGGCAGGCATTGCCATGCTGGTGCAGAGGCCAGAGCAGACATCCGCCACACTGGTGCGGGGGCCAGGGCAGACACCGCCATGCTGGTTCGGGGGTCAGGGCAAAGGCCGAGCATCACCATGCTGGTACAGGGCACCTGTAAGAACCAGACACTGAGACAAAGAGCTTTCAGGGGAAGAGAAATGCAGGAAATAGGGATCTACAGGCACAGAAAGTGGTGGGAAGAAATAGAAAGAAGGTGTAAGAGGTCCCAGGTGGTCGCAGGAGGGGCACCAGGAGCTCGAGAACTGTTTTAAGATTGATTGATTTGTTTGAAAGGTAAAGCAGCAAAGAAAAAATGGCACACACACACACTCACACACACACACACACACACACACACACACACAGAAGCTTCCCTTTGTCAGTTCGACATTCCCCTCACCCCCACCCCACCCTGACCCAATGGCTGCCATTCATAGAATGGGCCAGGCTAAAGTTAAAAGTCAGGAGCTGCATCTTGGTCTCCTATGTGGGTGTAGGGGTCCAAGCATTTGGGACATGTTCTGTTGCTCTCTAAGGCATTTTACCAGGGAGCTGCATAGGCACTGGAGCATCCTGGGCTCAAAGCTCATAGGGCATGTCAGCATCACAGGAGGTAGAGCATCCTGGACTCAGAGCCTATAGGCAGTGTCAGCATCAGCACCACAGGCTACTTCACAGGCTACTTCAGGTGTGTACCACTGAGGGTCCCCTGGTTACTTTCTTATGTTTGAAGTCTGCGAGAAATTTGCTCAAGTGAAAATTTCTTTTCAAATTTTGACAAGAAGGAGCTGCCATGTCTCCATTGAGACAAGGCATGAAGTTGGCATCTGTTGGTTATGATTTTGGGTCTAACAGAACTGTGGGCTTCAGCCATGTCTTCAAGATTTACTTAAGGGATATTGATCACATCAACATTATGGGTGCAAATTTCTCTTGTGGCTCTCTGGGGAGGAGAATTACCTAAAGAAATGGGGGAAGGGATGCTCTCTAGGGCAACTGACAAAATTTATTTCCAGGGTTTTAGTTCTTGTATACCCAGTAAAACAATAGTTTCAACATAACTCAGACATAGATCATGTGTCTAAGCAGGGAGTTCAAACAGAGTTGACAAGGAGCCTTGGTCAAAACACTATTGAAATGGGGACTCTATAAGGAGTACCATCTGCTGTTGGTTAGTGTGATTAGACAGTACATATGTTTGCCCTTCACCAAGGAAAGTACAAAAATACTTCCAAGGATGCAGTGGGGCAGCATACCTACTGGGCAAGGGGCCTTCTGCCTCCTCTTCCTGGAGCCTCTTCTCAACAGGTGCCCAGGCTTGCATCTGTCACCTCAGCTTTTCTTATTGGATGTGTTCTGGCAGTAATGGGTATTTTTATCTGATTTTCTAATTAGGTATAGCCTTCTGATTTTTCTCCATGTACAATATTTTAATAGTGTCATCAATAATTTGATATTGCAACTTTAACACAGGCAAAAATAACATTACCGTGTGTGTGTGTGTGTGTAAGATGCAGTCATGTTCTTTGATGCTCTTGTATTTTGTCAATGCATTCTCGAATAAGTATATAGTCAAAATCATTGCAGATAACCCACTGTTATTTATCCAGAATCGAGAAAGTGAATTGCATGACGGAGTTGAGAGTGTGACTGGTGCCTGGCAGGTGCCTGGCAGAACGCATGGCATGGAGCTAATATTTCATACTAATAGTCAAAGCTGCCTGCCCTGTACCTGAAAGAAGTCCTCCCACCTCAAATGGGGCTCTTCAGCAGTGAAACTTTCCAGGCAGCATTTTATCTACAAAGTGAAAGAGTTAAATTATTCTAGGAAGAGCAGTGAGAGTCCTTGTGAAGGTAACAGAATACTGCTTACGTCCAGAGGCGCATGCAGACCAAGTTGCATTATGTTCCCAAAGCCTGGGCAAAGAGTACAGGTACTGTATTTGCTCTCATGCCAAATGGATTTCTCTCTCTCTCTCTCTTTCCCTCTCTCTCTCTCATTGTGTTGCTCTCTCCCATCATTGGAGAATGCTCAACACATGGGAAATATCTTTAAAGGAAATACTTCTGAGGTTGCACAGTGCAGTGACATTACACCTGAGGACTGCAGGAGAAAGAATTGCCTGTGAGAGCCTAAGGAAGTCAGGACCAAGCATGTCTCTGAATGAGGGGTTGAAACCTTCATGTGGATATAGGGGGCTTCTGTTTGAATGAGAGCAGTCAGGGCGCACCCATATCAAAGTCTATGTGAGATTCTGTTATCATTACAATAGGAGTCAGTGGAAGAGGAGAGCCATTTGAGTCCAAGTGAGGAACTCAGCCTTGGGGAGACATGAAATCTGGCAGTCTGTAATTTCTCTCCTGCAGATTCAGTGTAGCAGCATCGATTTCCTACAGTGTTTGTGACAATGGAGAATCATCGAGGCTGTGCATGTAAAGCCTGAAGTCTGAGTGTGAACACAAGTGGCAGTTATGGGTGCCAGGTGATTGAAGGGACAGAGTCTACTGGAATATCCCAGGGGTCACCAGCAGAAGACTTGGAGGGAGTTCTGCCTCATGGAATTGGGACTGAGGTGAGAACTGTGGGGAGATATTGTTGAATGTGCACAGAGGAATTCTTTCCAGTTACTTAAAATACAGAACGCTTCTCAGAGGGGAACAAAGCTTTCCTGTCTCCAGCAGTCAACACACTGGAAGGCATCATGCTTCACTTAAAAGAGCTAGACACGTTATATTACATTGGGAAAGTATAAACAAAAATCATTCCATGAAGGCATAATTTGTTGTTTATTGATCCCAAGCAAAACATAAAGAACCAACCAAGAAGGGACGGTGATTGCTAACATTCCAAGGAAGGAGGACAGTTGCCTTCAAGGATCTTGACAAGGTGGGCAAGCTTGTCTTCAGCACCTGTGTTGGACCAGTTAGTTCTCTGTACTTTTCTTTTTTCCTCTTCTCCAAGCAATGCACCTGCAAGAACCAGGATCTCCCACATAAAACCAAGAAACCCAGGATTTGCAGTGGGGATCTCAGTGGGATGTGCAGAGTGGCTGGAAACTTGGATCTTCTCTGTGAGACTCACATTACCCTGTTTCATTGTAGGCGGTGCCTAGTTAGAGGACCTCACTGTTTCAGGGAGGAGACATATCATACAGACAGAAGTGTAGGATCTTAGAAGTCTTTATTAGCCAACCTTGGTGATATCCGCTCCAGCTGTAGTGAGGGACTTTTAAGCTCTTCTTTGCATGAAATATACATACAAGTTTTTAAGTGGTGCTTAGTACAATTAAAAAAAAATACAATTCCATGCCAAGACAAGATATTCAATTAAGTTGCATGTCACTGTGGAGGAGCCAGAAGGGAGCACCTGGAGCCCTAAGTATCTGCGAAGTTGGTTAACGTAATCAGTGCATGGGAGACAGGAAGGGCAAGCACACAGAGCCCAAAGTTTCCATGCAGTCAAAACAATTAACTTGGCAAGCCTGTTTTCCTACTGCTATATGGTGCTATCACCAGGCAGCACACTCTCAGAGTTCCTGCTTTATAACTTTCTTAACTGGCCTTTGAAAAAGACAAGAGTCAGGGACTGGAGAGAGAGTGGTGGAGAGTTCTAGTACTCTGTGTTGTTACCTACCCTCAGTGGCATCTCTGCATTCCTTGAGCTGCAATGCTTTCTCCATTCAGAGATGGGAGCTTTCCCTGAAGAAGCGTGCAGGGACCCCAGGAGGGGGAGTTCCCTTCTATGATCAGGATGTGTGCTTGTGTGTGTGTGTAGGTGGGTAGGTATAGGTGTGGGTGGGGATGTGTGTGGTTATTCAACAATCAGGTGGTGAGCCAGGGGAAACCAGAGGATGCAATTTTCCATTACTGGGAGTTTTCCACTTGCCTCAAGGGATAATTCATGTTGTTAAGTGGTGATTTTTAACAACACAGCCCAGTGCTTAGAGAAGGAAGTAAGAAGGACTCACAACAATGACCATTTCACAATTACGGAGAACCCGGTACCAATGTCCAGGGGTTTTCAGCTTTTCAAACAGCTGGTCTTCACGCCATCTAGTTTCCTGATCCTCAGTTAGGTCAATCAGGAACTCACATACTAACTGCGAGGTCAGTCGTTTACTCATATATTAACCCCAAATAACTCAGTCAATTATTATTGCCTGTCTTTCATTATTCACACAACCCCCAGGATACTGATGTGTGTAAAGTGCTCATTCAGCCCACGTGGTTGAAGCTCAGAGGTAATTAACCATGTAATCCTTACATGAAGATTCCCCAAGGGCTTTCGTCCACTAGAGTGTCCAAGTGGCCATGGGAGACCCCCGTGCCTTTTCCAGTGTGCGTTAGATTCAGTGCTCCCTGGAGACAGGCAGGTGAGTGGAGGGCCAAGACAGACATGATCCTTGAACTCGCAATTCCCCAAATTATTTCTACCCAGAATACAGAGTTACATCAGGAAATGTTATGAATGAGCGTTCACTGGCATACATTGATCAGGGACTCAATAATAACCTGCTCTGTGGACAGGATGATTAAAACCAGACTCCTATGAGCACTATATTCTGTGTTATTTCTCCGTGACATGAGACCTTCTCAAATGTGAGAGCAGGTTTTGCCCGAGAAGGGGAAGGAAGCCCATCAGGCTGAGCACATGGTAGCTCCTGGGACCTGGAGCACCTTGAGTTGCTTCGGCAACAATCAGTGTGCCAATGCTTTTGTGATGATCCCAACTTTGCAAAGAAGCACAGATTCTGTTGGGCGGCTGCTCTAAATGACAGAGTCTTACAGCTTCCCCTGCATGCTTTTGTTTAAACCTGAAGCACCCATGGCTAATTACAGGTCTTGATGACACGACTTGATTGTTTGCATGATTGATACACTGGCTGACCATTTATTAAACATACTACTCCGTGTTGGGTCTGTGCTGATTGCAGTAACATGGAGCTGATCCATCAGGCTCCAATATGTGTCCTAGCACAGGAATCTGTGTTACCTGAATGTGCTGTCCCAGCTGGAGAAGAAAAAAAAAAGCCACAGAGTCCTTTGTGCTCCTTCTTCGAGTTTCTTTGACTCATTCCGTTTGCACCAGCCTATAACCTCCAGGCACAGTGAGCCCATATCCAAACGTTTGCAATGAATTTTCTTACTTCATTACATTTCCTTACAACGGGATTTGCATGAATCACAGAGACAGTATGGTTGTGTGTAGCAAAGGAGGCACAGGAAGTTAGCACTTAGAGGATCATTTTTGTCTTGATCTTAAGGATGTGACAGGTGCAAAAAAGCTTGCAGGAACTCAGAATTCTTATCACTCTGAGATCTTCCCTCTTGGATCTTCTTAGATACAATTGCCCCAGGGAAAACAGCTTGTCATTTATGGGTTCTGATTTCTTCCTTCCGGCTCAAGAAAGTATCTTTAAAAAGTACTTGAAGCAGACATATGAATAAGACATATGTTCAAAACTTCAGGGGGAATGGCTTAATTTATTGTCATCTGGGTTCGCGCTTGCATTTAAAAAACTCCTACAATATCTCTTTAACTCAAATAAATGGCCTCAAAAACAATCAAAATTCATTTGTATCTGCCTAATAGGAAGAATTTCCACTAGATCAACATAACCCTTTTTTAAAAAATAGATTCTAATTGCACCACTGCAAGAAAAAGATTTATAAACTTCTGTAGGATAAAAGGAACTCCAAGCTTGAGTAAACAATGAGTCCAAAAGAAAAATCTTGAGTTCCAGAATGTACTCTACAGCTTCCCTGCATCTTCCTAGTACCCAATAATGATATATAACAGATGTGCGTGAAAACCCATCCACCACAGGCCAGCGTGGAATTGTATAATGGCTCATGGATTTCATGCCTGGACCAATAGAAAATGATGACCTATTTGTCTTTGTTCTCCCCTCAATTAATCAGCCCCATGTTCTATGACATTGCATGTGAGGAGAAGAGAAAAATCTCATGGTGTGGTGACATCCCAGTCTCTTGCAATAAACCCCAGGTGCTGTTCAGGAAATGCTTTGTTTGCCCAGTCAACCCCGAGTTGAACCAACCCAGTTAGTTCTTTCTTTATAGAACATAGTAAGAGAAGTTGGCCTAAATGCAGGATGGAAATTTTGCGTCTGCCTGGGGCTCGTTGGCTATTTCTCACATCATCATCGTGGGTCATACAAAATCATCCACTTAAAAAGGAACCTGCAGTTATCTTGGTAGGCCAAATCGCATGGTTTTCTTGGCTTTACACGGCCTTAAATGGCTGACATTCTGGACATGATCCTCCCGTCTACGAGGATCCGCTTATAGGCAGACCTGTGAACAGTAGCCATAAGGAGAGCTGTGCAAAATGGTCAAAAGAGGCACATCTTAAGAGCTGTGGCGTTGATCTGCAGGGAATAGTTCCAAATTCCTTGATGGCATTCAAGATTAGGAGAATTCCATCTGCTGGATTGCTTCCTCCTTTCCTATTGCCTGCTTGGTGTCCTTGGCATGAGCAATGCTCCATGATTTAACGGCCCCTTTGCTTTTCCTTCTAACTCTACCACATAGCCATTAAAGCCCTTAGAATATTTACATAAACGGGCCAGGCGCGGTGGCGCAAGTGGTTGGGGTCCTCGCCTTGCACGCCCAGGATCCCATATGGGTGCCGGTTCTATCCCAGCAGCCCTGCTTCCCTTCCAGCTCCCTGCCTGTGGCCTGGGAGAGCAGTCACGGATGGCCCAAAGCTTTGGGACCCTGCGCCCGCGTGGGAGACCCGGAAGAGGCTCCTGGCTTCGGATCAGCATTACATCGGCCGTTGCACTCACTTGGGGAGTGAATCATTGGACGGAAGATCTTCCTCTCTGTCTCTCCTCTCTGTATATCCGCCTTTCCAATAAAAAAAAAAAATAACAATAAATGTTTAAGAAAAAAAAATATTTACATAGACTTCAGAAAGTCATAGGCTTAGCTGTCAAAATTAGGAGTTTAGGACTGTCAAAGATGAACAAGCTTAGACTTTGGATTGGGCTCTTCTAAGGGATACAACGAAGAATAAAAGTTAAGAGCACCAGAATAAGAATGAGAGCACCAGGGGTGGAGGACTAGCCTAACAGCTAAGATGCTGGTTAAGGTGTCTGTCTCTCACACTGCAGTGTGTGAGCTCCGTGTCTGGCGCCTGACTCCAGCTTCCCGCTGGTGGACTTTAGGAGGTTGATGTCATGGCTACTATAGTTGGCACGGAGTTCAAAAGAGAAACCTGGGTTGACTTCCTGACTCCCTTCTTTGGCACTGGTCCTTATGGGCGTTTTGTTAGGAAATCAGTGGATGGAAGCCCGTTTTTTTCTGATTCTCCTTTTCCCACTGTCCGTGTGTGTGCATACAGGTGTGTGAAGTATAGAAAAATAAAAACTGAAAAACTCAGAATGCTGTAACAATAACAATAAAACCAGAGCAGGTTCCACAAACACTTAATTATAGTCCCAAATCTCTGTTTGATTGAACCAAGGATATCATTGCCTCACTATCCCGTTCCAGAGATCAACTAAATATATCCTCTCTGGGAAGTGATAGCTTCTTCTATGGACTTAAATAGTAGGTGTACTTTTTCATAACAAATGATGGTTGGTGATTAGTGACAAGGGGTTAATAAGCAATGTTGGGCTATTTCAGGAAAGTAATGTGCTTTATATTGAGATTGGCATTGAGGGATTGTGTAAGCTACATTCTTTAGATAAATACGCTTAAAGAATTATCAGGCATGTAACGTGGAAAGATAAGCAGACTAATAATTCAAAAATGCTCGAGGCAAAGTAATATGTTCAAAAAAACGATGGCGCCCAAGACATCACTGAAACCTAAGAGAAAGGAAAGGCTTTAAGTCAGAAATATGATAACTGAAGTTAAGAACTGAATGCAAATGATAACCTAAAGATAGAGACCATTGAAGGGAAACAGGAAATACGTAATACAAACAAAAAGAGATGGGAGAGTACAGAGCAGTGCAGCACACAGAGGAACATCCATGGAACTGGCATCACCGGAGGACGAAACAGGTGACCCTTGATGCTACATGTTTAGAACATGTTCTAAAACCTGGTTAGAATACCGAACCCCAGAATGAAATATTTTTTGTAAACATCAAGTGCGAAAGGCACAACAGTGAGACTCCAGGGGAAAAAAAGAGAACATCATAAAGGAATCTGGAGAAAGCGAAACATCACTCTTGAAGAAGTAACAAGAGAGCTTCCCAGAAAACAAAACAGAAAACAAAACACAATGTAATGACAGCTGCAAAGCAAGCAAAGACAATGATCAGGAGAGTCCAGTGCTCATCAAAACAGCACCCTGAATGAAAGCAGAAACACATCTATCTTAAACGAGCAGCGTTAACTATGATTCAACATCAGTAAATCTACAAAATACTCAAGGGGCTGAGTCAGAAAAAGCAAAATGCTTTATAAAAACCAACAATGTAAGAAGAAAAAATGAAAGCCAACATTGGAATAAATGAAAAATCGGAAGCTATTCTCAAATGACCAAAATCAAGCAAAAATGTTTCTAAGTCAGCTATAGATCACAGAAGAAGTCATACTAGATATTAAAGTAGATTCTGAAATGCATGAAACACAGCACACTTTATGCCTCAAAGGAACACTGCACATACTATAGCAATTATAACCGGGGATTCATGGTTAAATATGAAAATAGTTTAAAATATTAAAAAATTAAAGGTAAAAATGAAAGTGAAAAGAAAACATAGAAGAAATAAAATCAATAAAAAAGAAACATTGTAGAGAAGATGCAAAAGATAAACACTGGTATTAGGAAAGATAGTATTGATATATTTGATTGAATATTGTAGAACTAATGAAGAGAAAAATGGAGAAAGAATGAATTACCGGTATATTGCAAACAAAGAAAATAATAAAAATATGTGATTGAATGTCGATAGATTTCAAATTATAGTTACAAAAGTCAAGTCCCATGAAATGACAATTTATAAAACATGGGATTAAAAGACATAGGACTCTTGAGTGATTGATGAGTGTAAAGTTGCAATTAGTAAATATATAACATACTATTCCCTTTGAACATAGATGCAAAAACCCTTGGTTGAATAATTTTAAAATAGCCAATTATAAAGAATAAACATATCAGTGTTTAATACATCCATATCGATTTCTCGCTAGGTAAAAGATCTGAGTCACGAATAATATAGGTGGCCAAATTAATTAGATCAAATCGATATTTTTAAAGTCTGCAGAGCAAATATTTAATAATGTTAACCATGTCTATGAGGAAAAAAAGGCAACTACATCCAAACTAACCCAAAAAGAAAGATGATGTCATTTAGCCTTGGACCATGGGGCAGAAGAGGGAACATGATTTAACACACCCATTATTTAAAAATATTAGTTTGGAAGGGAGCTGCAGGTTTGCTATCATTATTTCTGTTCAAATTTGCACCAAAATTCTAGTTAGCCAAATGCATTATCTCTCCCTCTCTCTCTAATTCTGCATTCAAATAAAATAAACATATAAAAACAAAACAAAAAAACAAAACAAAACAATCCAACTATAAGCCAAAGAAATCTACAAACATCTTCAAACCTTTACTGGACTTAAGGTGTGTTAATTTTTTTTTTTTTACCAGTAATATAATTATTTTGAAGTGAAAAGAAATTGCTTTCACAATTCTATAAGCAATAGCTGCTTTCAGGAGTAAATCTAATGACAGATTGTCAGGACCCATGTACTAGCAAAAAGAAAGACATTTTTGATAGAAAATTAAAACTGGAACACTGTAGGACTAAATCATGTTTATGGATTGTGAAATTGGGCAAAAATGTCAATTTTTCTTCAGTTATGCTAAAAATTAATAACTGTCATGAAAATCCCAACAGTTGTTTTGAGTGAAAATTAATAGGCTGATTCCAAAGTTCATATAGGAAATATCTTGCCTCAAATAACCAAGACACAATCTGGAAACATAAGAAGTTACCATCACCACTTCCACCGTAGCACAAGAGGGCTTGTAGGGGGTTGGGGGGTGTGAGCTTACAGGGGGTCTGGGGGATGAAGATTGCATTGGCAGGAGCATACAGGGATCTGGGGGCTCCTTGTGTGGGCCTGGAGGGACAGAGTCTAGCACCTGTTGGTACATGAGAAATCTAGGTCTGTGGGGGAACTTGCCTGGTGGGATATAGTTCCACTAGAAAGTATATGATTCAGGCTTCAGTGTTTGTCAGGCCAGGCAAGACAGCTCCAACTTGTCAGCATGTGTGTGGGTTGGTTCTGGGGCAGGGGAATTATTGGGCCAAATCTTAGCACACTGGCATGTGCAGGAGCCAGGATGAAGTGCAGGGTATTTGAATGAGGCTATCAACCTACGGGTTTGCATGAAAGCCAGGAAGGGAAGCAGGCTGGGCTGGGCTAGGCTGAAGAACCCAAAAACGAGAGTTGGGACTAGGAGTGGGCCGGGATATGCCAGGCTGCAGCATCTGATGGCACAGGACAAGAGAGAGGATGGGATTGCTGAGCTGGGTCAGAGCAAGCGCTGGCACATGTAAGATGTGTGGTTGGGAGTTAGCCTGCTTGGGGAGCTAAGGAGATATCTGAGCTTGACTGTGGTTCCCACTGGTGAGTGTGAGGTATGGAATAGGGGTGGCAAACTTGGCCAAAAATGATAGCAGTATTCCTCAGCATGGGTGTGTACTGGGTCTGGGATGTGCCATATGGGGCCAGACTCCAGCACCCACTGGTGCTTGTGAGAGCCAGAGAGGATGCAGGATGGACTTAGCTAGGTCTTAACACTCACTAACTACACAAGTGCTGGGTCTGGAGGTGGACAAGGGGAGGCTGCGTTGTAGTATCCTACAGAGAAAGCAGGAATAAGGGTGGGTCAGTTGGCTCATGCTGTTGTTCTTGCTAGGACAGGAGGTTGTTCAAGTTGGGTTGGGCCAAGCATCCACCAGTGTGTGTGAGATCTGTCATAAGGAGGTGACCTGATACAGCAGCTTGAGGAACTCCTCTTTTAGGATTCAGTCCCTGCAGGTGAGCACAGGAACCATGGCTGGGAGCAGCCCAAACCAGGCCAGGTTTTAGTGCCTGTCATCATACGTGTGATCAGGTCTGGGGCAGGCCAGGTTAGGCCAGTTCATAGCACCCGTTGGCAAATGTGAGAACAAGCATGGGGTGCAGGCCAGGCCAGGGAGGGTTATAACACCAGCCAGTTTACATTAGTGCTGGAACTCAGGGCTGGCTGGGCTGTGTTATGGTCAATCAGCCACTAACATGAATTCAAATTGGGAGCAGGATGAGTTGACCCAGGATACAGCACCTGCAGTTGAATACCAAGGTGAGGTGGGCCATGCCAGAGTGGACCTCAGCACCACTCAACACACATAACATTTGAGGTGAGGGAAAGGTTTGTAGAGGGGCAGCCAGGACTCCCCAAAACGCAGGCTGGTCAGGTCTTGTCACAGCAGCAGCTGGCATGTGCTGGGAATGGCAGCAAGTCCTGTCATGCTAGACTGCAGAACCACGTGGAAGGTACAAGATCTGGAGCTGGGAGGGGCTTAGTAAGGAAAATGTGGACACCACTCTGATGCCCTGTAGCTTCCACTGGTGAGCATGAGAACCAGGGCTGGGATGAATCTCGTTGGACAGGCAGTAACATTTGCCAGCTTAAGTGTGGGCTGGTTAGAGTGGTCAGTGTGCTTACAGTGAGATAGTATGCTGAGCTACTCTACAGCAGTCATTGGTGTGTGCAAAAACTGAATGGGATGCAGGACAGATGGGACCAGTCTGTTGCACATACTGTCATGTGTAGGTTCTAGGGCTCATTGTGGGCTTAGTCAGGATTGCTCTGACCAGGTTGCCGATCCCACTGTCATACATGAGGGTCAAGCGTATGGTTGGAAAGGTTGGGTTGGGCCTCTGCATCCAATGGTTTGCATAAGAGATGGAGCTGGAAGATAGAACTGACCCAGCAACTGCAACCACCACTGTGTGCGCAGACTGGTGTGAGTGATGGATTGAGTCGGTCTCCTGCATTGGATAGCACTCACAAGTGTCAGGTCTAGGGTCACCTCAGATGAGGATTCAACTGAACTGCTGGACTGAGATCCAACATTGGGGAGATTCATAAGTTCTATGGTCTGTGGAGTGCATGTGTCAGAACTGGGCCTCCCCAGTAGCTAAGACCATATGGTGGGCAACATGTCCAGATGCACACAGGGGTATGGTGGTCCACTGGGCCTGCAGGGGACATGTACAACAGCAGGGGATGGAAGGCAGAACAAATTGGACAACTCTCTCAGCCAAGTGTTGACAGTGAATACTAACAATGGAGACTTTAAAGTGGACTCTGTCAGCTAATGGGCCTTGGAAAGAGTTCCTCATCCTTGGAGCAGCAAGATCAACAGCATTTCACAACTATTGAAACCGCTTGAGGAGAACCCTCAGAGCATGCTACACACCAGGGTTCCTGGGATGACATTGAGTGTCCATTTCCCATCCTTGATTACTGATTCATCTAGGGGACTGGGTGGAGTTTCTTCCTTATAGGATGATCTATAGGAAAGATCTTTTACTATAGGAAAGATATTTTACATAGGCTGATTATACATTAAAATAACTACCGGGCTGTATCATAAAAAGTTAAACAAAATCGGGCCCGGCGCGGTGGCGCAAGTGGTTAAGGTCCTCGCCTTGCACGCCCAGGATCCCATATGGGCGCCAGTTCTATCCCGGCAGCCCCGCTTCCCTTCCAGCTCCCTGCCTGTGGCCCGGGAAAGCAGTTGAGGACGGCCCAAAGCTTTGGGACCCTGCACCCGCGTGGGAGACCTGGAAGAGGTTCCTGGTTCCTGGCTTTGGATTGGCGCAGCACCAACCATTGCGGTCACTTGGGGAGTGATTCATCGGATGGAAGATCTTCCTTTCTGTCTCTCCTCCTCTCTGTATATCTGACTTTGTAATAAAAATAAACAAATAAATCTTAAAACTAACAAACAATTTTAGCACTCAACAAGCTAGGAATAGAAGTGAACTTCCTGAAAACTGATAAAGAATGTCATGGAAAACACACACCCTTCAGTATAAGTAAGGACAAAAGCTCTTCCATAAAATCAAAAATCCAATAACAATGTCTGCTCTCACCACTTCTATTCAACATCACATTGAGTATTCTAGTAATGACAGCTAAGCAACCAAGCAAGAAAACCCTCCGTATTTGAAAGGCTGCAATATAATCACAGTTAATTCAACATCCTGAATGTAGAGCTTCCCAAAGAATACACAGTAGGAAACTCCCAGGACTGATCAATTCAGGGAAGTTTCAGAATACAACATTGTACAAGGAACAAGCCATAATTATCCATTTTAGCAACGAGTAATCTAAGAGAGGATGAAACACTGAGGAAAAAAATAATTGAACAAATATAAGAATTATATAACTATAGGTAAAAGACTACAGTATTGGAAGCATATTAGTTAGATCAACAGAATAAGCTCTAATGTAACACAGGATTTGTGGGCTGACTCTGGGTCCCAATCATCCACTATGTATTTTGTAACCGAATAGCAAAAAGAAGCCCCAAGGGTCCAACCATAGAATAATACCTAAGAAGGGAATTGTTGGTTACCCAGACTTGATCTGCACACATTATGCACACACATTGACATGCTGTACTATTATCAATAAACCTATATGATCACAGGTTAACAAAAGATTAGAACAAAAGCATAAATGAGTGAAAAAGTTATTGATACTATTAGGACAATGATCCTGAATGAGTTATAATTACCTCATTTGCAGCAATGGAAAAGCTGCTCCCAAAACTCTTTTGTTGATGTTGTTGTTAAAGATTTATTTATTTCTATTGAAAAGTCAGATTTACAGAGAATGATGCAAACATCTTTCATCTGCTGGTTCACTCCTCAAGTGGTCACAATGGCCGGTGTTGAGCCAATCACAAGCAGGAGCTTCTTCCAGGTCTCCCCCGTGGGTACAGGATCCCAAGGTTTGGGACCATCCTTGACTGCTTTCCCAGGCCACAAGCAAGGAAAGAGGAGCAGCTGGGATATGAACCTGCACCTGTATGTGATGCCAGCACAAACAAGATGAGGACGTTAGCCACTAGGCTGTATCACCAGGCCCCTCAAATTCATACAGAATGCAAGGAAATAAAGATATCCCAAAGATGTTTGACAAAGGAACAAATTTAAAGGACACTTTTCTACAATAATCAAGAGTAGGGTGGTAGCAGATGCATGGGTAATATAGATTGACATTATAGAATTGAAAATACTGAGACAAGCTTATCTATTCACTGTCAATTGGTATCTTTTTTCAAAATTTTTATTCTTCACTTATTTTGAAGGCAGAGTTGGAAAGAGAGACAGGGAGAGAGAGAGAGAGAGAGAGAGAGAGAGAGAGAGAGAGATGGGGGGGGGTGGTTTCCATTCATTGGTAGAATCCCAAAATGTCTGCAACAACTGGGACAGGGCCAGATTGAAATCAAGAGCCAGAAGGTACATCCAGGTCTCCCATGTGGGTGGCAGAGGGCATCTTCTTTGGCTTTCCTAGGTGCATTGTCAGGGAGCTGGATTAGAAGCAAGACAGCAGAGACTGGAACTGACTCTTATATGGGATTCCAGTGCTTTAGGCAGCATCTTATTGTGCTGTGCAACAACTGACTTCAACAACGATGCAGAAATCACTGGTGGGGGGGGATGTGGAACAGCATAGTTGAAAAACTCTATATCCCTCATTACTTACCGGGAAACAAGGCACAGACAGGTTCAGAAACTTGTCCCAAGTCACCCAGTAATGGGTGGTGGAATCAGAACTCAAGGCAAGCATGTGAATTTCATGGTTTTTCTCTTAACCACAATGGAAGACTACTTGAGGAAGGCTAGGTGCTGAGTACTTCATGGTATCTGATTTTTTGCAGACAAGACACATAGGGGATGAGCATATTAAACCTATTTCAGAGATGAGGGGTTTCAACATAAACACTGATGACCCTACCTATGGACATTGCTGCCACCAAGGTGCAACTATTCCTGTTGATGCTCTAGGCAGGCAGCTAGTTTAGGATCCTGAGTCTGGAAGCCACATGTCCTCTGCCTGTGTAATATTTCTCACCCATCCATTTATCAGTTGTCAGTTGGTGTATAACATCATTACCTAGAGTTTGGGGGCAGGGTTCCACTGTTCTTGACCAACCCTCTCTCAAACCCTATAAAAGCCCTTGAAAGGAGGTGCTTGTCCTTATGGCTTTTTTTTTTTTTTTTGGCCCTTTTGGTACTTTGGCCATTTGTGTGTTACTTCAATGATTGGGCTTTCTCTCTCTCTCTCTCTCCACCTCCTTCTCCCTGGCACTTTGTTGCTTTCTTTTGGCAGACTCTGAGAATAAAAGGGAACAATTTCTCTCCATTAAGACAAAAGGTATCAATCGCTGGTCCCTCTTACCCCATTTCTTGCTATTTCATGGTCCACCTTACTTTCTATTCCTTACCCTCTGAACAAACTTTATCACTTGTTTAAACTGTGTTGATGCTTGTTCTTAAAAATGCTTTTTAAGAAAAAGGCAAGTACCTAAGAAATAAATATTTGACCTAGATCACAACAAAACAAAGTTGATCAAGTGCCTGGCATAAATTGTTGGGTTGTTTTTATCAATATCCAAGTCCTTTATTTCTTGTATTGTGTTGTTGTATTTATGTCCCTACAGGTTACCTGGCTTAGAAGACCCACTCTCTTCCCAAATAAATACACATTATTAAACAGGGCTGTGGATGTCTTCCAAAGAAAGCAGTTTTGCAGGTGCCAATAAAAAGGTTGATCATTGAACTATTGAATTTTATCTAAGTTGGAGAGGAGGTTGGTGGCAGCATATTCACTCAAGAAACAAATCACTTGTGATTTGTGATTTGTCAAAGGAGCCTTCCCAGCATATGTCCATTAGTTCAACAGCAAAATGGGGGGTCATTTAGGTCTGTTAGCCAAGAGAGAGGCAATTGGACTGTCTTTACTTAAAAGACTGTGATGGAGTGAAGTTGTGAATTTTGTGAGGATAATAGAATCTCAAGAAACACAGCAATAAGAGGATGGGGAGTAATTCTTTGAAAATAAATCACAGTAAAACAAAATCTGGATTCATCTTTGTCAATAATGCCAGCTAACTCAGTCTTTAACCATGACGCCAGGTGTTGGGCCAAGCCAGAGCTCCTAAAGGTGCTGAGTGCATTAGGGGACAAGAAAGCTTATCACATGCCAGGAATACCTGATAACCTTGGAACACTAAGCAGCAGACTGAGACCCTGTGCTATCCCTCTTTCCTGCCCCCCTCCAGCCACCAAGACAGAAGAAAGCTTCACTAACCTCAGTACTATCTTTGCTGAGGTCAAGAAGATGCTCCCACCCCCAAAATGTTTCAAGTGCTGAGTCTGCACAGAAGATCAACACCTGCTATGACAAGTCAAGGCTACAAGCATGAGTGAACTAAGACACTTCCACTTTCCACATCCCCCATTCTTAAAATGTACAAAAACCCAGTGCTGCATACGCTGGGTGGCCATTTTGCTGACATGGTCACTTTACCATGTGGAAGTGGTCCTGTTCTGTTTCCCACTAGGGAGCTGTCCAGCACACTCTTTCTCTCTCTGCTGTCTTTCCTGTGGCTACCTTTCTTGGTGAAATAAAGAACTGTGTAACTTACTGTGCCTGGGCTTTTGGATTTGTGGCAATAATAGCTAACACTGGATCTCATGGGTGTGACAAACAAAGCACTGGTAATGAAAGAGAATGTATCTCTAGTAACCTGTGTTAATTTTTTCTAATAAAAATATTTATGTTTTACTGAAAATACAGATTTACAGAGAGAAGGAGAGACAGAGAGAAAGATCTTCCATCTGCTGGTCGACACCCCAATTGGTAGCAACAGTTGAGCTCATCTGAAGCCAGGAGCAAGGAGAGTCTTCTAGGTCTCCCACATGGGTGCAAGGTCCCATCCTTGACTGCTTTCCCAGGCCACAAGCAGGGAGCTGGATGGAAAGTAGAACAGCTGGGACATGAACCGGTGCAGATAAGGAATCCTGGTTCCTGCAGGCAGAGGATTAGGCAATTGAACCATCCACCAGTCCTGACCTCTGCTTATCTTTATGAACTTGAGTGAGAAACCTGAATTCTGAGAATCCTGATTTCAGCTTTCTATGTTGGCAGTAACAATATGTACTTCTCAGGGCATTTTGTGATTAATTAACATAATGCAACACGTGTGGTATAACCAATGGTGGCATGTAACAAGTTCTAGCATGATTTCTCTTCTCCCTCCTTCGTGTTTGTGGCCAACTGAAATATGCACTTCTTTTCTGTGGTCCATCACTTTTTGTCCATTGCTTTTCAACCTTTGGCTGTCAATAGGCTCCCATACTCTGCCCACATACAATCAAATGTATGTTTGAGATGGTTTCTTCTCAATCATTTTAATTTCCACTTAGGACAATTTCCAGTCTTTGTAATATGCGCCCATGATTGCAGATGTAGATTTTATTATCACCAAGTAAGCTGAGTCATACAGATCAAGAGACACCTGTTACTGAAATGATGGTTTGGTATTTTTGGTTGTAGGGAGACAGGCTTGTCATGTTGTCCAAGAGGCTCATGGGAAATGCTGGTTTCCCCAGAAAGTGTGGGCATGGGGAACAAGGGGAACAGGAATTTATATTCTGAATTCCTATTGGAAGGAAAAGCCCTAACTTGCTTAGGACTGGCCACACTGAATAACTTCAGGACTCCTGTGTTGGGGCTGGATGTAGCTGGTTGGCATGTGAAAGACACAGCCGCAGTCTCTTCTCTTTAAGAAGCTTGGAAGGCCAGTTGCTCCAAGGTCAGCATCAAATACACCAGATAGTAACAGTAGAGGCAGGAACTAGGAAATGCGATTGAAACAAAGAGTTCTTTACTATAATGAAAGCAATATAGGGTATAAAGTACGAATCCAAGGTTCTAGGTCTAACTGGCATGCAATGTTTGACCTGGGACAAGTGTCTCTATATCCCTGGTCTACAGCCTCCATTTGATAATGGTTGAAATAGATGCACCGAAGAGTGTAGTCATGGGGATAAAGTGACATGTGGTATTAGATCTAGCAAGCCAGGACTGTCCTTGACAAAGACTGGCATCATGGAAGTGAAGGGCTTGCCCAGTACATGTCCAGCTTGTCTTGCAGTGCTCTGTGGACAGCAGGACAGACTCAAACAGCAGCCCTGTCCTTCTGTAGCCTACATTCTGAGAACAACGTGATAAGCACTAATTGAATAAGCTAGCTAGCATGTCAGATGGCAGCGACTTGGGAAGATAAGAGTTACAACTTTTATGGAATGTTCAGAGCAGACCTGACAAGAAGGCCAACCCTGCAGCTCAGACCTGGAATGAGGGAGCGAGTGAAAGATGTGTATATTTAGGGAAAATGTAAGGGTACTTCAGAAAGTTTGTAGAGAAATGAAATCGACAATAAACACATCCTGGCGCAACAAAATTTTAAATTGATTCATGTTCTTTGCATTACCTGGCAGCTGGGGCAGCAAGTGCAAAAACCTTAAGCTGAGATGGTGCATTGAATGTGTCCTGACTACAAAGGAAAATCCAAAGAGAAAGGTAAGTGAGATGGGCTGTGTAGAAAGATGAGTCCAGGAGGACAATGCAGCAGGGGTCCCTGACCAAGATGGGGAGTTTAAACATCTTTTGAGGGAACCAGCAGCGGAATTGGAGGGATCGGAGAAGGAGTGTGGCTGACTTGCCCAGAACTGGCTCTATTTGATGGCTGAGATAACTCCAGAAAGGAAGAGGGTGGATCACTGGGTGGCGTGAAGAATTGGAGGCTGGAGGTGTTTTTGCAAGCAGAAGTGACAGGATTTGTCTGGCGAGTAAGTGTGATAGCAAGTAAGAAATGGCAACAGAAATGGCTGAGGGACGGCAGGGCTGCTCATTGATCATGGGAATAGTGGAAGAGAAAAACCTTGGAAAATCGGATGGTGGATTCCTTAATCAGTACCCACATGGAAATGCCACAGCAGCAGTGCACGGAGACACGTGGCGTGCACGGAGGCACTCCTCACTGAAGTAAACATTTTAGAGCCATTTGCATGTAAATTACATCTGAAACCCTAAGAGCAGGCAGAAGAATAAAGAAAGGGGACCTAGGAAATGTAAAATAATGGGTTTGGGGATCCTCTGGGTGCCAGGCTCAGTGCTGACCCTTAACCCACTGCGGCTGCCAGTGCTGCACTGCTATCCCAGCCGCTCTGCTCAGTGTTTCTCATGGCAGCTACTGGGTTACACACGTTCCCATCACCTTCCTCTTCTCTTTACTGCCCTGAGGCCCTGGATGAACTTGCACTTGTTGTGTCCTGCTCAGTCATATGTTCTCAGAACCTACAAGTGTGCCTGACACTAGTTGGTAAATAAACATTGGTGACAAAAAGACAGGGAACAAAAAAAGTGGTTGTCTTCAATTCTTTCTTGATGTTTTTTTCTGACATTGACAATTTTGACTTTCAAAGATCAACAGATCAGGAGAAGCTAAAGTTTTCAACTTGATCGTTATCTGCCAGTCAGAATCTTTGATGATGAGAAGTGGGGACCAAAGCCAGGCCCTTGACTGGGACTGAGAGCAGAAAAAGCAGAGTGAAGGGAAGAGGAAAGTGCCAGAAGAAATTCTGGCTCTCGGCCTCTGAGCTGGTCCATGTCTGGGCGATGTGAAGTCCCAGGCACCAACACCTGGCCATCTCTCAGATCACCCCTAGCAGATGGCTTTGCTGATCACTTCAACATGGACTTAATCCCTTGTCATTGTATGCATGCTACAACTGCTTGTAATGAATAAACATGCATTTGTTTTGCACGAGCTTTTTGCTAAAAACTGGGCTGGTTTAAGCAAAAAAGATGAATGTTCTGGTCAATGTCCAATTGGAATTGGTAAAATGTCCTAACTAATGCAGGTGGCGCTCAGGCAGGGGGATCCTGGGTTGAGGGACTGGGACAGACTGGCAGCAAGAAAGGTCTTCAAGGTGGGTGGTTAAAGTGAGCTGGAAGCACGAAGAGCATCGGTTCCTTACGATGGCCTTTTCTCCTTGTTATGTGGAGTCTGATGGCTCATCAGTCCCTCCTGTAATATGACTTAGTAAGAGATACAGAGAAACTGAGAGGGCTGAAATCTCAAACCTCTGCCTGGTGACTCTTTCACACATACTTGCTGTGTGATTTCTGTAAGACAGACACGAAAATCTGGAGATATCCCTCGGCACTGCTCTCAGAAACAAAAGCAAATCTTAAGCCTGAAGCAGTAATTGTGACTTGAACCCCCGTCAGAATCAGCTGGACAGTTGCTTAAAGCACAAGTATCTGGCCCAGCCATGAGTGGCCAAGTCGCTGGGGTTCGAAAGGACTCAATGGCTTTCATTTTTTGGCAGTTTCTCAGATGATGAGATTCTGCCCCAGAAAACAACATGTGTCTAAAAGAAACAGGCATTTAAGTGGCTCAGTGATTGCCACTCAGGGTCAGGGGTGCTTGAAGAAGCAGGTGAGGCTGGACCTGGTGCAGTAGCCTAGTGGATAAGGTCCTCACCTTGAATGCAGCAGAATCCCATATGGGCCCCAGTTCTAATCCCAGTGGCCCTGCTTTCCATCCAGCTCCCTGCTTGTGGCCTGGGGAAGCAGTTGAGGACGGCCCAAAACCTTGGACCCAGAAGAGACTCCTGGCTCCTGACTGTGCATAGGCTCAGTTTCGGCCATCGTGACCATCAGCAGGTAGAAGATCTTCCTCTCTTTCTCCTCCTCTCTGTATAGCTGACTTTGCAATAAAAAATAAAATAAACCTTTTAAAAAAAAGAGCAGGTTAAGTTTGGGACAGATCCACTAAGAATGTGGAAGTGGACAGAATGGTCCACGGATCGTCTTTGCTCCACTTCCCTGGCGATATTCTGTTAATGTACAGAGAACCAGAGCTCAAGGGGGGACACACAATCAGGAAAGATGACAGCAAAGAGGATTCATACACAACTGGACAATGGGATGCTTTGTGATATTTTGCAGTATGATAGAATAATTGTCATGGAGAATAATTTTTGAATATAACGCTGTTCATAATCATGAAATTAAAAGATGAATTGAGTTTGGTGGAGGAGCTAAAACCCTTGCCTAATTTTTGCATCAATATATTTTAGAGCTTCCCATGGACCTCTCATATCCGAAATAGCTAACAGAGAGATCTGATTGCTCCCCATACAGTAAAATACTTGAGATGATAGATATTCCAAGAGCTTTGATTTGATGATTACACATCACAGGCATTGATAAGCCACACTGAACCCAATACATATGTAACAAAATAGCAATAGTACATTTTTTAATCAAATATGAACTATATTAACAAAACAGGAATTCAAAGACTGTTCATCCAATTGCCCTTAAATCAATCCCCAGTGTTCTGCAAGGGTTGAAGTGGAACTACTTGTCTGCACTGTAACTTGGTGTGGTAAGATACAAATAGTAACCCAGGTGGTGGGCAGAGTTCCACGTTGATTTGAGTATGCTTGGTGGATTAAAAAACAATATATTCACGCAGGTGGAAATTTCTTTTTCTTCTGCTGTGCAATTTAAACGGTTACAAGCCAAGACTGCTAGTCTAAAATAGTGTGACTTTATATGAACTAGGTGTTATTCGGATACCCATCTCCATATGAAGAAGTGCAGGACGAGAAGAATTAAGTGATTTCTACACAGCCGTGGAGTTAGTAACTGGCACGGTCATCGTTTTATGGGCCTCAGGAAACAGACCTGAGGGCACTGCTAAGAGAAACATGCTCATCTAAACAGAGATGCTTTCTGAAGATGAAGCAATATTTACCCAAAGGGGGCTCTTTTTTTATTTTGGACCGGTTTCTGGGAATATTTGCTGTCAGTGGTGTATTTGTTCTGTCTAGCTGTCTATCAAATGACCTCAAAACATTGGGGCCCCAAATAACCAACCATGTACTACTTGCAGTTCCTGTGGTCCAGGAATCCAGGCAAGGTTGTTGAGATGCCTGTGACGGAGTGCCTCTCCAAGGTTCCAAATGAGGCACCTAATCTGCCAGTGGACTTCAGGTGCATCTGCTTCTAGGATCACACAAGTGGCTGTGGGAATGATTTAGCTCCCTGTGTGCTAGAGGACCTGGGACCTCATCCTCCCCGACTTTTCCTCCCCAGATGATTCTTTGCAAGGGCAGCTGGCATGTGGTAGTCAGCTGCTATCAAAACAGGTGAAAGAGAGAAGGCTTGCCTAGGCAAACACGTGGTCTTTGATAACCTAATCCCAGGATTTCCACTGTGATTTCTGGCAAATGTTATTAGTTAGAGTATGTCCAGCTCCCTCTCAAAAGAAGAGGGATGCAGGACGCCGTCTGTCCCAGTAGGTCAGTGTCCGCCATGAGGCAGACTCTTACAACATTCAGAGAGTTTGGTACAAAGACATTTGGACAAACTTTGTGGGTCTGAGAAAACTCAGGGGAGGTGAATTCAGGAGTCAGAGTCCCAGAGAGTCTTCGCTGGGCCCTCCATGCACTTGGCTGCCATCTGAAATAAATACGTCAGCAGGGAGCAGAGATGAGCTCAGTGCATCTCAGGTTCCCAGACTGATGCAGTGTGCTGAAAGGCAGGTCCATCAGGGATTCATGGAGGGGTTGTTAATTCTATAGGAAAGCCATGGAGTCTGGCTTTTAATAAAGTGCGAGCAGGGGCACAGCTCTCTCCCTAAATAGATCATCGCTTTCCCCTCCTGCTCCCTGGCTGGCATTTTGCATAATCTCAAGTCCCAGACACATGTTTGTGTTCATTTTAAGCGAGTGTTTCTGAATGCAGGACAATTCCAACATGCTTTCCTACTGAGAATAAGGGGTGGAAGTAGTAACCAGGGGCTTCTTAAGGAGGCTTTGTCAGCCACGCACAGGAATGGTTTCTCCTGGTTTGTGGTTTCAGCAGGATCTGGCTGTCATCCTGTTCCATTCAGAGAGAGACGAGAAGTTTAAAGAAACCTTCCCCGTGCCTGGACGAGATCAGAGTTTTCACCTGGGAAATGACGTCGGTGAGGTGTGGGGACACTAAGTCACCTGCTCAAGGATGCCCTGGCCGCATGTGTGGACAGCAAGCAGCACCTGATGTGGGGTTGACTTACTGAAATGTCACTTTTGTTCGACACAGGCCTAATCTAAGCCCCACTGAGGACATAGTGGCAATCAAATCCTTCGCCACCTGTACCCCATGTATTTAGAGCTCAAGGCTTGTTTTGCTCCAATTTCTTGATTATCTTGGGCTGTTGATGTTATCACCATTGTGTCTGGGGGGACTGGTGGTTATCCCCCAGTGCAAAATAAATCAAAGGCTTTAGAGCTTGCTCACCAAAGCTCAAATCCTAACTCCTGTTGGTGAAGCTGCTAAGTTTACCCTCTGTACCTCAACTCTTTCAAAGTGCACCTCACTGTACTGTACTTGTTCAGCCCAAGTGTCTGGTAAAAGAAAGTTTCTTTGTTCCCATGTGAGGTGAGCAGGAAAACACTGTGTGTATGGCATTTGGTAGTGTCCTTCATCAAAGGCTCGTGTCCAAACTGTGTGACAATCACACATATGTAGCCCTCTGTCTTTCATAGAAATGTTTAGATTCATCATTGGTTGTGCAGCTTGTCCTTTTTGTGCATTGTCAATGAGATCACTTCTCCTTTATTGGGCTTTGATCTGTTCATTGTCTCCCAGTACGCCTGGGGGTCTCCAGGGTGGTAGGCACGCCATCATAGAAGGCAGAATGACTGAATCGAAAGCACACGTGCTCATTCCAGTTCCAGAACATCTGCCCGATCCCTTCATGTGTGGACTCTCAAGGTTCCCATGAAGCAGCACCTTCACATTAAAAAAAAAAGATTTATATATGTTTATTGGAAAGTCAGATATACAGTAACAGCTGGAGCTGCGTCGATCTGAAGCCAGGACCTAGGAGATACCTCCAGGTCTCCCACATGGGTGCAGGGTCCCAAGGCTTTGTGCTGTCCTCGACTGCTTTTCCAAGCCACAAGCAGGGAGCTGGATGGGAAACAGGGACATCAGGATATGAATTGGTGCCCATGTGGGATCCCAGTGCATGCAAGGTGAGGACTTGAGCTGCTAGGCTACAGTACCAGGTATGCACCTTCACATTTTAAAGAAGCGTTACCTGCAGTGAAATACCCAAGAAGCATTTTAAAAACACAGGCAGACACTGGCACAAATAAAGAAGGCACAATTCAATTAAAGCACATGGTTCAGGAAGAGAAAGGCCCAAATCACGTCCAGCACACTGATTCATCTAGGAGGAAATTGAACATCCGTTGGGTGAGCCAGCACACTGAGTGGACATTGATGGATTTGCTTTCCTTTCAGATTAAATTGCACTTCTGATGTGAGAGTGGTTTGCCAGCATCTGATTTGAAAGCTGCAGTTCTTCCTTAACTGAGTTTCTCTTGTGCAGATGGCTGAGCTTTGCAGCAGCTTGAAAAGCCTTCAGCTGGAATCCAGGAAAAAGGAGGAAGAATCATTTGAAATAATGGGAGAAGCTAATAGTCTTTGACAAAAGCCTGCCTTCTCCTTTGTCAAGAGGAATCTGGCAAGTGGATCCTCTCCTTGGTAGAATATTCTTGCTCAGGATCCAGTGCCCCAAGTTATAGAAATAATTTCCAGCCATTTTGCATCACTTGGCAAGATCAATACTATCGGATGGAATGCACTCATTTTGTGGAAATGAGGGCTGGCCTTCAAGGCCACTGAGGAGGTGGAAGTGCTAACTGTTCATTCCCTAATGTGCTGAAAACTGGCATTTCCTTTAGCATCTGTGGGTATATTCTCATCATTAAGACTAGCTGGCTTCAGAGGCAATACTTATGCTAATTTGTAACTCAAGACAGCACTTTAATTGCAGGCACCAACAACTGAGCACGGTTGGAGATTGTAGAGATGATCACAGAAGAAAGAATATGTTCCTAAGGCCTGTGTATGTGCCTTGCTTGGTTGTGTCAGTTCCTCTTCTAGTTCACAGCATAACAGGAAATGTATGCCTTCTGTATGCATGCGAATGTGCGCTTGGCATAGACAGAGCTCTGTGGGCATTGGTGGTCAGACACTTCTTTGTAGTGGGCCTCCCTGTCCATCCTATGGGTTCAGCAGCAACATTTCTGTTGCTTGCTAGATGCCAATTAGCATTCCTTCTCCACCACCCTGACAATCAGAATTGTCTCCAGGTGTTTCCAGAAATTCCCTAAAAGGCAAACTGCCTAATTTTAAAGTTGCTGGATCTGAGAACTACCCACCAGATTCTTGAATATTTTAGTTTGCCCTTTTATCTCAGAGTCCGATCGACATCATCATTACTCTCTTTGAAACTGTACCTGGAACTCTTGTATAGAAAATGTTTATGACACGGGCATCGCAACCTAGAGTGTTGCATCAGGGATGAACGATAGAGTAGAAACCCACAAGGGGATGGAGGCAAGACAGAGAGAGATTCCCATGTCTCCGTAAGGCATTAGAAACACATACACACACTAAGGTAAGACTATAGTTCTCAGAGGAGTCGCAGACTCACCAGTGAGGCGATGTGTCCACATGGAGAAAAATAAGAGGCATATTAACTCATGTACCAAAATGCATGGTAGAAGCAGTGGAAACAACATGGGAAAGTTTGCGTGAGTCCAAACAGAAAGCATGTGTCTTGCCTCTTAGGTTGATTCAACAGCAACCCAGGCAGGGGAGCGGAGTCAGAGGGACAGACTAGAACAACAGGTGTCTTTGTGGCAGGTGTTTGATGCACATGGCACCTTTTGAAAGCAACACACATTTGTGGGTTAGGGGATGGAGGGATGGAAGAGCTTTCAACTGCTGCTATACACCAAGCATTACTTATTTAATGTCTCAAACAACATGCTCTTGTCAACTCAGACATCTGGCTGACATGGTTGGTTCCTCGGCTCTCTTTTCACAGTTTTGCGGTCAAGGTGCTGGTAGGCATGGGCAGCCAGGTGGCTGTGAGAACCAGGTCCTCACAGCTGTAAGATCGGATTTTGGGCAGGGGCAGGTTTCACTCAGACCCTAGAATCTCATCTCTGGTCCTTTCATGACCTCATGTGCCAAAGCCAGACACCATGAATCCCATCACTCCTGGATTTGGAGTCTGCAAACATTCTCCTTTTGTCATATCTCTTTCGCTTCCTGCCCTGGAAAAGTTCCTTTCTGGAAGGGGCTTGTCTAGTTGGTCCTCCCCAAGTAGCCACACATCATTTCCCAGTCTCAAAGTCTTGGTCTCAATGTCTCAGTCAACATGTTTACAAGCTCAGAATGTTGGAGTGTAGACTCTTTGTGGGTGGCTCCCAGAATAAGTGAGGAAAGAGGGAAGTAGAGGACCATGGTGAGCAGGAGTCCACATGAGGCTTTAAAAGCAACAGGCTCTGCTGAAGAACTTCTGGGCAGAGAACAGTCTGAGATAAAGCATTTTGGAAAAATCTTGCATTCACACAATAAGTTATAAAGATAGAAGAGAACCTTTTTATACCTCGGTGAGTATTCCTTCTCACCTTACACTTCATAGCATATGTATTTAAAAAAATAAGAAACCAACTAAACCCTATTCTTTCTTTGGACTTCATTAACTTTTCTTTAATATCCTCTTTATATTCCTAAATAAAGCCCAGGGAATAGTATAGTACTTAACCATCAGGCCTCCCCGGTGTCCCCAGCTGGGACCACTTCTCCATCTTGTTTTTCATGACCTGGACAGTATAAAGGAGCTCTGATGTAAGACCTTGCAGAATTCCTCCCAGATTGTGTGTCTGCTTCTTTGTCATGGTTGCACTGGGGTGAAGGACCCTCATGGTCACATGGCATGATGAAGACAGAATCCTCATGTAACATATCCTGAGAGGCTAATGTTTACCACATGGGCAAGCTAGTATGAATTGGGCTTCCCCTCTAGAAAATTACACTTTTACCCTTTATCTAATTAAAATTATTATTATTTTCATTTGAGAATGAAGGAGGGAGGGTAGAAGAGGAGAGGAGGGGGAGGGGAGAGGAGAGGAAGGGGAGGGGAGGGGTGAGGAGAGGAGAGGAAGGGGAGGGGAGAGGAGAGCAGGGGGAAGGCAGGGGAGAGGGGAGGAAAGGGAGGGGAGAGGAGAGGAGGAGGAAGGGAGAGGAGAGGAAGGGGAGGGGAGAGGAGAGGAAGGGGAGGAGAGAGGAGAGGAAGGGGAGGGGAGAGGAGGAGGGAGGAGAGGGGAGGGGAGAGGAGGGGGAAGGGGAGAGGAGAGGAAGGGGAGGGGAGAGGAGAGGAGAGGACAAATGGGGGGAGGGGAGGGAAAGGGACGGGAGGGGAGTCCCTTCTGCTTGTTTATTTCTGAAATTCCACCATTGTTCAAGGCTGGGCTACACTGAAGTTAGTACTAAGAGACTCAATGCAGGAATTTTACATGGGTGGCTGAAAACCAACTGCCAGCACCCTCACCACTGCCTCCCAGGTGTCTATTAGCAGAATGGAATTTAATGGAGCCTGGAACTGAGATCAATTGCTCTGATGTGGGTTGCAAGCATCTTGACCAGTATCTTAATCAGTGGGCCAAACACCAACCCTCTTTTTCATCAAACTGTGTAGAAGGCATTGGGAGTAAAAGACTAGAATCTTATTAAGAAAGCATCATTTTTGAGTGTGTACTTGGTATGAACAATATGGTAAAGATGAAAAAGAAGGAAGAGCAAAGGGGAAGAAAAGATGAAAATCCAATAGAAGTTTATGATTATCTTGAAAGAGAAAGAAGAAAAAGCCCAGGTGTGAAGCATATGTAAATGAGATGAATGACATCAGGGAATAGCCTGAGATGGGCAGGAAAATGGGCATGATAGCTTTAATGTTATCAGGATTATTTCAGCTTCACTCCCATGTATGGGACCATCCAGCAAAGAGGTGAAAAATACGAAGCTGAAGGTCTTAATGAAGGTTAACATTGAAATGAGAGGTTGTTAATAATAAAGAACCATTAAAATGGAAATGTTATTTCAGAGGTCTCCAAACATGTTCATTTCCTAATGACTGGAATTAATTCAGAGAAACTCACTTTCCAGGCCAGGGACTTTTCTCTGTATCTTCATCACACTTCTCATTAGAACTTTAGAATAAAAGCAAACAGAGGTCAAATATCAGATCCCCAAAGGGACATAGCCCAGACCTTTCACTTGATGGAATCACAGCTCACAGCTCTCCCGGTTAATTCAGCACTTTGGACAAAGCCATGTTCCCTGTGACTGCTTCTCCTGTTCAGTGGTCCGGTAAAATCAGCATTTTGCTGGCAGCTCTCCCTGACTCCCTGAGTTTTAAGACCCATGAAGACAGCAGCTGTTGTAATCTTTCCCTTTGCTTTTGCAAGGTATTTGGCATGAACAGGAAGCATGCCTGTAACTGGATGAAACAGGAACTTGAAAATCAGTTTTGAATTAAAAGTCTTGTTGTGTGCAACTCTACAAGTTGCATAATCCTTTGGAGTTGCAGATTCCTCCTTGAAGTGTTGAGGAAATGGCGCACATTGCGCAGAGAAATTGTAAATACCGTATGTGGCAATGCAGCATAGATGGATGAAAACGCACACTAACATGGGACTTGCAGAATGATGCTGAGGTTTCCTCCCTTACTGCAGTGTTGTGGTGTAGAGCAACAGCTGCAGCTTTGACCTTGGCATCCCTGCCGTTCTGCTGATCCAGTTCCCTCCTGATGGACTGGGAAAAGCAGAAGAGGTCCAAGGTTTTGGAAGCCCACATCCATGTGGCAGATCCAGACTACTGATCTAGCTACTGGGTTTGGCCTGACCCAATGCCAAATATTGCAGCTATTTGGGATAGAACCAGTGGTGGAGGATCTCTCTCTCTCTCTCTCGCTATAATCCCTTTTTTTCGCTTTTCAAAAACAGTTTATTTTATGATTCCAGGACACAGTTCCACAGGTTCCGGGATTTCCCTTCCCGCCCTTCCAAAATCCCTGCCCTCACTAATTTCTCTGATGTTATTACAGTAGAATGGTCCTTCACAATCATTCCTAAGTCCATCATTCTGATATTTAAGCATATCCTGACAGTGTAGCTGTGGACAAATGCAGAGAGTTCAGTATCCTATGGCTAAGATAGAGTCAACAGCTTCATTGCGAGTCCATATCTTTGATGTGTACGTAGAGTAGCCCCTGCATTGTGTCTTCACATCTGTATGTGATAGTCTGTACTGCACAGTTACTCTATATCCCCTTAAATGAAGAGCCATAAAACAAAATGAACAATAGAGAGAAAACTAGAAAAGTTACGATATCTCTCCATAACTTTTAAATAAATAAAGCTTTAAATATGTACTCATTTGTGCCCAGCACAGTGGCCTGGAGGCTAAAGTCTTCACCTTAAATGTTCCAGGATCCCATATGGGCGCCAGTTCTAATCTTGGCCAGCCCCGCTTCCTATCCAGATCCTTGCTTATGGTTGGGAAAGAGTCGAGGACGGCCCAAAGCCTTGGGATCCTGCACCCACATGAGAGACCCAGAAGAGCTCCTGGCTCTTGTCTTCGGACTGACTCAGCTCTGGCCATTGTGGCCACTTGGGGAGTCAATAGTGGATGGAAGATCTTCCTTTCTGTCTCTCCTCCTCTCTGTACAACTGACTTTAATAAAAAGTCAGTAAAAAAATATGTAAAAAAAAAACAAGATCCTACTCGGGGGCCCCTGCTAACCTCGGATAACATAATTCCACCATCAAACTCACAATCAGTATTTTGCTCACAGTTCTGTGGGTCAAGACATGGGGAGTTCTTGACAGAGCGACCCTTGCTAGGTTTTTCCTGGGTACCTGCAATGACTAGGCAAAGCCAATAGGGAGCGGTATAACCCTTTCTGACCCAGCACGGCTTCCATCTCACTCTCTTAAACATTCAAGTTTCCAAGTTTCTAAGAAGGGGAACACAGACTCACTGCATGAAGGACTGTCAGGAAGCGTGAAATACTGTTTGAGACAGCCACATTCGAATAAGGAAATTCTTGCACCTGCTTAATTTACAACTTTTAATCATCAAGAGAATCATACAGATATGATTCTCCTTTTTATATGTATGAACATATATAAAATATGTTAGACGTTAACAAATAAATGTATCATATTAAACATTGAAGTCCCATGTATTAACACATACGGAGTAAATATGTATGGATCCTTGGGAATTTCTGATTAGCAGATCTCTGATTTGTAAAAAAAAAAAAAAAAAACATTTATTTATTTTTATTGAAAAGTCAGAAATACAGAGAGGAGGAGAGACAGAGATCTTCCATCTAATGATTCATTCCCCAAGTGACCACAATGGCTGGAGCTGATCTGATTTTGAAGCCAGGAGCCAGGAGCTTCTGAGGGTGCAGGGTCTCAAGGCTGTGGGCCATCCTCGACTGCTTTCCCAAGATACCAGCAGGGATCTGGTTGGGTAAATGGGGCCGCCAGGATATGAACAAGTGTTCATATGGGATTCTGGCGCATTCAAGGCAAGGACTTTAGCCACTAGACTACTGCACTGGGACCGGATCTCTGATTTTTTTTTTTTTTTAATGACTTTTAGCCAGTCTGAAGCCAGAAACCCTGAACCTCATTTGGATCCTCCATGTCAATTGCTGTCACTAAAGGACTCGGTTAATGTTCTGTTGTTCTCTCAAATGTAACAGCAGGGAGCTGGGTGAGAAGTGCAGCTACCAGGACACCACAATATGACAGCACATCTAGTGGTCCAATCATTTTGACCAGGTAAAATAGCACAAGGAGGGTAAGGGACAGAATTCATGTCAAAGAAAATGTTTGTTGGGCCCAGCGGCATGGCCGAGCAGCTAAAGTTCTCGCCTTGAACGTGTCGGGATCCCATATGGGCACCGGTTCTAATCCCAGCTGCACCACTTCCCATCCAGCTCCCTGCTTGTGGCCTAGGAAAGCAGTCAAGGACAGCCCAAAGCTTTGGGACCCTGCACCCGTGTGGGAGACCTGGAGGAGGTTCCTGGTTCCTGGCTTTGGATCAGCACAGCTCCGGCCGTTGCGGTCACTTGAGGAGTGAATCATCGGATGGAAGATCTTCCTCTCTGTCTCTCCTCCTCTCTGTACATCTGACTTTGTAATAAGAAATAAATCTTTAGAAAAAAAAAGAATATTTGCTTCTGACAAAATAAGATATTAAATTACCTAACAAAAAATGTCAACATGAAATTGAGCATCTTAGTGACAGTTTCTGCTGTTACATCCATTCCATGAACTGGAGGAGGTCAGAGGCTCTGCGGGACTCTTTCTGGACTGGTGGCTCAGCAGTCAGAGCCTCTTACTGAAAGAAGCCACTTCAAAGATTTACTGATGCAGCGTATAAGCACGTGGGTCCCCATGAAATCTCTGAAAATCCTGCGCGTGCAGCCACTCAAGTGTGCCCTAGGGGACTGTGTGACATCTTGGCTGCGAATGCACCGCATTTCAATTTCTCCCTCTGCTGAAACTTCTTCCTTTTCTCCAGCAGCAGGCTTTGAACCTGGAAGCTTCCCCTCAGCACACGAAGCTCCCCTTGAAGGCAGCCTCCTGGGAAACTCAACCTGAGTTGGATTGGAGTCTTACACCTGCATCTTAGCCTCTGAAAAGGAATGTTCCCGAAGAAATTGTTAGGCGAGGCACAATGAATTTGTCTGATACCCCATTGTGTGCTTTTCAAGGCTTCCTAGCACATCAGGGAATCACACCTCAGGGAAATAGTCTTGGAGAGCAGGTGTGCAAGGGCTTGCTGTCATTTCAGTCATTTCTTAGCATTCTCCAGCTATCAATTTTTCATCTGACCTGTTCATGCCTTGCCCCTCTTCTTCCATCTCTTACAATCAATCAAGAAAAGTAACAGAAATTCAGAGAGTGGTGCGAAAAGTTGTAAAACAGTTTGATAGGATTAATACATGCAAAAAACAGAGGGATTGAGCAGCAGGTTTTATATGGGGAGAGGAAGGGAAAGTAAAAGTGGAGACAGAATGAGAGGGCAAGAATAGACCTCATACAAGCCACACATGCATGCACACACACACACACACACGGTCATCACTGAGCACTCTTACCTAAACATTCCATGGGGCAAGGTGGTATTTCTTCACAGTGTTTATGTTTCAATGCCTGGGGAGACCACGGATTGGCTCGATTTGATCTTATACCACCGAAATATGCCACATGTGGAAGGAAAAATGGCAGTTATGGGCCAGAATGATTGTGTGATTGTGTCCTGCAGCTGGAATTGGACCTTGCCAGCAAGGTGACATTCAGGGAATCATGACCGACAGCTGTTTCATTCCAGATGAAATTCAAGATCAGGTTTCCAATTAAAGTAGCGTATTCTATCATCAGCAGCTGATACTGGGAACTGGTGAACTTGTGACTGTGAGATTTTTGAAATGCTAACTTGGGAATTCTTGGTGGCCAACTGCTGCAGAGCTATGTAACCTGCTCTCTATAAGTCTCTAAGATGAAAAAATTCTGCGTCTCCCTTAGGAAAAAAAAAAAAAACTTCCACAAAACCATAAGGAGCTGCAGGAATATGTGCTTTATGAAGTTGGTGGATTAAAATGGCACAAACCGAGCTGTAGGTGATATCTTACAGAATGGCCGAGCTACACTTCTCCTACCACTTCAGGAGAGAAATCACTGGAGGAAACGTTGCCCCTGAAGCTGGCTTAAGGATGAGTGTGCCCCAGGGGTGAGAGCTCAGCATCTTAGGGATGAGTGTGCCCCAGGGGTGAGAGTTCAGCATCTTAGGGATGAGTGTGCCCCAGGGGTGAGAGCTCAGCATCTTAGGGATGCGTGTGCCCCATGGGTGAGAGTTCAGCATCTTAGGGATGAGTGTGCCCCAGGGGTGAGAGCTCAGCATCTTAAGGACGCGTGTGCCCCAGGGGTGAGAGTTCAGCATCTTAGGGATGAGTGTGCCCCAGGGGTGAGAGTTCAGCATCTTAGGGATGCGTGTGCCCCAGGGGTGAGAGACTTCAGCATCTTAGAGATGAGTGTGCCCCAGGGGTGAGAGTTCAACATCTTAAGGATGCGTGTGCCCCAGGGGTGAGAGACTTCAGCATCTTAGGGATGAGTGTGCCCCAGGGGTGAGAGACTTCAGCATCTTAGGGATGCGTGTGCCCCAGGGGTGAGAGTTCAGCATCTTAGGGATGAGTGTGCCCCAGGGGTGAGACTTCAGCATCTTAGGGATGAGTGTGCCCCAGGGGTGAGAGACTTCAGCATCTTAGGGATGAGTGTGCCTCAGGGGTGAGAGCGTTAGCATCGTAAAGATGACTGCATCCCAGGAGTAAGATTTCAGCACCGCAGCTAAGATGCCCACATCCTACATCAGAGTGCCCTGACTTAATTCTCAGTACTGGAAGCTGACTGCGACTTTCTGTCAATGCACAGCTTGGGAGGCTGCAGGGATGGCTTAAGTGATGGGGTCTCACGTGGAAGATCTGGACTTAGTTCCCAGAAAGCAAAAATCCTCTCATGATCATCATGATCTCCTCCTCCTGATTCCTCCTCCTTCTCCTTCTCCTCCTCCTTCTCGTTCTGCTCCTCCTTCTTCCTCTCCTTCTTCCTCCTTCTCCTCCTCCTTCTTTCTCTCCTTCTTCCTCCTCCTTCTCCTCCTCTTTCTTCCTCTCCTTCCTCTTCTTCTTCTTCTTCTCTCTCTCTCTCACTTTTCTTCTTGTTCTTCTTTGTCCTTCTCAGTCTCTTAAATAAATAAATGAAAACATTTATCCTCCTCCTGTGTCATTCCCTCACTTTTCCCTCAGCACTGGTTGGTTCGGAGTTTGCGGTGGAATAAATGGTCCTACCTTCCCCAAACCATGGTTTCCGTGCCTTCCTGGACTCCATCTGACTAGAAGAATACCAAGAGGTACCAGAGGAGTCCCTGGGGAGATGCACTCATTGTTCTCTGCCTTTGTTTTGTAAGTTCAACACTAATGACAAGCATCACTGATTCTATCATAAACCTGACTCCTTGGCAACTGGTCTCTTGACAAGGAGAGTCAGAGGTGACCAAGCAATGGCTGTCCCTGGAGTTTGTCAGGATTCACGTTGTGTTGCCTGGTAGACGTGTGTCCAATCAAGAATCCAGGATCTTTCAACCACAGGACCTAGATTTTTGAAACATAAGGCCCAAGTCCACATGTCGGTGCCTGGAGTAAGCGGTAAACATTCCTCGCCACTTACTGCCACTGTTTAGTGTCATCCAAACTGTGACTCTGTTGGGTTACACTCTAAACCCCTCCTGGTGTCTTTCTTCTGGACTGGAGCTCAGGAAGATACTGACAGAGGCCTGTGTGAATCATGACATGTTATCTGATGGAGGCTCTGAGGTGGCAACTGTGGTGCAGTTATGTCTTCCTCTGCTGTGTGCCTCTGAGGATCAGGTGTGTGTTTCAACTCTGCTATGCTACAGTCCTCAGTTATGCTGCCAAACACTTTCCTATACTAGGCAGGTGTTCTAGAAATGGCCAACATTTGTAGCCTGTTGACTGAAAACAAAGAAAGTAAAATGCTACGTGTTCTGGGCGGACCTTGTTTGAAATCAGTTGGAAGATATTTTAAGCAGAGATGAGATTTAAGGAAGCACAGATTCTGTCTGTGGACAGTGACTTCACTTACTGCCCATGAATTCTCACTCCGCTCTTCCTGATGGCCAAGCCTTGCTTAGCTGGCCCCATGGCCCCACTACTGTGCAAGGTCTTTCACTGACATAAATATGCATACTTACGTATGAATATTCATATATGAATATATCTCTGCATGGACACACGTCACACACATACTAATGGATGCATGTACATCCCACTGGTTGGCTGTTCTGGTGAAAACCCTCAGAAAAAGGCCATTATTAAATGTAGCATTTTCAGTCATTCCAGAGTCCATTCTTTTTCTTTTTTTTAAGATTTTTTTATTTATTTATTGGAAAGTCAGATATACAGAGAGGAGAAGAGACAGAGAGGAAGATCTTCCATCCGATGATTCACTCCCCAGGTGAGCACAACGGCCGATGCTATGCCGATCCGAAGCCAGGATCCAGGAACTTCTTCTAGGTATCCCACACAGGTGCAGGGTCCCAAAGCTTTGGGCTGTCCTCAACTGCTTTCCCAGGCCACAAGCAGAGAGCTGGATGGGAAGTGGAGCTCCCGGAATTAGAACCAGCGTACATATGCGATCCCAGAGCATTCAAGGTGAGGACTTAAGCCAGTAGGCCACGCCGCTGGGCCCCTAGAGTCCATTCTTTGTCAATAGTATCTATGCTCTTTTTGTAGCAGATTTGCTAAGTAGGAGAAATTTGACCTCATCTTGAAGTCTTTTATAGTTAACTTGTGCCCTGGCCTCCAGTTTATCTTCTGTCCCATTGTAAGATGAAGGTCTCTTTACATGCATCTAAGGAGACCCCCAACCTTTGTCTTAGTTGGTCATTGGCTTTGTTTATCCTTATGTTGGGATGTTTCATGCCCAAGGCAACACTGATCTGGTTGTTACTAATTGTCAAGTATGTCTCCATTGGTTGAAACAGTATATGTTTCAGTGCTTTCTATTTACCGGCAGAGCATTCCATTTAATCTCTGGAGAATGTTCTAGCAGTCATTCAGCTACTGCATGCTAAGGAATAGCCATGCTCCAGCAACCCCACACTTTGGGGTTTTCCACTGCTTGCCAGTGGGTGTGTGTCTCAGTTCAGCTCCAAAACCTTATTTTAATATCTTTTTTTGAGGTCCTCTCAGTTCCACCCATCTGATCTTGAGTTCCCTGAGAAGTTAGCACTAAAATGGGACTTTGCAGATTGAAAGTTTATTGAGGGGATGGTTTTAGAATTCACACCAGTGAAAGAATAAGTTGGGAAGAGGGGTGTTGTAACCATAAAGATGTCAGCCAATCCTATATGGAGTTGAAAAGCTAGATTGACCCTTCAGAGTTCTCTAAAATTGGGCAAGGGACATGCCCTTTTATATCTTTCAGTTGACGAATTGTTGAGTTTGGTCCCAAACCTAAAGCAGGGGCAAAGATTGTGAGAGATAGCTGTGTTCAGCTGAGTACCACTTCCAGCAGCTGGGTAACGCTGCTTTCAGTCCTGGATGAGGGTTCTGAGAGGTGCTCCATGGCACCCTCTACAATCCAGGATGAAAACTTGTTGCTATGGAAATATTTTCTACCTAGATGAGTGAAGCATCCATGCGCCCTCTGTTTATCCATGCCCTGGTGTTTCTTACTCAATGTTTCCAGAAATGCAACAGTCCAGTTGTATTGTTAGAGCAGCTTGGTGTGGTCAATAGGGACACAAGCTCCTAATGTGACAGAACTTCTGGAATGCAGCTGGTTTCCATGCTTCTGACCAGCAGGACCATAGAGGAAAGATGCCAGAGAATGGGAGAGGGGCAGCAAGATGACTGACAAAATCTGCTACTGAGCGTTGTATGCTGCTTTTCTGTGGGTTCATGTCATGTGCTATGAAGCAAGGACCTGCACGTGTTTTTCTGCTTTCCACAAGGAATTATGTGTCATTACCATGATTTCCCTCTATTTAAATTGGTAAGCATAAGCTGCTACAATTGATGATTTTGTTCACATGCTATAGAATATTGACAGGATATCTTTTGGCTTGTGGCTCAAAGGGTTCATGATTTGGCACACATAACATCTAGAACTGACTTTGGAATAATATTCTTTGGGAAGTATTCAGCATAGTTTTAATTATACATGAGTCCTTGAAATTCATTAGGCAGAATTGACCATTTGTGAAACACATTATGTGCTTGCTAGTCGGTGAGATAATAATCAAGCTATTATTTTAATCTTAGTGTGATGTTCCCATTGATTTCTAATTACATATCTCTTCAAGATGCTCTCATTGCAGACCCTAATTAGGCAGGGTAACATAGAATTTTTCTGCATCTTACCAAAATGATTGAAACTAAACACGGTTCAGGCGATCACAGTGCCAGAGTAGCCAGTTTTTTTAAGTCCAGTGTTGGTAGATGACCTAGTCAGGGTAAATTAATATTCTGCCGGTACCTAATGTTTGAGGACTGGAATATAGGTATTCTTTTTCATCTTATGGTGCTAAACCACAAGATTATGAATATGGGATTGTAGGCAGCCTCTTACCATAAAACAGGATGTAACCAAAAGAGAAATCCAAAAAAGAGAATTGGAACAAACTCCCTGATGATCCTCTATGCCTCTGTGTGCTTTATCGTGAGCTCTCACCTGAGACTGCTTGGCTACGAGACATTCAGGCTGCTTCCCAATGCTTTGTTGGCGTTGCGACCAGGGGAGTCCTGAGCATGAAATCGCCAGAGATCTACCGATTACAACCAATGGCACTTTGCCAGATGACAGTCTTGTTCAGGTTTTCTCGGTGTCACCCAGGATGATCTGCTCCTTGAAGCATTCTCCTCACGTGACCTGTGTCCTCAACGTGACTTTTAGATTCTCTCTTGTTGGGCATAAGCGTAAGAATGCAAATGTCTAAAGTCGGGATCCGTTTTGCCATAAATGCACAGCGTAGTGACTGGTAAGCTTCTTTACTGTTATGCCTTTATTTCCTTATTTCCAAAGCAAGAATTGGGCACAACATTGCTCCTTAGGTACAGAATTCAACCCTATGATTTCATAACAAGGGGGAGTAGGAAGAAAAAATTGTGCAGTTAGAAGTCGCATCAACTTCAGCGTGTGCTTAATTCAAGTGCTCATGCACTCAGGTGAAATGATTTTTATTTCCATTTTTACTTTTGGGTTAAGTCATGATGCTCTATAACACGTGCATTCTTTAAATACAGAAGGCAAAGAAATCTGTTTTTAAAAATCTGTAGAAAGGATTCAATAATGTCCAGTGTTATTGTTGCTAGGATTTCAATTACCGGGGAAGATTTCTGCATTTTTACTCCTCCCATTTCAACATGTCAACTTCTCTAAGTGGAACCAATTGCATTAAAGCAGTCAGGAAGCTAGAGTCATCCTCCTGCCTTCACTAAAAATGTAATCCTAAAACTTTTAAATGCATGTATTCATTCTCCTTCCCTTCCACCAAGCGAGGGAACCTCATCAGCATTCAGCGCAGAAGTGATGATCAGGTCTCTGTCTATGAGAATCTTAATGGGAAAATTAGAAACACAGCAGCTCCTGCTAAACTAAATGGTCGTTTCCATTACTGGGATAAATAGATGATATTCATTGTTGCATTTGCCCGTCAACATCATTCTAGCTTTGTTATTTTGCATCCTGTGCAATCTTGTGTTGCGTGTGTGTATTTGCATCCTGTGCAGTCTTTTCTTGTGCAGTCTTGTGTGTGAGAGAGAGAAAGAGAGAGACAGAGAGAGAGAGAATAGAAAGAATATGTTGCCCAGATATGCAAGTTCATACTGTAGCAAATGTTTATGCTGGGCCCAAGTAAGCCTCGCACGGATTAAGATTTGGAACTTCCAATTACTGGTGGTGAAGAGGGGGATCATGTCCTAAAGATCGCTCTACCCCAAACTGTACAACACTGGGATTTATAAAGGAAAAAAAAAAAAAAAACCTACAAACTCGGAGAGAGTCGGGGGACTGAGCTAATGTGGGGAGCTATTTTAGGGGTAAAACTGTTACTAACCCTGAAGCTTTTGCTGCTGTACCAGGTGAAACTCATTTATCTCCCAGTCATGTTGCAGCAACCTAGCCAGGAGTTCATTCTTGCCAAACAGAGTGGAGTTTTCTCAGCCGGGTTAGAGTGTCACGGGTGGCAAGGGAGGGGACTTTATCTCAGGAGCAACATGGAGTCCCTCGTGCCAATCTCAAGGATATATAATCCAAAGGTGTTTTAGTTTGCATCCGGTGATCTTTTATTTCTTTATTGCTCAAACACAAGACTCTGTTGGTGAAAGTTAATGAGAAAATTGAGACTGGCATGTTTGAGGGGAATCTTACTGCTTTGCATTCGAGAAAACTGAGATCAGTGTCCCTGGTCTTCTGTCTGTGATGGCCGGCAGGAACGTGCTTCTCTCAAGTACACGGTTTCTTGAAGTGAAAAGCACTGTTACTTTCACATCAAACTTGCACACAAAGTTTATTAATAAGATCACGAGCCTTCCTCCGGCTTGTACAGTCTCTTTACCACACAATCTCTCTGTATGAAGTCTTGTTTTTTTCGGGCAATGTTAGGGGAGTAGCACAGTTGACACTGCCACCCATGGAGACAGGTAATCAGTAAGTAAGGCATGCTCATGTTTGAAGAGGGGGCTCAAAGGTGTCACAGATCTATTTAATGCAGTGTAGTGGAGCAAGAAGAAAGTGGTTATCTGCCTCCATACATAAAACTCTGCCTCTTTCCCAAAGTTGTTCAACTTTGATTCCCTAATTTTTTTTAATTGTTATGAGCTGGAATTCTTTTTTTTTTTTCAAAGCGTTATTTATTTGAGAGTCATAATAATGGTTAGGGTTGGGCCAGGTAGAAGCCAGAAACCAGGAGCCATTTTCCTGCTGATGCTCACTGGAACAGGAGCAGCTGATGATGCAAACACTCGGAACCCTGAGTTCTGGTCTCCTGGTTTTGCACTGTCTCAGCTCAGGCTGCTGCATCTGCGGAGTGAATCAGTACTTGGGAAACTTCCGTGCATGTCTAGTCCTCTCTCACTTTCTCTCTCTTTCAAATAAATGACACAAACATTTTAAGCAATTGCATCAGATATTGTGTTTAAATCTTTTCCTGCTACAGTTTATGGTTTAAAAATATGGCTTTCAACTTAATAAATTTTATTGTAAGCTCTTGAAACTGACATTTCTCCATGTAATAGGGAAAGAAATAAAAGATGCTTTTGTCTTCTGCGACTTGAATTAGTTCAAGAAACATCAGGTCATTACTCATTTGTGTTCCTTATCTTAGGGATGTGAAAACTGGCTTTTGAAAACTCTCAGGAAAGATACATTAGGCACATAGAGTTTCAAGATGGAACAGGCACCCCAGGGAATTAGAGCAGCAGAACACTGCCAAAAGCCCACTGCCTGAGACTTGGAGCTGCAAATGCTCTCTGTCCAACTGCTGTGCACCATTAACGTGCTAGACAGTTGGAAGATGAGAGGGGAGGGAAGGGAAAGTCAGGGACAGAAGCTTGTGTTCTGCAGCAGAAACAGAGCTCTGGCCCTGGACAGAGGAGACAGCGCTGGGAAGCAGAGCTGGTCTGATATCCATGAGAAAGGGCACAGCCTGTACCCATAGAACTTCACTGTCTGACGGAAGGATGAGATGGTAGGTAGCCTCATGACTCCCTCATTGTTCCAGAAAACTCTCAGAAAGAAAAGGCTCTGGAACAGCAAATAACTGTTGCTTCAGGGCGTTTCTTTTATTTTTTTTTAAGATTTATTATTACTATTTTTTTTATTACAAAGTCAGATATATGCAAAGAGGAGGAGAGACAGAGAGGAAGTTCTTCCATTTGCTGGTTCACTCCCCAAGTGATCGCAACTGCAAGAGCTGAGCCAATCTGAAGCCACGAGCCAGGAGCTCTTCTGTGTCTCCCACATGGGTGCAGGGTCCCAAGGCTTTGGTCCATCCTCGACTGCTTTCCCAGGCCACAAGCAGGGAGCTGGGTAGGAAGCTGGGCTGGTGGAATTAGAACCAGCACCCATATGGGATCCTGGCACATTAAAGGCGAGGATTCTAGCTGCTAAGCCACCGCACAGGGCTCAATTTTAGGGCATTTCTGCAAACCAATTTGTCCAGGGTAGTGGACTTGCCTATTCGACTGAATGCCCCCCTTGGATCCACTTTAGTACCCTACCTCATTGTGATACCAGATCTGAGTTATGATTTCGTCAAAGATACCCGGTGACATTCGGTTCCCTGACTTGGAAGATCGGACTTTAAAAAGCAAAAGACAAAACCCCAAACAAAGGACACTTCAGTCCAGAACTCTAAACTCTACACATAATCTCCCCACTCTCTCCTCACTGGAGTTTCTGCTGTGTCTTTTGGGGCACACTGCTAAGATTCTGTTTAGGTAGCAATTCGCTTCATGGTATAGACTAAAACATGGCAAAGCACAGATGATAGGATGTGTTCATGCAAGTCGTAGACCACACTCTTCTGGTATAGTAACAGAAAAATGGCAAGGCCTTCTAATAAACACCTGGAAAAGTAAATGGAAAATGCCCAAGTACCTGGGCCCGTGCCACCCATGGGAGAAGCCATGGTGGAATTCCCAGCTCCAGACCCAGTTCTCTGAATTTAGTTGCCATTTAGGATGTGTACTAGTGATTGGAGCATCTCTATTTTTCTTTCTGTCCCTCCCTGTCACGCTGCTGTCAAGTAAATAAATCTTAAAGGAAAAAAAAAAAAAAACTCTCTCTTTAAATATGCCAGAGAAAAGGCAAAAATGCATTTACAACACAAAACCACTTTTTCTTGTCTGTTTGTTTTTATTTGCTAATGAACTACTCCAGTATCAACTGCACAAGAGTTTTGGCTGTTTAGATACATTTGAACACCTTTGGGCCAAAGAGCCAATGCAAGGCCATGTTGGTTCTGTTTCCAAGAGAAGAGAAGCGGGGGTAAGCAAGGATGCTCCAGCTCAGCTGCTGTCCCCCACCCCACCTTCCTAATCATTCATTCCTAGTTTCATCTGAGTGGAAGAAAATAATCTGAATGATGATTTTATCCCCATAAAATGAAAAAAGATGACTGGGGAGTGTTTACATTTCTCTTTATCAATATTTAGTTGGAATATAATTTTGTTAGCAAATGATGACTCTGTTTTGGGTTTTATTCACTCTAGCATTAATTAGCCCTCTTCCTAATTGTGTCTGGCAATATCTCACATTTCGGCAGATGGCAAGGCCACATTCCTGCAAACTCCCACACTGCAGCGGTATCTGCAAATCAGATCCCTCTCCAAAGGACTGAGTGCCAGTCTCAGCAACCTGCCGTCACACACAAGCTGGGGAGAGGATGTTCCCTCTCCGGTTGGCAACAAACTCCAACACTGATGAGTCTGTGCCCTGAGCAGAGAAGCCATCTCAGGAATCATCATCATTGGTATAATTTCATTTGAAGAGAAATGAAAGGGTGCACAGAATTCAGGTGAGTGATCCCAGGAGGACAGTGATGGTGTGGGCAGTGGGATGCCACCTCTACTTGCTGTAGCTAAATTCTGCACTCCCCACACTGCCCTGTTAACCCATGAATGAATACAGGAGTTCATCTCACTAATCAGACCTAAAACACACAGTCTGGGGCTGTGTCTCTATTCTGGAGAGGTGGGAAAGGGATTTTAAAAAAGATTTATCTATTTTTATTGGAAAGGCAGCTAGAGAGAGACGAGGAGAGACAGAAAGGAAGATCCTCTGTGTGCTGATTCATTCCGCAGGTGGCTGCCAACAGCTGAAGATGAGCAGATCTGAAGCCAGGAGGCAGGAGTTTCTTCTGGGTCTCCTTTGCAAGTGCAGAATCTCAAGATTTTGGACCATCCTTAGCTGCTTTACTATGTCACAAGCAGGGAGCTGGATTGGAAGTGGAACAACCAGGGCATAATTTGCTACCCATATGGGATGCTGGCACATACAAAACAAGGAGTTTAGCCAATAGGGTACTGCACCAGGCCCTAAAGGAATGGTTCACAATCTTAAGCGTATGACCCAGAAAGTGATCCTTGTGACAGAGCGGAGTTTCTCAGCACCCAGATGGAATTGTCTACTTCCCCAGATTGGCATGTATTAACGTTTCTACTTATTATTGTGAACAATTGGAGACAGTTGAACTCCCTTGATGAAAACCAACCTTAGCCTCTTGGGTCCCAAACTCCACTGGACCAGAGCCCATCACTGAACTCTCTGTCTCTCTGCTCTCCTTGTTAAGGCTAGGCATCCGTTGTCCTGGACCTGGTTGTTTCCTGGGTCTTCCATGCACCAAATCAATGTCATGTCCTGCAAACTTTCATCTACATCTAAATCATTTTTTATGATGGTGTGGCTCAAAATAATAAGTCAGTTAGTGGAATTATGAACATTTATAATCCCAATTTTTTTTTACAGATTGTGCAGGATTAATTCCTTTTTTTTTTTTTTTTGCTTTCATTAAGTTATTTGTAAAATAAAGGTAAAAAAAATAAGCATGGCCAAACATTACATATGTTATTCTATTGAAGATTGAAAGTTTGTAAGAATGACACAGCAAGATTATTGTTCTTTATAGCTGGAAATTTGTCCAAATGACTCCAATGTTCTAGAAAAGGGGTTAGAAATTGTTTTAATCTGAGCGTATAACTAACCAGGTCTTGTAATTAATCACTGTACCCTGTGATTTGTTTCTTTTCCTCCACAAGTGTCCTGACTTGGTTTGTACCATGCAAACATACACACTTCATCTGTGTGTGAATGAGTCTGTTTAATTGGCAAGTTGTGACTTAAGTGCATGAGAAAAGGCAAATGGTAAATTACAGTAATATTGTTTGTCACTTGGCATAATGATGAGCTTTAAATTAAGTGCTGTGCGCACTAATGCATGTGTTAGTTCTCTGTGACAAATAGCATGATCAAAACCTCTAATAGATTGTGCTCTCTCTCTCTCTCTCAGCAGGTTTATTTATTTTTTTCTTCTGTGTTTAGAAAATCCACTCTTGTTCATAAGCTCCCACTAGGATGCACAGTGGGGATGCAAAACCAGGACCTGCAATATACCAGCCTTACTTCTGGGAAACCCAAGATAGACGTACAATCATGATTGGAGAATAGGGTGCCCTCACACGCAACTTGAGGAGGAAAATGGGTATGTGAAGCTCCCCTTCTTTCAGCACGCACTCTCAAGTAAGTCTGTTGTATTCCACTTGTGTCTGGGGAAAAGAAAGCCTCGAGGCTGTTGTGGGAGCTCGGTTCAAGCAAGATGAATGAGCAAGATCAGTATCATGTGGGTTCATTCTGCTAGCTGAGATTGTGTGTGTGTGTATGTGTGTGTGAGTGTGTATGTGTGTATAACATGCCTTAGTCGTATATTTTAAAAATGGACTACGGCACTGAAAAGCAGTAATTACAATAGTTGATATGGGGAAAGACTCTGTGCCAAAAGAGGAGATAGATATTTGAAGTCAATTTATTGCACACCAGTTTCAGTTTTAATATGAAAGGAAAAGGAAGAAGGAGACTCAGAGAATGGAAGAATATGACTGTATTCGGTTGCTCCGGCCAGCAGAGCCAGTAATGAGGACACGGAGAAGGTCTGGGAACGAAGCACCAACAGGAGACCAGTGATGGTGGGAGTCTGTGAAATCTCGCTCTATTGCGCCTTCACCTCTCCTTATAGACTCTCCCCATCGCCACATTCTCATTTAGCAGGATATTGGCTACAGATGAGTCCAATTAGTCTAGGTGTTTTTAGCCACAAGTCCAGTTGCTGTTCCTGCCCAGGCCAATGAGCACTAATCAACCCCTTAGCCCGCAACACTTGGTGAAATGCATTTCAGTAGAGCGAGGCAGCCACGTGCTGTGGTTGCTTCATTGCTTCTGCATCTGCTTCTATGCAGTGTCTGTAACAACACAATTAGATCCCCTTTTAGTGAAGTTCGCCTTGCTGTCTTACTAGATACAGTGTGGAGAGGATGAGGGACTTGTTCGAGCCACAGTGTGAACTTGCCTTACAGCAGTGTGATGACTCCACGCACTCCTTCTCTACCTGAGAATAAAACTGACATAACCCCTCTGAGCATTCCTACAAACCCTTACAAACTGTAGTGTGATGTCGGAATGTAATAGATTAAGAGAATATTATGTGAATTGGGCCAGATTCCGTTGCAACACACATCAGTACACATGAGGGCTTGGACTGCGTGCTGGCTAGATTGGGCTAGGCTCTAGCCTCCACCAGCCTGAGCTGGAATTGGGGGTAGACCTGGCTGAGCCATGCTACAGCACTCACTGGCAAAAGCTGATGTGAAGCAAGTCATTCCAGACTGGGCCACGGCATCCAATCAGCAAACACAAGACCCTGGGGAAGGGGGCAACATTGAGAGGGGGATGTGGAGTGCTCCCCTGTTGAATCACCCACTAGAGAATGTGAGTTTTGATGGAGCCAGACCAGACTGGGTAGAGCTACAACACCTGTTGGCCTCATGTGAGTTAGATCAGGGAAAGGCCAGGCAAGTTGACTATTCCTACTGGTGTAAGTCAGAGTAGATGTGGGCTGATTGGGCTCTGCCACAGCATCAGCTAGCAGATGCTGGTACTGAGGGCTAATTTTGTGAAGCTATACTGCAGAACCATCTGGAGAGTGAATGATCGAGGAGTGGGAGTGGGCCCGTCAAAGAAACAGTGGGCACCTCTCTCTTGGGTTGCCACTCCGACTGATGAGCATGAGAACCAGGACTGGGGCAGGCATGGCTTGACAGAGAGTGGCATCCACTAGCAGGTAGGTGGGCTGGATAGTGGGGCTGGTTGAGTTTAACTAGGCTTCAATGCCCATTGACAGGTATGTGAGCTCAATGGGATGTGACACAGACTAGACTAGTCTGCTGTACATACCGGCAAGCATGGGAACCAGGGCAGGGTGCGGGCCTTATGAGGATTCTTAGGAGTCACCCCAACTAGACTGCAGCTCCCACTGGCCAAGTGTGTAGTGAGCAGGATTGGAATGGACTCCAACATGCATTGGTTTGTGTAGAAGACAGGGCTGGAGGGAGACCTGACCCAGCAATTGCAACCACTAGCATATGCATAGGCTGATAGGAACGACAGACTGTGCCGAACCCTGTATCGGCAAGCCCACCCATGTTACATTTACATTTTAATGTAGGTAAGGGCATTTTTATCGAATATTAACTGCTTGAGGGCATGAGAGGAGAGAGATCAAAATTAGACATTAGAAATCACTTTCTGTTGAAATTTCCCAGAAAGGAGGATAAAATATTCTGTAATTATAAGAAAATCATTAGAAAATGAAATTAATGTTAAAAATATTTCCTAGCCATCTTCACAAGGAAATGTGTTTATTTAGCACAGTGCCCTTTACATTAAAATTGATAGTATGTTATTCTTGTCTGTTGTGCTATAGTAGCCATCTTTTGGGATTTATACGTGTAATTTAATGTTACCTTTATTAACAGTAAGATTGTGATCTAAAATATTATGCTGCCTAAAAGCAATATGGTATATTATGCTTGCTCCTACAACACGTGAAAGACCCTCATGGAAAAATTGTTGAAATCTGAAAAAATTCTACACTTTATATCAATGATGATTTTTTTAGCCCTGACAAATTGTAGGAATGAAAAGATTTGTTAACATTCTCCACCTATCGTAACAGTTGCAGACAAAAGTCGTATGATGGAAGATTTGTTAGTGAGAGAAAATCATAACTAAATTATTTAATCAGTTTTCTGTTACAGGGAGCCTTTATAAATGAAGACCCTGTGACTTGAACAGCTGTCTGTTTTTCCAGTTAGGCTGAATGAAGAATGGGTGGTTGTGTGAAATGTGATGGAATACCAGGATAAATTCTAGAGGTTGCCAGAAGCCAGCAAAGCCTTTGCAGATTCTGACAGGGCTCTCTGGGAAGCCTTTTTTTCCTCCAGTTTTGGGACAGGATGGCTTCACACCACAGTCTTTAAACAAGAGCGTCTAGATTGTCTGGAACGAAAGAGCTAGTTTCTGTCGCATTATCGCATTATCGTGGCAATGGGAGATGAAGTCCTAGTGGAAACTGTGTAACAGATGAGCATGAACACTCCACAAACTCTCTGCACAGCTAAAATCTGTCTCAATCTCAAGTCTTGTAAATAATCCCACTAGGCCAAATAGCCAATCAGTTGAGCTGGCCTTGGAAACTTATCTTTCTCTCAATGTTTTGCTTTTGAAAAGTTTCAATCAAAACTTGAGGTTCATTCTTTTCTTGCAAGTATGCACAGGTGTCTTGAAGCTGAGAGTTGGGTGTCATATACTTTATTATAATTTTTTTTAGTCCTCTTTTCTGACTGCTACAACTCGGAATAGAACATGCCAGCAGGCAGCCTAGCCCCTTCTCCAGGCATTGCTCCTGGTGCCCAATGCTAGCTGTCACTTTGCCCTCTAGTTATCTCTGGTAAAATAGGTCTTAGAGCATGTGTTGGTTGTATGCACTAGTAAATTTCCTCAAAAAGTTTTTACCCCATTCTTCATGGAGCCTCCTTTCCTCACTTTACACGACATTTTCCAAGTTTATGTAGATTGTGAGATTGTCCCAGGGGCTGGCCCACAGTCAGAGCTTCACAAATGACCCTTTACAGGTTTGCCTGCCAGAAGTAACTTTCCTGAGGACATCCTTAACCTGTTGACAGGCCCTTCATAAGGAGTCATGATTCCATCAGTCTGTTATTTAAGTTTGCCCTGGCACTGCTGGTACAGATAATGGCAGACAGTCCAGCATCCCATTGTCTACACATTTCCAACAGTTTCACTGGGAGTCCCTCTTTGATTTGGAATTGTGTCCCCAATAAGGATATGGTAGTCTCTGTTACCCCATCACTATACATCCCCTTAAATGAGAAGTCAAAAAGACAAATATCATATGTTCTCTCTAATATAAGGAAATCATCAGGCAAACTGTAAGTTTAATAACCCTTTCCATACTGTTTTGTTGTCTGCATCCCATGTGTTTTGGTGTTGTTGACTTCATTTTTATTTCTTCCAAATATTTTCTTTTCTCTTGTCAAATTCATCGCTGGCTCATGGATTGCACGGTAGCATCATTTTACCCAAGAGGCTTTCATGTTTTCTTTTTGTCACCCTGCATTGGTTATTCAGTGGTGCATTTTTTTTTTAACTCCATGGTGCTGTGATTTTGTTATTGTTGTTGTTGTCCTAATTCATACCGCTTGTTGTCTTTATTAAGTGGCTCTTTCTGAATTTTAAACACTGAATGAAATGAGAATAATGGGCCTTTTATTCTGATCAGCATTCTTGAATTGCCTGTTCTATAATGATATTGATTCACTCAGGAACATTTATTGTACTGTATTTTACTGTAGCATTGCACTGGGTCTGGGGTTAGAGCAATGGCAATACACAGGAATCTTGCTGATCTTGCATTCGTGTGTGTGTGTGGTGTGGTGTGGCAGAGTGCAGGCCATAAGTAAAGAAGACACACATGGTGTTTGATATATCAGAGTGATAAGGCTTTGGCAGGGTTGGTGATGCAGCTGAGGATACTCTTTAAACAGAATTTGAACTTAGTCAAGCCATCAGCAAGGTCAGTTCTTAGAAAAGGGAGGAAGGTTTCATCACACCAGGAGAAGTGTCATTGCAACGATCCTGGGCCTCAGTGAATCTGGACAGAACAAAGAGTGGCTGCAACCTGGAGATCATGACATCAGGTGTGCACAAAAGACAGAAACCCAGTGAGCAGATCTCTGCTGTTTTGTGGCTTGGATCTTGAGCAGGTCATGTGTGTCAAGGGGATTCTTTGGACGATACAAAGAAAAGTAAGATGTTAAGTCATACAGAAATCCGGGGTTTGTTTAGGTGGATGAATACAGTGCTCAGGAACCACAGAAAACACAGTAGGAACACCTTTGGTTACATGCATAATAGTGTACAAGCCAACAAGAGAAAGAGGTGTGGAGCAGAAGCACACTGCCCGGAGCCTATAGCACTTAAGCTGACTCAGAACGTGGAGTTTGACTTCACTATTCCTTCTGGGTGTCTGGAAGTGATAAGTATGAAGTTTACAAAGGAGCACAAGGCATGGTCCCCTCCCCTCCCCTTCCCTCCCCTTCCCTCCCCTCCCCTCCCCTCCCCTCCCCTCCCCTCCCTTCCCTTCCTTTCCCTTCCCTTCCCTTCCCTTCCCATCCTCCCCTGCTATTCCTTTTGGATCTCTTTCTCCTGGTTGCTACTGAAGTATTTTTCTGAATCAACTAAGCAGAATCTCGCACCCCACTGTAATGTCTGGCTGCCATGGGTACCACCTAGGTGCTCTGCACATCACCAAGGTGCTCTGAAGTGTCTCTGGGAGGGATGAGGGATGTGGTGGCTTTCACTGTGCTTTGCTTGCCTTCAGTTATTTCTCTCTGCCTCTTTAGAAATGTATCATTTATCATTTTACACTGGATACAGATACGTCTATGGACAGAGGACTATTCTCCAGGGAGCATGGGTAGCTGGAAAGAAAACCACTACTTAGATTGTCAGTTTCCTTCAATATTCTTCCCTAAGATTCTTACTCACACTGGATCTCTTTTCCATGCTCTTTTATTGCTTATTTTTAGGTGATTTTTTTATTAATATGAATAGTTCAATTTGCTCATAGATCTAATTCTAAGAATATGATACTTTTGTCTCTCTTTCCTTTTTCCGCTAAACCCTACTTCCTTCCCTCTTCCTTTTTAAATTCTTGTAATAGATATTACTAATTTACTTTGTTACATTTAGTGTGCCACTAAATAGAGTTCAACATGTAAAATTTACCAAGACCACTGTTCAATAAGACATGTTGGTGATAAGGGCTATGAATAGTAATCAAATCCCAGTATGTCAATTTCAGTCACATATGTTGAGTTTGTATTTTGTACTTTATATGTTATTTATCACAAATCATAGAAAACAGTTGATACACATAAATATATTTTTAATACGCCTTTTTTTGCTAGGCATTATGGAACCCAGGTGCATCCGCTTGGGTATAGAAGAAAGGATTTTATTCTGGTTTATGGCTGAGTAGTATAATGTGTTTTTAATTCTGCATACTCATTCCCAGTCACCACTTGATGGGCAGATAAAAGTAACTGTTTCGCATGCTCATTCCATTTTCTTTGGGCATATTGCCAAGAGTGAGAAGAATGTATCATATGGTATGTCCCTTTTCAGATCTCTAAAGGATCTTTATAGTGTCCTCCATAATGATTAACTGGTTAACATTCTCACCAGCAGTGAATTGGGGTCCCTTTTACCCCACATCCTCATCAGTATTTTGTTGTTGTTGTTGTTTTGGATGGTAGGGATACTAATGGCATTGGTATTTCATCCTTTGCAAATGCTTGTTCATTTACTTTGCTTGTCTCTATTTATTTATTTGCTTGCTTATTTACTTACTTACTTCATCTTTGATAATGTTTACATAGTGGAGAAGGATACTGACCCATGTGAATCACTGATTAAGGAGGAAAGGGTAAAGGTTTAGGGGAAAGTGGATGAGACCACTGTTTTCAATTTTCCTTTTCTTTTTCCTGTGTCTAAGGGAGGAGTTGAGAGAAGGGGAGAAGCTGCATCTAGTATCCCAACCACATCAGTACCTGGAGATGGGTAACGGACACCCAGTGCCATCCTAGGATCCCTGATGTGGAGCATGCTCTGAGTGTGCTGCTGAAGTGGGTTTTAATAGTTCTGAAATGTTGAATCTGTGGCTCCAAGGATGAGGAAACCCTTGGAAAATCCATTGGCTGATATAGTCTACCTTAAAGTCTCCATTCATCCAGATATTGGCTGGCAATACTTGGCTGGGAGAGTTGTCCAATTTGTTCTGCTCTCCATCATCTGCTGTAGTACTGGAGGTTGTCTGCAGGCCCCCATGGACTGCCACAGCCTCCCTGTCATCTTGGGCATGCCATCAACTGCACAAGCCTCAGCAACTTTAGAAACACAGTCTGACAGATACATTCCATGGACAGACCACAGATTCTGAGATTCTCCCCATGGTGGGAGCTCTGAGTTTCATTTCATTTGGGGAGGGTTCCCAAAGAAACCTCTTCTGAGTTGACCCCCAATCAAATTCCTGTGTTTCTACCCAACACGGAGTCTGGCTCGGTCTCTCATCTGCATCAGCCTACACAAATACTGGTGGTTGTAGTTGCTGGATCAGTTCTGTCTCTAGCCTCAACTCATGCAAACCAATGGATGCTGTGACCCAGCCCAACCCTGCCCACCACACACTCGGCCCTCATGTGCAACAGTGGGAACTGCAGGCCAATTGAGTGACCACTCAAAAATTCCCATCAGGGCCATCCAGCCCACTCCCAGTTCTGGTTCCTGCCCATGATGATAAATGCAGCAGACTGGTTCAGTCTGTCTTGCACTCCATTTGGCTTTTGTACATACCAATGGGTCTTGCAGCCCAGCTTAGCCCACCAAACCCACCATCCAGACCACACTTATTCTGGCGAGTGCTGTCTCATATCCAACCAGATCACCCTCAGCTGTGGTTCTCATGCTCACAGGTAGGAGTTGTAGCCCATTGGAGAGATGGCTACATTTTTCCTACTAGGCCCACTCCCAGCACCAGATCTGGGCAATTTACAGGTGGTTCTGCAGTCTAGTTTGACAGGACATGCCCCCATTCCAGGCACATTCCAGCTCATGCTCAAGCAAAGTGCAATCAACCTACTCACTCTTGTTGACGAACACAACAATGGATACTGTTAGTTAGCCAAGGCTGGCTTTCTCCATAAACCAGCTCACATGCAGGCCAATGGGTGTTGTGCCCCTGCCTATCCTGGTCTGCCCTCAGTTCTAGTTCTCACCCTCACCAGATGGAGCAGTGACCCAACATGAGAGCCCTCAGCGTTCCCATACCAAGCTTACCACCCCCCCAACCACTCCCCGAGTGTTACATGTGTTGACGGATGCTGTGGCCCATTTTGGCGTAGCCCACCTCACCTCAGCATTTGTCAGTGAGTGCTATAGCTTGGATCAGCCTGGCTTTCCCTCAGTCCCAGCTCATGCTGGTGGTTGCTGCAGGCTAGCCCAGCCTGGACTGTCCTCAGTCCTGGCCCTAATGTGAATTGGCTGGTGTTGCAGTCCAATCTGACCTGTCCTGTACCCCATCCTGGTTCTTACATTTGCAGGTGGGAGCCATAAATAGGCCCAGCAAAGTCAAACCCCAGACCTGACCCACATGTATGCCAGCAGGTACCGCAACCTGTCTTGGTCTGGGCTACTCCCTGAATTGATTTTTATGTGCACCTACATGGACTGTGTCCTGACAGAGAATATCCACAAGCTCCTCTGTCATGTCACTTCCCAGTCACAGATCTTGCACACACTTGTTAGTCCTAAGCTCAGCCTGACTTGACCCACTTCCTCTCCTGGCAGGTACAGTGGCCTTACTCAACTGGCTCACACTCATGCTGGCTCTTACAGCCCAATCATGCCTGGTCTACCCCCAAACCCAGCTCTTGTGTTGTTCAGCGGTCCTATACCTACCTTGGCTCTCATAAGCATCAGTGGTTGCTGGAGTCTAGCCCATTCTGGCACTTGGAAGATTCTGTCCACGCAAATGCTGAGTCATACTGCAGTCATGGCAGTCCAGGTCACCACTCCCATTCCAAATCTTGCTCTCAACTGTGAGAACCACAATGCAGCTGGGGTGTTCCCTTAGCTCCCTAACCAAGCCTGCTCCATGTCACAGATCCTCTGTGTGCCAGTGGTTTCTCTGACCCATCTTGTCATAGCCCATATTCAATTTTGGCCTTTGCCATTGGATGCTGCAGCCCGATCTGTCCCTGGCAAACCCCTGTCCCAACTCTCACTGGTGGATGCTGCAGCAGAGCCCTGCCCAGGCTGCTATCATCCTTTACTTTCTTGCAAACTAGTAGCTGTGATAGCCTATCTAGCCCAATGTGGCCCATGTTCCATCTATCCTGACTCTTGCACATGGCAGGGTACTAAGGTTAGGCCTAGTTCTGCACAGTTGCCCCTCTCCCAGATCCTACTCACACAATTGCCAATGAATGGACTGTCTTGCCTGGCCTGACCAAAACCCTGACATGAATCACATGGGAGTTATAACCCATCAGTGGGGTTCCCCAAGTTTCCCAACCAGGCCAACTCCCAGATACAGATGTTACGTGTGCCAGCAGATGCTAGGTCCTTACTCAGCACAGTCTGCCCCCACTGTCACAGCCTTTGTGTGAGCCTGGTGGATGTTGCAGTGTTGCCACCCCACTCCCAGTTCTTTGATGCACCTACTGATACTTCAGTCTAGACCAGTCTGGTCTGTTCCCGACCCCAGTTCCCATGTGGGTCTGTGGTTTCATGATGATGCCTTGCTCAGCACATCACTACCACCAGCTCTTGAACAAATCAGTGGATATTATATTTCCTCCAGGGTGAGCTCACATACCCCCCACAGAATCTTCCCTCAGACGTGGTTCTCTAGTGTGCTGGGTAGTGTTACAGCCCAGCCTAACATTACCTTCCTCTATTCTGACACTGGCAGTTGCTGTGATCTAGCCCTCCCAGGTAGGCCCCCAGCTTTAGTGTGTGCCTGGTGGGTAGTGGTTGGTGGAGGTCAATGCTACCTGGCCTAGCTCAGGTTTCCCTTGTGGGGGGTGTTCTGCTTGTGTGAGCACCTGACTTCTTCCAGGAATGGGAGGCTGTTGATCTCTGGGAGTATTCCTGGGGGATGACAGTAGAGAGGTTGTGTGGGTGCCTTGGTGCTCCTGCCCAGGCAGGTTGAGCAAGCCTAAGGATTGCTCCACATGTTTGATCCTGGCAGGTAGAGGGGGTGGAGAAAGCCCTAGGTCAGCATGCTGGTTTGATGTGCTATTTGACCAGGCTTGGGGAACCGCGAATATGTTTGGGTCTAAGGTAGGCAGAGGAGTAGGGTCCCAGACCAACATTTCTGCCAATAATTTGAGTCTGTGGTGGGTGGGCAGTTCTAGGCCAGCATGTCACCCATTCGTAAGACTGAGCTGGGGAACTCATGAACTCCTGGGCATAGGGACTGTGGATTGCTCAAGGAAGGGGATTATGGGACCATGTTGGACGAAGGACCACAGAAGCAGTATGTTGCAAGCGAAGAATAACTTCTGGGGGATTTCCATCAACAAGGCCTTTGCCTGTTTCTGAACTGTATTATTTGTCTTGTTTTCATTGTGTGTTCTGAGCTCATTATATATTCTGATTATTAACCCTTTATCAGTTGCATCTTTTTAAAATATTATCTCCTATTATGTCCATTGTTTTTTCATTTTGTTAAGTATTTGCTTTGCTGTACAGAAATTTCTTAGCTTGCTGTAATTTCACTTGTCTAGTTTTACTTCTATTGTATTTCTAGGGTCTTGTCCAAGAAGCCTTTGGCTATGCCAGTGTCTAATATTGTTTCTTGTCTTAGTACTTTACAGGTTTTGAGTCTTAGGTTTAGCTCCTTAATTCCTTGTGAGTTGATTTTCATGTAGGGTGTAAAGTGGGGGCCTTGTTTTACACTCTGCATGTAAGACCCAATTTTCCATTGCTGAAAAAACCATTTGCTGAAAAAACATCTTCCTCTAAGGAGTGATGTTAGCATTTTTGTTAAATAATAATTGGTTCTAGATGCCTGGATTAAGATCTGGGGTTTCCATTATGTCCTATTGCTTTACATGGCTCTTTTTCTTAAATTATAAGACAATTTTGATTGTCATAGCTCAGTAATATGTCTTGAAAGCTGGTATTGTGTAGACTCCAGCTTTGTTTTCATTGTTTAAGACTCATTTGGTTATTTGGAGTTTTTGCATTTTCATCGGAAGTTTAGGATAGCTTTTTCTAGTTCTGTGAGGCATCCCTTTGGAAATTTGATCAGGAGCACATTGAATCTGTGAATTACTCTTAGTAGCAGGGACATTTTGATTACATGAATCTAGAAAATGAATGAATTTGCCATTATTACTTATACTTCTATTTATTTAATGCTTTGTAATATTCATTGTGAAAATGTCTCTCATGTTTGATTAAATTTGCTTGAAGATATTTAATTTTAGGTATTTGTTTTGAATGAGACGGGTCTTGTAAGTTCTTTCTAAACTTGTGTTGTCCTTTTATATCCTGTTTCTGCACTGAATTCTCTCATTAATTCCAACAGTCTCACAGCTGAATCTCTCTCTCTCTCTCTCTCTCTCTCTCTCTCTCTCTCTCTATATATATATATATATATATATATATGATATGCAAACGGGAATAATTTAACTTTCTGCTTGCCAATGTATCCTTTACTTATTTAGTGGCTCTAGGTTAATCTTCCAGAACTATATTAAATACCAATGGTGAGTGTGAACATCCTTGTCAGGTTCCAGATCTTAGTGGAAATGCCTCCAGCTTTTCCCCGTTAAATATCATTCTGGGTATGCGTTTGTCATGTTGCCTTGAATGTCATGAAGTGTGCTCCTTCTATTTAAAATTTAACTTTTTTTTTTTAATGGAACGATATTGTATTTCATCAAGTGATCTCTTTGTATCTATTAAGATAATCCTGCATTTTTACCCAGATTTGTTAATGTAATGTATCACATTTGTTGACTTGCATGTCTTACACCATCTTTGCATCACTGTGATAAATCCCTCTTGGTCTGGAAGAATGAACTTTATGATGTGTGGCTGGAATTAACAGCTAGCCTATGCTGAAGAATTTTATGTCTATATTCCCAAGAATACTAGCACACAGTTTTCTTTCTTGGTTGCATTTTTTCCATTGTTGAAATTGGAATGATGATGACCTCATCACAGAAGCGTGGGAGGATTCCATCCTTTCCATTGTTGGGAATAGTTTAAGAACTATTGAAATTAGTTCCTTAAAAAAAAATATCTTGGGCCCGGCGGCGTGGCCTAGTGGCTTAAGTCCTCGCCTAGAATGCGCCCGGATCCCACATGGGTGCCAGTTCTAATTCCGGCAGCCCCGCTTCCCACCCAGCTCCCTGCTTGTGGCCTAGGAAAGCAGTCGAGGATGGACCAAAGCTTTGGGACCCTGCACCCACGTAGGAGACCCAGAAGAAGTTCCTGGATCCTGGCTTCGGATCGGCATAGCATCGGCCGTTGCACTCACTTGGGGAGTGAATCATTGGAAGGAAGATCTTCCTCTCTGTCTCTCCTCCTCTCTGTATATCTGACTTTCCAATAAATAAATAATTCTTAAAGAAATTTTAAAAAATTAAAACAAAATATTTTTACTAAAAATTCGGATATACAGCGAGGAGGAGAGAAAGTGAGGAAGATCTTCCATCCGATGAATCACTCCCCAAGTGACCGCGATGCCCAGAGTTGAGCCAATCAGAAGCCAGGAGCTTCTTCCAGGTCTCCCACACACAAGTGCAGGGTCCTGAGGCTTTGTCCCATTCTCAAATACTTTCTCAGGCCACAAGCAGGGAGCTGGATGGGAAGTGGTTATGCCGGTATTAGAACCAGGCCTGAAATGAGTTCTTCTTTTAAAAAGTTTGATAGTATCTAGAAATGAAGCCACTTGATTCTGGGCTGAAAAAAAAAAAATCATCTCACTCAGCAGCAATGCAAGCCAGTGTATATTCATCAACAGCACCTTTGGCCACCTGAAAACCATTGCTGCGTGACACACAGTGAGGGGCAGAAGATCACGGAATGTGCTCCAAGATGCAGACAGTACAAAGGAACAGAGAGGTGCAAGTCAGAGGCTCGGGGAAGAGGGAGAGGGGAAGAGAAAGAGGGTGTCTAAGTGAGAAAGATAAAATCAGTGCAGAAATGTGCTGCTGAGCATCAACATGCACATGGTTGAGCAGGGTAAAACTTCAAACTCTAGAAATACCCAGGAGGGGCTGCAAAACCAGAAAGGTGACTACTGTGAAAGACAGGATATCATGCACTGAGTGCGTGCTCCAGTGACAGACACTTGGTTGCATCACTTGCTTTTGCGGGTCAGAAGCAAGGAATCTGTCTTAACTTTTCAGAAGGTATATGAGAAAACCAAAAGAACCGTAGTATTTTATGACATGTAAATTGTATGTAAATTTCAGATTTCTGCATCCATCACTAATGTTGAAGAGAAACACTGCTTTGTATTTATCTGTGAATAGGTAACGTATTTCTGTGTTGTGGATTTTCTGTAGCCAGAGAATTAAGTAACTGGACCCAGAGGAGCTGCTAAGCCCAAATATTTGTTGTTTGATCCTTTACAGAAAAATGCCACCTCCCAGGCTACAGAAATGCTGCGCTTTCCACTGTGCGTCCCTTGCTTTCCCATATGTCAGTTTTCTATCTTTTTAAATATATATATATATTTTCCACAATATAATTTTGTACGTGTAGGGATTCATCCGGGTGTCTAGCCTGTGTCCATGAGCATTGTTTAGCTTTGATTCTAGCAATTGTGAATTGGATCATCAAAGTGTTGTAAACTTACACGGATGGTAGAAAATCCAAACTTGCGTGAATCATTTAATAAAAGTTGCTGCCAACTTTAAGCGAAACAATCCTCCTGCCTAATGCTAATTTCTTCTTTGGCCCCACATTCTCTCTCTCTCTCTCTCTCTCTCTTTTGAACTATAAGTTATTCTATAATCCATTACTTCTCTTTTTAAGCATCTCTCTTGAAGGCAACACAACACAATGACATTACAAAAATGCTTTAAGAAACAAAATCCGTAACTTTAATAAATATTCTAATACCAACTTCCTTTTCCATCTCTCTCTAAATCCAGGATCAATTACGTGTTTACCTCTGATCATCAGCAGTTGTTATTTCTGTCTCTTAGTCATTCACTCCCTCTTCTCACTCAGTCTTCTGTGGAACCCCAATGAGTCATAGTGTATTTATATACTTCTGCTGCTTTAAATGCTTATTTACTTATTTGTTTGTCTATTTTAAAAACGAATCACAGACACATGCACAGAGAGATCAATAGGTGAAGGATGGATAAATAGATAGATAGGGAAAGAGGGATTGCGGGAATCTTCCATTTGCTGGTTTACTCATCAAATGTGTGCAACAGCTAGGTCCGAGCCAGGTTGAAATTGATAGCTAGGGACTCCATCAAGAATTCCCACAAGTTAGTGGCAAATTGAGTGCGTTGTAAGTAATCTACCCCTTCTTTTAAAAACTTGACAGTCCAGGCATATTTTAAATTGAAATCTAATGTTCTTTTAAAATGCATATGTGTTATAACAAGAGCCACAACAACAGCAACAACATGGCTTCTCATTTATGGGGATGTATGGTGATGGAGCACTAGGGACTGCCATTTCCAGATGTGGGGGTACAATGCAACGAGGATGCCTTCATCTGGGTCAGAAATGGACTCCCAGTGGAACTGTTGGAAATGTGTAGACAATGGGATGCTGGACTGCCTGACATGGTCTGTACCAGCAATGACGGGGCACTTAAATGACACTTAAATAACAGACTGATGGAATCATGACTCCTTAGGAGGGACTATACTATTGTAACAACATGGGGAAAATCTGTCCGAGGGCAGAAGCTTGGGAGAGGGGAATCCCAGTCTGTATGAAATTGTACCACAAAATTCAAAAATTCAAAATAAAAATTTAACAAAAAATGTGCATGTAGACAGATTTACAGATTTTAAAGTTTATTGTTACTCTTTGTCCCTTTTTTTTTTTTTTTTTTTTTTTTTTTTGCTTTGGAGAGTTTGATTCTTTTTAAAATGTTTATTAGCGTGCCCTTCATATTTCTATTATTCATTTATTTGCGTCGCTTTGGGATGCACCTATTTTTCAGTTCTTAAATTTGCTCTTTCAATTTATCTACTATGCAATTTAATTTGCTAGTATCAATTTGAGCACTTTTGTTGGCAAGCTGGAGAAAGTCCAACTTTGTCTTCACGATTACTGGGACTTACTGACATAAACAGCGACAATACGTCAGTCTCCAGCTGTAGCACGAACATGGCCTCTGCTCTTCCCAGCTGAACTTTATGCTCATTTCAGTTTCCATCTGGGTTGGCAACTTGTTTCAGGTTCTGCACTGCATCATCCAGGCAAATCTAGAAGCATCTGTGTCACACAGGTCCCTGCAGAATGCTATAGTCATCTTGATTGGCCACTTTTGGTTGCATGCCAACCCACAAATCAATCATTGTGCCCACAGAGACAACACATCTTCATGAGATAGCCAAGGCTGTGTGCCTTTCAGTGACCCCGTATGTCCCATAGGATACCCTGGCTCTCAGCCCTTGGGATATTGTGTTCTTGGGAGGCAGCCAGCTGGTGTTCAGGAGTTCCCTTGTGAATGTGTTTTCATGTTCAATAGCTGCCATTTACTTCTTATTCAGAATATCCTCCTTGTCAGGCTTACACAGGCCTCATTTATACTCTGGAGTAGTAATAATCCTTGTTTTAATGTTAGTTTTCAATTTTTTTTTTTTATTTGAAAGGCCAATTTTCCAGCGAGGGAGAGCCGAAGTGAAAGCCCTTCTGTCCCTGATTATCTTTCACAGGCTGCAATGGTCAGAGTTGAGTTGATCCAAAGCCGGGAACCAGGAGCTTCTTATGGGTCTCTCATCTGGATGCAACGGCCCACTGGTTTTGACCGTCCTCCACTGCTTTCCCAGGCCATAAGCAGGGAGCTGGAATGGAAGTGGAGCAACCGGGGTCCAAATTGGCACCACTGAGGGATGCTGGTGACACGGAGTTGAGGATTAACTAATTGGGCCACTACACCAGCCCAAATAATCCTTGTTTTTAAATTGTTCATCAAACTACCATATTGGTCCTGCCTTCTCTCCCTTAGGTAGCTCTCTTTGCCTTTCTTCCTCAAAGCCTGCACTTCAAGGATAATTGTTGTGCACCAAGTTCATGTTCTTTTGGGACTCTTAATGAACTAGACATGTTTCCTCCTTTGTAAAACTGAGGACTGAAGAGCATGATAATGTCTCCTCGAAGTACTATCCCATGTGCCCAACTGTTCAATTTTTGCTTCTTGGATCTCAAGGCAGTATTCCTGTTTGATGAAAGTCAAAGTTTCATTTGCTTGGACAAGAGAAGACATGTACATATGCAATAATTGTTCCACCTGCCTCATTTTTTTTTTAAATCTGATTCTGGGTTTATCTTACTGCTTCTCTGTGGTCCTACCACTCTCTCATCAGGCACATGGATGAGGTGGGTTTTCAGATGACAGAATACTCAGACTTCCACAGCTCACTTTTTGCCTAGCATCAGCAACCTATGTCCCCATATCACACAAAAGAGATTACAGTCAACCCTTTTTGGGGCCCTTGTGTCAAAAGGCAGAGTGTATCTAAGCCTTCAAAAGCTACCCTGCCACAGTTGAACCCAGCCCTGCTCAGTGATGCTGGCTCCTATTTCCATCCTTGCCTGAATTGTCAATTTCCTCGTATTAGTATTGTACTGTCTTCAGTGTTGTTAGGATTCCTCTACATTTTCTTCTGTGTAGATGCACTTTGCTGCCCTGTGTTTCTTGGTTTGATGTGAGGGACAATGGAGACACTAAAGCATTATCAGTCAACTTGATCCAAATTGAAATCTTTGTCCTCTCTTGACAAACACAAAACCACATGCTCGTTTTTATCTTCTCTGTGCTTTGATGTGATGTAGGATAAAAGCTTGATTCATTGTCATTGTATAAATTGTGATACTTGTTTACTTTGTGAAAGGAAAAAATATATAATGGTGTGAACTTTTAGGTGTGAAAACAGGTAGACATATTGTTATGGAAAAGATTGACTTCTAAATCTTGTGGTATGAAGAAATAACTGCAGCATTTGCTGGTAAGACTATCTTTCCATAATATCCAATAAGATCAGACGCAGATTTTTGTATTTGCTCTTTATATTGGACATTTTAGAGATCAAAGACATTGGGAGGATTCTCTCAGAGCCTTGACGGACACAGACATGGGCCTAGATGATCAGAGCATTCTGATCATAAGAGTAATCTCAAATTTGCAGGTAGAAAAGTTGCTGCTTCTAATATATTAGTAGATGTACTTACAACTGCACTACACATTGCTGCTTCTTATTCTCATTGTTGATTTCCTTTAAAAATGGATTCTTGTTATTTAAAGTCAGTTTTCCAATAAGCTATGTGTGATGTATAAATAAAGCAAGCTAATTTTAGTGAAGTTTTTTTAGTTATTATTATTATTATCATTTTATAATACAGTTCCATAGTCCTGAGCTTTTTCTTACCCCCTCTCCAAGTTTCCTCCCTGCCTCTTGGAGTTTCCCTATATTATTACTATAGTGTATTTCTTCATAAACAGTCATGTGGCCATCATTGCAGGCATGGACAATGGCAGAGTCCAGCATCCTATTGTCAAGATATGGAGAACAATTTCATTGGGAGTCCATCTTTGATCTGGAAGTAGAGATGCACACTGCATTGTATCCTCACATTTGGATATGATAGATTTCATTACACAATTACTGTATATCCCCTTAAATGAAAATCCACTCAAAATGTGTTTGTTCATGGAGGCAGTGTGACTTAATCAGGCACAGTGAAGGTCTCTAGACATTTTGGTGGTGGCATTTTTGTCACCTTTTTTGAATCTTATTCAGTCTCATATACATAGAAGGATATTTCAAAAACGCCGTGGAAAACAGAATTCAAATATTTACATAATTTGATGAAAGCAATGGAAATTCACTCCAATGAGTAAGCTTCAAAAACCTCTTACAAAACAGACCTTATGGAAAAGTTTTCACAAATTTCAAAATTTTTCTGCACCACAATAAATGCATCTTTAACTTCATTTTCAACATTTTTTTGAGTACTCTGGTGTATGGAGTATTTAGGACAATGTGTGGCATAGTATAGCAATAAACTGTATTACGTGTTTTTTGTTTCATTTCCATCCTGCACTTGCAGTTTGGCTTCCCTTGAGCTTCTCTCCTAAGGTTTCCTCAACCACATCGACTGAATCGTTTGCTTTCTCTCTAGCATGCCTCGTGACTCCTGATCCATTAATTTACGCATGAGAATTTTGAGCAGGTTAAACCTCTGTCCTTGTGTCATTGCAAGTTCCCTTCCCTTTGGCTCAGAAGCTTCTCAGCATCACTTCACGTCCCTGTAGTGTTATCTCCGCCTTCTCAGTTACTGCCAGCTAGCACCGATGTTTGCATCCATGTTTCCAAACTCAGTCACTGACATCGCACCTGTTCTTGAAAACGGGGACCTGTGAGTTGGAAGTATGATGTTCCTTCACAATAATGGGAAAGATTTGACCAACCTTGTGGCCCATCTGCAATGCTGGCATCCCATTTGAGAGGGTTACAGACCTGGATGCTGTGCATCTCAATCCAGCTCTCTGTTACTGTGCTTGGGAAATCAAGTGATGGCCCAAGTACTTGGATGCCTGCCACTAATGTAAGAGACTCAGGGCAGAGTTCCTGGTTCCTGAAATTTGTGAATTCACAAATTTCACAGTTTCTAACTCCAGCAATTGTGTCCGTTGGGGAGTGAACCAGCATTTGGACAACATTTCTATCTGTCTCTCCCCCCATGTGCATTTGTGTGTATCCCTGTCTGCAATTCCTTCACATTAAAAAAATCCTTTAAAAAGAATAGGGCAGACAGAGGAAGTCTGACATGACATCTCTTATTAAGTACACAGAGCCTGACCAACAACCAACTAAAGGGGAGAAGGAGAATGAGAGGGAGATCTTGAGCTAGAAGTATGGGTACGAAAAAAAGGGAAGATAAGATAGGGGACTGTTGATGGTGAAAGGCACATAGATGTGATTCAGACTTGCTTAGAGATTGTGATGTAACATCGTCTCCCTTTGCTCTGTAACATTTGTCATCGAGGCATGTAGCTGTAGGTTCATGGTCGTTCTCTTGGAGAGCAAGTAATTATGTCGTTGCATTCTGGACTCTTTATTAGCACTCAGAGCAGTTCCCGTGGCATTAACGGCCTTGGGAAACACTGATGTTAGACTGTAACCTTATTAGGGGAAGAAACTAGAGTGCAAAGGTCTCACTCTGTGTGTATGTAACATATATTGCTTCTCCCTGTTGAGGAGAAATCCAGCTCCCTGCACAGAATCCAAGTGGAAAGGAGCTCAATGGGAAGCTACCTGTGACGGTGTAAGAGTCCCCACACTCTGGAAGATGACTGCCTAGTCTATACTAGTGTTGTCAATAGCAGTCATCTTTTTCTTTGATGAACAGGAACTAATGTATATGTACAAGTCTGCTTTCTCACTTTGTATCATGTCAGTTTCACAGAACACTGAAACTGTAGATGGGTGTCAACATCACACAGTAGATTGCCAGGAAGTCTCTGAGTAATGACTTCAAAATAGTTCTTTTCTGAGCAAGCATTCACCAAGTGGTTAAGACCCCATAAGGATGTACTCATTGATATGATAGTGGGTTGGGATCCTGACTCCACACCTGATTATAGCAACCTGCTAATGGGCATTCAGGAAGGCAACAGGCCATGGCTCAAGTGGTTAATCCCTTGCTACAGATATTGGAGACCTGGTGCAGTAGCCTAGTGGCTAAATCTTTGCCTTGCATGCACCAGGATCCCATATGAGCACTGGTTTTTTTTACCCTGACTGTTCCGTTTCCAATCCAGCTCCCTGCTTGTGGCCAGGGAAAGTAGTTGAAGATGGCCCAAAGCCTGGGACCCTGCACCCATGTGGGAGACACAGAGGATGCCCTTGACTCCTGATTTCAGACTGGCTCAACTCCAGCTGTTGTGACCAGTTAGGGAATGAACTAGGAGATGAAAGATCTCCTCTTTCTGTCTCTCCTTCTCTCTGTGAATCTGCTTTTCCAATAACAATAAAGAAATCTCAAGGAAACAAAATAATTTAGCTCCTGATGCTGAAGAGAAAGGAAAGGAAAACATCTATATCTCTATACCGATTTGACTTTCTCTCCCACTAAGGAATTAATAACTCCCGTGCAAATAAATAAAAATCTGTGTATTCTGTCATTGATACGCTTCTGCAGAGCAATCTACCCCAAATGTAAAACCACAGCTTCCGTATGACATAGTCACCGGTGTGTGAGCCTTATGAGATGGGTCTGCAGGTGGTTCATTTGCTGGTCTTTTTCAGCCTCCTATAGATCTGTAGCTCTTTCACAAGGTCTCATCTTAAAGCTTTCTAACAGCTACAACAGTAGCCAGGGACCAGTGCTAACGTGCTTTTCAAGTCATTGATTGCTGTGTGACGGTTCCTGTCCTAGGAGACTTGTAAGTCACTTGGCAAGGTTGAAGGTCAGTGTGGATGCAAGGGCAGTGATCAATATGTGATATTGAAAATAGTGCACATTTTGCACTTACAAACATGATCAGTACAACAAAAGTACAGATCTCAATGACCAAAAGTGCAAGAAGAGATCAAATGGTTCATGGAAGAAAAAGTTAGAAGTTGAGGGGTCTGTGTTTTGGCATGAGAGGATAAGATGAAACTTGCCACACCACAGACCATGTCTGAGTACCTGTTACAGACAGAGAGATGCTCTGCTTCCAATGCAGCTTCCTGCCAATGTGCATGGGAGGCGGCAGAGATGCCTGGGCTCCTGCCATCCACTGAGAAGACTAAAAGCAGGCCTAGACCTGGCTATGCTGGGCCTTCGGGGAATGACCAACAGGTAGAGGACTTCCCTTCTTTTTCTTTCAGATTCTCTCTGTCACCTCACCTTCAAAATAAATAAACAGATCCATAAAAAGTAACAATTTTAAGAGAACTCTATTTCACATTGTAAATGTGAATTTTAGAAATAAAATCTTAAAATAGCAAATTGTTGATGAGATAGAAGTAATTCATATAATGTAAACTTTGGAGAAATGCAGAATTAAGTGACAACAGTAACTATTTCACTTTATTTTGGGACTCAGTTCATCATAGATGTGTCACTATCACCATGCCGTTTATTCATGTCTCATCAGAAAGACTTAAACATTACGACAGATGGTAAAAAGGAAGAATCAAGAAAAAAACATGGTGAAATAAGGAACTTTAGACTCTGCTCTCAACCCCTGGTTGTGTGAGTGAACACGAAATAAGAGTTAAGGAAAATTTTATTAATTCAGATCCTACTGGTATAGATGAGTCTGAAAGGTAGAACTGCATAATGTATTCAACTGTAAGTGATACTATTTCACAAAACAGCTCTATATGCTGTTCTTAAAAGCTGAAACATACGAGAGCATTTTTAAAAGGAGCATACGGAATTGAACTGGAAGGGACTAATGGTGCAAACGTTTGAAATTCAACAATGGAGTTTTCAAAATGCACATTTCCATGAAATGTTTCAAATTGCTTCATATTAACAGGGTACTATGGCTACAATGACATGATACACTAAAATAGCAAAAAGTTGGACTTGTGACTGTTGCTAAAGCACTAAACTATATTAGTGACACAGGGGAAAAGAGGACAGCAAAATGGGGAGACAGGCAGCGGAAATCAGCATTCTATAAAGTCATCTCATGGAAAATAATAACAAAGAATTGAAGAAATAATTAAAAGTAAACATCCTGATCTTGTCTAGTTTTTTTTTAAATAAGATATTTTGTTTTCAAAACAATTTTTGTTATAAAAATAAAATTATAAATTTAACAATAAGCTAGATATAAAACATATACCTGTACATTTGCCAGGAATTTATAATTTAATAATTATAACTAAGCTGCTTGAAAGTAAGTTATATATTTTAACTTACTTAATCCTTAAATAACCTGTGCTCCATAAAAAGGAACTCGTCCTTGGGCTCGGCACGGTGGCCTAATGGCCGAACTCCTCACCTTGAACGCTCTGGGATCCCATATGGCCACCAGTTCTAATCCCAACAGCTCCACTTCCCATCCAGCTCCCTGCTTGTGGCCTGGGAAAGCAGTCAAGGATGGCCCAAAGCCTTGGGACCCTGCACCCATGTGAGAGACCTGGAGGAAGTTCCTGGCTCCTGGATTCGAATTGGCGCAGCACCGGCCATTGCAGTCACTTGGGGAGTGAATCATCGGATGGAAGATCTTCCTCTCTGTCTCTCCTCTCTTAATAACTTACTTTACAATAAAAATAAATAAATCTTAAAAAAAAAGCAGAAATGGTCCGTGACAGCTGCCTAATATCATCCAACATCTAGTCCTTTGAATAACTTTACTCTCTAATTTGTGATATGTCCTTCACATTTAGTTGATATTATGCAACTTCCATTACTAATGTGCTATGTTTTTTGAATAAGAAGTAAATCTACGTGATTCTCAGTGATGCATTCACCTTTTATTCCTGCTTGCCTTAGCCTTCCTGTCTACATAAAATTGTTCTCTCTGCTCAACCCATGAACATAGTTACATAATTTTTTCAAGTGAATACTTTCCAATCCCAGAATCAAAAATAACACCAACTGAAATCCAGCACATTTCTTTAAGTCACCAGTTCCGCTTTCTATAGAGGTATAGACGAAATCACTTTCAGATTGAAGAGGTTTGCTTCTCAAAGTCATACATAAGCATGCACAATATCTTTACCCTTTTTTTTTTAACTCTTATGATCACATACTAATCAAGCAAAGGACAAAGATCTTAACTGAAATTCCATACAGGTCATGAAAAGAATGGATTGGATTAGGAATTGCTTTCCAAAGGAGAGATCAGATTTTCACTGGAGACTTTTACCAGAAGCTTAAAAAGGAATTCATGCCAAAGCTCCACAGATTGTCTCCAGGCAATGGAGCATGTGTCTCATTAAGCTAGGATTACCCTGATGCTGAATTCAAAGAAAGAACAAGAAAATCTGCTAACTGGCATCTCTCATCAGAAAATAATTATACACCGAGACCAAATGGGATTGCTTTCAGGGATGCAAAGCAAATTTAGTATTTAAAAAATCTAATCTACCATATTTACATGCAAAGAAAAGTCATGTATCAACTGATACAAAAACGTTCGACAAAAGTCAATATCCACTGATGAGAAAAAACTCGGGCAGATACACATAAGGGAGTCATTTTCAATTTGGTGAAGAATATATCAAAGCAAGCAAGCAAACAAAAAAACCCACAGCTGACATTACATGTAACAATGAATGACTGAATACTTTCCCTTTAAGATCAGAAACAAGACATGCATTTTCTCCATCACCGGCCCCATTCGTTGTGGTGCTTCAAATTTCTGGCAGTGTAATAAGCCAGGCAAGGGAAGAGAGCTGACAGGCAAGAAAAAAGCCGCTCATAACTTAGTTTTGAAACATAACTTGGTTTTGGAAATAAAGGTGCAAACACCATTCAGTGGAGAGAAATAACTTTTCTACAAATGCTGTCAGAGCAATTGGGTTTCCATAAATGAAATAGCACGCCTTGACCTATTCTCACACATATTACAAAAGTTGACTCTCAGTGGATCAGTGGACTTCAAGCAAAAGACCTTAAACCTCTGGAAAATATAAGAGGAATAGAGTTTTTAGGCTTGGCAGCAAAAGCATAAGCCATGGATTAAAACAAATTTTTTGACTGATTTAATCTAATTAAGGATTATGTGAAAAAAAATTATACATCAGAGCACATAGTTATTTCAAAAAAATCCTCAGAAAATTATTTGCAATAATTTATAGGGAACCTTTAAAAACCACCCCCAGCAACACACCACCCAAATACATGGATGAAGATGTCAACTGACATTTCGTTGAAAGGATTCGAGAGATGGCCACTCAGCACAGACATCACTGGCCGTTAGAGAAATACAAATGCCAACTGAAACAAGACTCTTCTACACCGTCGGCTGTTGGGGAAAAAAATGAAATAAAAATCATTGACAGCAAACTCTGATGAAGACTGAGAGAAAAGAATAGATAGAAATTCTGAATGAAACATTATGAATATTTTGTTTTGTTTGAAGACCTCCAAAATATTTTTATCAGTTACACTATTGACAAACAGAGGACCACCACAATTTTCCCAAACCTTGAAATATTGATTCTTTACAACTTCCATTTTATATCAGGTCCAGCACAATGGTTCGGTTGGCTAATCTCCAACCCCAATAATGCATATGCGTGCCGTTGTGTGTTTCAGCTGCTCCGCTTCCCGTCCAGCTCTCCACTTGTGGCCTAGGAATCCAGAGGAGGATGGTTCAAAGCTTTGGGACCCTGTACACATGGGGGATACCCAGAAGAGCAATTCTGTTACCTATTGTTAAAGTCAAATAGATAATTATTGGTAACTGTCTGTAACTGGCATCTTCCTTTTAATATTAAAACTATGCATTTGTTTGTTTTGGATAACCGTAGTGTATGGCTCGTTGTTCATTGCCAGGTTTCTTAAATCTGCCTAGTTAGAAGCTTTGTCTCTGTGCTTATGACTTACAATTTCGGGAGCAGCAGCCTGAAAACGCGATGTGTTGTTTACCAGTACCTGTTTATTTCACAGGAGCCAGCTATTTCTTATGGAACAATCAGACACGCTGGGGATGCATCCTAGGCTAGAAGATGCTTAAAAAAAAAACAAGAAAAACAAAACAGAACTCAGAGTATGTTTCATAGAAAAAAAAAACTTTTAGAACATTTATTGGAAAAGGAGTTAACTGGTAAGTTTAGGGCAAAATTTGTCAAATTCACACATAGATTTTCATAATACACATAATACACATTTTCTATGAATTATTTAAAGACTATGCGTGAGGTTCAGTGTGTGTGTGTGTTGGTGATGTGATACTATAAGTGTATACATAGAATTTGAATCACTAAGTGAGGCTCATGCGTTACCAGCCTCTATCACCTGGGAGCTTGTTAGGAAAACAGCATCTGAGGACTTACTGAATGGGAAAATGTACTGCAAGAAGAATCCCAGATCCTTCTTATGAACCTTACATTTTGAGATGCCCTAATAACATACTTTACTGAAAGCGTCCAATAACATCAAAATCAATATAAATTTTGGAAGAACCTGCTAGAGGAAGAGAGATACAGGGAATTTGGAATAGTCCATAGAGATTTGCAACATACAACTCATGTAATAGAAAATTCAATGTAATGACACATCTGTTGTGTTCAATGTTGACTCCTGCAGCTGTCAGAAAAATCAACAATTATGAAAAAATGAAGCAAAGAGGCATGCATTGCTGCTCAACGGAACAATGTTCCTCCCTGTGACACAGGCATCCCATATGGGCATCCATCCGTATCCTGACTGCTCCACTTCTGATCCAACTTTCTGCTTGTGGCATGGTTACACAGCAAAGGATGGCTCAGGTCCTTGGGACCCTTCATCCACTTGGAAGACCTGGAGGAGGCTTCTGACTCCTGGCTTGGATCAGCTCCTTCCAGACATTGCATCCATTTGGGGAGTTAACCGGTGGATGGAAGCTCTCTTCGTCTCTCCTTCTTTCTGTAAACCTGCCTTTCAAATAAAAATAAATAAATAAATAAATAAATAAATAACTAAATAACTTCTTTTTAAAAAGCAAGAACGGAAAGAACTGTTTTTCTGAAAATAGTTGAAAAGAAAAAATATGAAAATTTCATGTTTAACGAAATGCAAATGCTACAGGCAGGGGAGAGAAAAGCTGGATGTGTGTATGTCAACTCAGCACACACACATCGTGTTCGCTGTTCATGGAAGGACAGACTTCTGTTCTTTCCCAGAGTGTCCCTGTGGCCCTTTGTCTCAGATGACCCTGATTCTTACAGTTTTCCATCCCTGGATTGTTAGGATTGTTAGGACAATATACTGTCATACGTTCTTTTAGTACATGTACATTTCATCATGTACATTTACATTACAGCTGTTTTATTCCTTGAAAATGTTCTCTTCTTTTTTGGGGGGCGGGGGGTGGCGGGGGGAAGCAGGTTAGAATCACAGAGAAGAAGAAAGAGAAAGATCTTGCATCTGATGGTTCACTCCCCAAATAACCACAGTGGCCAGAGCTGAACTGATACACACAATAGCCAGGAGTTTCTTCCAGATCTCCCACACAGGTGCAGAATGCCAAGTCTTTGAACTACTCTCTACTGCTTTCCCAAGCCACAAGCAAGGAGCTAAATGGGAAGTGGAACAGCCAGGGCACGAACTGCCGACAAATGGATTCCTAACAATTGCAAGGCAAGGGTTTAGCCATTGAGCCATTGTACAGGCCTGACAATATTCTTTGAACACAGCAAATTTCACTAGTAAGGGAATTTTATGCTACTAAGGAAAAGACTTGGTGATTTCTCTTTCCAAAATTACCACCATGGATAGATACCACCATGACATTCACACAAAAGCAGTTTGGCTGTTCTTCCTTCATCAGAATCACTGAGAGGATCACTCCAGGTTTACAAAAATCTTACACGACTACTTGAAAAACAAGAATCAGCTCTTCCAAATCTATGAAGTGGGATGTTCAGAATCATCTTAGGTCTCAGCACAAATAAATGGTGATTTGCTAATATTTATGGACTTATTTGAAAGGCAGAATTAGAGAGAGATGGAGAGACAGAGATCTTCCATCTGGTGGTTCACTCCTCAGATGGATACAACAGCCAGCGCTGAAACCTGGCTGAAGCCAGGAGCCTTCCAGGTGGGTGACACGGCCCCAAACACTTGCGACCATTTCCCGCTGCATTTTTCCACCAGGCACATTCAGGAGTGGAGCAGTCAGGACACAAACACTCTTATGGGGCGTCAGTGTTGAGTGACCACCATGGTGATCTCAGGTCAAATTTTACTTTTACATCACTGGACCATGGGACACAAAGAGCAACAACAAAAAGTTGCCTCATAGTGATAAGCAACCACGAGGAAACCAAGTCTAGGGAAATCTGAGCAACTCACTGGGGGTAATGCCACAGCTAGCGATGGAAAATCCATGTAGGTCAATGCCTCTCCACTCCTGGCCACAACGCTAAACCCAGAGCCCTTCCAAGTGTATATGGTCACCTATGCGTGTGTGTGAATGGTCAGCTGGCACTGTGATTTTATGTGTGAGGGCATATGTGGTTTGCCAATGAGCCCATGTCAGTGAGGGCACATGTGAGTGTGGGCACACGTGTATGCGTGAGTGTGTCTGTGAGCAAGGCAGAAGGAACAGAAGTGTCATTCTCTCGTGTTCTCGCCATTGTCCTGTGATTGACTCTAGTTGCTCTATTCAGTTAATATTTCTCTTTCTCTTCTGAACTGCTCTCTCCATTCTCCTTTAGAGGGCTAACTCTTTCCTCACTCACTGTCAAGGATGGCTGTACCTCAGGGTACTCCATCTTCCTCCGGACAACGTGTGAGCTCCCTGAGTGGTGGCAGGTAAGAGGGAAGCTGCTGTTGCTCCTTCACCCTGATGGAGCAGTCAGGTACCTGTTCACACAGGCTTCCCTGGAGGCATGTGTGTCACTTCCCATCACCAAGTACCACATGTGCTCTCTCTCTCTTCCCATCCTTCTTGGCACCTGTGTCAGGGCCATATCATCTTCCTGGCCCATGGACCATGGGAAGTCCAAATGCGTAGAACTCCCAGGCAAAGCACTTAAGAAGATATGTGCCTCCTCTATCCTTTTCTTTCAAAATCAGTTGAGACAAAACAGCAAGATATATACAGCATGATGCCCTGGTCTCTTTTCAGCAGACCCTTTGTGACCCACAAAATAATTGAACCACGCTTATGGTGACTTGGGGCAGGATCAGGAGTGTAGGCTATTCTCTTAGTATTCATTGTTAAATTTACTCTGATGCTTAAAATGAGTCTCCCTTTTCTGGTTAAAATGCTTCCTGTCTCTGTTACCTAGAGGCAATCTCTTTTGCTTATGCCCACAGACCCTGGATTGCCAACCCTCCATTATGCATCAAAATCAAAACTTAGCTACAATTAGATTTTGTGAGGTAGCCTTCTTCCCTGGACTGTGAGCAGCTGGGACTGTTTATTTTTGCATCGCTGAGATTTGATCATTGCATGATAAAGAAAGAATCTCTGTTTAGGGCTTGCTGAAAAAATAAATTAGTTCCCTCCTAGTTTGTTTTATTTGATTTTCATTTGGCTGCATATAAATAATGTTTTGATCCATTGGGACAAAATCAAGCTGGGCTTAACATTTCCGTTTCTAACATTTCTTATCTAGAAAGCAGCAACAAACACAGAAGCCACTCTGTGGAATTCTTGGTAGAGCGAATAAGAAAATATACACAATGCTAGGATAGTACCTGGCAGCCAGTGCATACTGCATCATTATACCTTTATATATCATTATACCATTATACTGCAGCTCTTATACCTTTTACTGAGATTGCCTTGTTAATGATGATCTTTTTTTGCCTAATCGTCTTTCATTTCTGCATTCATTGATACAAATGCAGCCTAGTTAAGAAGATAACTCAATGGACCTCTCCTTGGACCTTGCTTGTATCTGTTTTTACCTTTTCTTCTACAAACAAGAACAATTTCTTCATCTTCTTCTTTCTTCTAAAGTGTTATTTTCTTCTCTCTTAAAAGATTTTTTTAAATTATTTTTTAAAATTTTTGTCGGAAAGACAGATTTACAGAGAGAAAGATTTTCTGTTGGAGGGTTCCCTCCCCAAGTGGGCACAAATGGCCAGAGCTGAACTGATTCAGAGCCGGCAGCCAGGAGCTTCTTCTGGGTCTTCCATGCAGGTGCAGGGTCCCATGGCTTTAGGCTATCCTCTATTGCTTTCCCAGGAGGCACACAGGGAACTGGATGGGAAGTGGAACAGCAAGGACACAAACAGGTGCCCATATGGGATTCTGGCACAGCCAAGGTGAGGATTTAGTCACTCAGCTGTCATGTTGGGCCCTGTTATTCTCTTGTTCTGTATTGAAATGCATGTCAATTGCAGTTCTGTGTTCACCACAAGTAAGAGTTCTTATGCTTCTAATGAAGTCTTTGTTCAGAGATGTCTGTTTTGTAAAGAGAAAATCTTTTCTCAGTCCTTGCAGGTGCAGCCAAGTTGGGTTTTCCACAGAGCAGTCTCTCAGTAACTGAGTTTTGGTAACACTAACCACCAAAGTCTTCCCTTTCAACGAGTGACTCAGAGCAGTGGTTCAACTTTAGTGAAGTTCAGATGTGACCAGAAGTTCTGATTCCTTGACAGCTGCTTAAAGTTTAGGAACGAGGGACTTTAACAGCCCTCTCTTTGCTCTTGTGGGAGACACCACACAGCGTGGAAGACACACAGAGAAGGAAATAAAAGCATTCCTCCTTCTTCATGCCTACCACCCTCCCACCCACCTTAAGTGGAAGTCAGGAAAAGAGGAGTTCACAAAAGCTGGAAAGTCTCCATGAGCTATCCTGGGTGTGCAGTGCCATTGCCTTTGCACACATACAGGAACTTGATTGGCCAATGTATCTGAGCCATAAATTATGCTGGAGGAAATCCCTTCCTTATTCATGGTGTAGACATTCCTCTTGGAAAGTGATGATCTGTGCCATGGTCTGTGGCATTACCAATTCAAATATTCTTACCCCACACAGACTCCTGAGCAGAGACAAAAGGTGGGACAGATAAATGCTGTGCAGGGCAGCTTCCTGCAAACTGTGGTGCCCTGGGGAATGTTTGAAATTGGAAGAGGTCTCGCAATAATGGCAAACTCATGACCACCACCCGAATAGTTAACAGCTCTTTGTCTATTGTCATGTGGCCATCTTTAACTTGTTTTCTGAAATGAGCTTAATGCTGGGACAGAACGAAGCCTGTGTCATTGAATCAGCCACAATACTTGTTTTCTTTTTACCTTCTGTCATCTTAGCGCTCTGAAGCCAGCTCTGCCCAATAAAGCACTTGCATGTTTTTGAGGAGGTCTTTTTTTCCTGGTAATACATGTTGGACGTGGGGATGGGTGTCAGTGTGCTGCTAAAGCAAAGGTGTGAGTGCCAGCACCCTTCAGCCATTCACAAGCTGCGTTAGACTTGGTTTATCAAACAAGCAACAGCACGGTGCATGAAAAGTGTTGTGTATCTCCTGCGCTCTCTCTCTCTTTCTTTTAAGATTTATTTTTATTAGAAAGGCAGATATACAGAGAGGAGGATCTTCCATCCGAATTTGATGGTTCACTCCCCAAGCAGCCGCAACGGCCAGAGTTGAGCCAATCTGAAGCCAGGAGCCAGGAGCTCTTCTAGGTCTCCCACACGGGTTCAGGGTCCCAAAGCTTTGGACTGTCCTCAACTGCTTTCCCAGGTCACAAGCAGGGAGCTGGATGGGAAGCGAGGCTGCCAGGATTAGAACGGGCACCCATTTGGGATCCCGGTGCGTTCAAGGCGAGGACTTCAACCACTATGCAATAGCACCGGGCCCATCTCCTCTTCCTGGTCTTCTACGTGGGTGATCAGGGACTAGGCACTTTGGTGATTTTCCTTTGTTTTTCAAAGGTATTCTGCTCTGTGACACTTTAAACTAGATTTCTGCTTCATAAAAAGCATTAGGAATAGATATATAAGAGAGAATCAAGAGGATGGAATAGGGTAAGGACACATTTAAACATACAGAGAAACAAGAGCCTGTGTGAAGCAGAGAGAACACAATTCAGGAAATAAGAGAGGACAGAATGACAGCTGAGAAGCTTCTGGAGACTGGCAGACACGGGAAACCAACAGACACAGCAGTGTGGTGTTGCAGTGACCAATACCCAGCGGCATTCAGTGAGCAGCAATCTGAAGCACACTGGCAGCTAGAGCTATACCAGCAACAAGGTAGGAAGGAATGCTCACTGGGAGCTCAGGAGGTGAACCCAGACAAAGAACTGCCTGTCCTGCTGGTCTGTTTGATTTGACCAGAAGCAGAGACAGAGTGGAAGGTCACAGATGGGCACTGAAGGAACAGGGTAAATTCACAGCTGGGTCCACCCAGTATAGCCAAACCAGTGGCCATTTTGTGTAGGAGAACAAAGGTTAGGGGGCAGGACTGCACATGCGCAGAGCTGGGAGTGAAGTTTCTGATTCAGTGCACTGCAACAACATGACAACGTACATGTTCCACTTAAGATAGGTCTGGGTAGCCCTCAAACCTGACAGCCAGAAGATTAAGAACTCTAGGGCCCGGCAGTGTGGCCTACGGGCTAAAGTCCTCGTTTTCAACGAGCCCAGGATCCCATATGGCCACCGGTTCTAGTCCCGGAAGCTCCACTTCCCATCCAGCTCCCTGCTTGTGGCCTGGAAAAGCAGTCAAAGATGGCCCAAAGCCTTGGGACCCTGCACCCGTGTGGGACACCCGGAAGATGTTCCTGGCTCCTGGCTTTGGATCAGCATAGCATCAGCTGTTGTGCTCACTTGGGGAGTGAATCATCAGATGGAAGATCTTCCTCTCTATATCTCCTCCTCTCTGTATATCTGACTTTCCAATAAATAAATAAATCTCTCTAAAAAAAAAGAAATATTTTCAAATGGGAACTGGGAATTAGTACTTAAGATAAGCACTGGGGCCCGGCGCGGTGGCGCAAGTGGTTAAGGTCCTCGCCTAGCACGCCCGGGATCCCATATGGGTGCTGGTTCTAATTCCACCAGCCCAGCTTCCCACCCAGCTCCCTGCCTGTGGCCTGGGAAAGCAGTCGAGGACGGCCCAAAGCTTTGGGACCCTGCGCCCGCGTGGGAGACCCGGAAGAGGCTCCTGGCTTCGGATCGGCATAGTATCTGCCGTTGCGCTCACTTGGGGAGTGAATCATCGGACAGAAGATCTTCCTCTCTGTCTCTCCTTTCTATGTATCCGCCTTTCCAATAAATCATAATAAAAATAAAGAGAAGATAATAAAAATAAATCTTAAAAATAAATAAAATAAAATAAAAAGACTGCATGGATGACAGTGAGTGTGCTGAGCTGGGAACAAACTCACTTCCAGCTCAATGGATTGCACAGGTCCTACAGGGAAAATAATACTGAATTTGGCATTGTATGGGTCAAAATAGGTCCATGTGGCTCTCAGACCTAACGGCCAACAGGTTCTGTCAAGATCAGCACCACCAACAACCTAGCTTTATAGGATACCTGGTGTCTCCCTAATCCTGGGAACTGCTCCAATTGGAAGTGAGAGAAAGGTTGTACAGACAATGGTACAGCCTCAGCATAGGATCACAGGAGGCAGAATGCAGTGAGTCAGAAGCAGGGCTACAGAAACCATGGTGGAAGTCTAACATGAGAATCCAGACCTGGAACTCGCTGCAGGGAGTGGCACAAGCAGCTACATTACAGATAAGGAGCTGTGTAACAACCACAACAAACAAAATCAAATTTTAGACGCGTAGATGACAGAGCTTATAAACCTTCCCCAAGGAGAAGAATCTGCTAACCAGAAATATAATGATCAAAAGCAAAAGAAGAGACAAAGGCACTATGAATATTACTGAACACATTCCTAGAGGCCAGACACTTGTATCATCATTTGTTTTGAAGGTTAAAAAAAGTGTGAGAACCGCTAAAGCTGTAAATCGGTTTTGCACAGGGTTGATGAGGTTAAAATATCCTGAGTGAGTCACTTGAGCATCCAGTGTCTTGGCTAACAACTTTTAGTCCAGGGCACTTTCAGTAATTTCCCATGTGTTGTCATGCGAGCAGTGGAGATTTAACTGTGAACATTAACAGATCAATCAAAACACACTGTACTGAGGTCAGAATAGCTCCGTCAATGTAGTATTGGCATTGCATGAAAAGCGATCTCTTTGAGGTTTCTTTCAATAATGTACCTGCCGCTTACTCGGATGGGTAGCAGCAGGGTGTGTCTCCTGACATGTGAGAAAATTTGATGGAGAGTTGAGGACAGAGGCAGAGACGTGTAAGGTACCGACTTAGTGTGAGGGCCATACTGATTTTTTTTAGTGAAACACATGACTCCATGTTGAAACATGGGTAATACAGGCTCAGAAAAAACCTTCAAAACAAATGATGATACAAGTGTCTGGCCTCTAGGACTCCCATCACAGAGGTATATCAGCTGGATATCAGGTGATTCTCACGGCCCTGCAGGCCGGGGCTGCTTCCTTCCAAAGACTCTGACAGACACTAGTCCCACATGGTGTCTGGCAATGTTGTCTTCCTTGGTTTCTGACCTACTTCACCTCCTAACTGCACCTGCTCTGGATTCACCTTCATTCTGCTTGAACGGACACCCATCATGTTGAACTCAAGTTCATCCCAAAGACCTCATTCTTGCAATGACCACCTTCAACAACTCCATTTCTAAACCAGGTCACCTTCTGACCTCCTCCAAGGTTAGGATTTCACAATAGGATTTGCAGTGGCTCACAGCGCTGCTCCAGAAACCCAAAGGCCTCTTTGTAACCAGTCAAGGTTGTGCATGGGACGCATCTATACATGCATGTATACAGACTAGCACGCATACATGCATGTATACGTGTGTGAGGCCACAAACTTCCCGAGTCGGAAAGATGCAGAAACACCACCTGTACTGTTCATGTTAAAACCACATCTGGAGCAGCCTCATCTCCCCACAGCCTTTTCCACATAGGCCTGAATTAGCTACACACACCTTCAGAGAAGTACGGTAACATGGGGACACTTTGAGCTGTGGTACTCTGCAGGCCTGACACTGGTCCCATCCTCTAGCGAGGGCAGTTCATGATTATCCTGAGATGGCAGTGATTCTCCTCTACCAGGTGACAGGGGGATGGCCTCCTGTAACTTTAGCACAAGGATTCAATTGTGAAGTTGTTGAACTTGATAACTGGCATGATCTCCAGTTATCAAGTTATAAATATCTTTTTATACATCTCCAGTTTATCAAGTTATCAGAATCTTTTTATAGAGTTAGCACATTGTATTTTGGTAGCTTATTTTCATATCTGCCTCTTCATTAGGAGAGAAATGTCATTGAGATCTTAGATCAGGAATCTCACTTTAATCTGGATGCCCCTCGACTTACATGAATTTATGTCTGGATTAACCAAACATAAACTGAAACGCTGACATTTGAAAATATATTGAAAACATCCATTTGGTTGGTAGCCTACTGAACATCACAGCTGACCCTTGCCTACTTTAACCACACTCAGAGTACTGAGTTCTCTCACCATTGAACAAAAACAGCTCACTCAGCGACGTATATCCTAAGTGTGAAATAGCTCACATAATAAATTGAATAACTGAATAAAAAAAATACAGACAACTTGGTGTCCTCCTGAGCATTGAGCATTGATAATCTTTGCTTGTGGTTGCGGAAGAGTCAAGTAGCTGGACTTCCTGCCACTGCCCAGCATTGTAGAGAGGATGGGCCCACTTCATTGTGTGCTGAACCACAGCACTAACCCAGGGAAGACCCAAAAGCAAAACCATCAGTACACATTCTGCTGAATACGTATCACACTGGCACTGTCCTAAAGTTAAAAAAAAAAGGCATATGTCAGGAGCCATCTGCACTATTATTGCCTGCAGAGCACTTGTGGGCTTATACGAAACTATAAAGAATTACTTAATTCATACACAAAGCAAAACTCTTGACAAACTTTGCTCTACATCTTCCAGCATTTATTGCCACCCTTTGACTTTTCAAACTTGGAAGGATAAAATGAAGTAATTATCCATCATTTGTCTTTCTGCAATGACTGTCACTGATTTGAATACACGGAAGATGTTTTGATCTTCAAGTTTCCTTTTATTTACTTGTCTCGCTATGTCTGTCTTTTCATCATTTTTTATTCTTCTTTAATCTTCTAAGCCAAACCTTCATATTACTATTCCAGATGTTCTAGGTGCTCAAGACTAAGTGAAGGCTTTTTGATGATAGAAAATGGTATTTTGCAAAATCCAATTAGCCTGCTCATTTAAATAGTTCTTGCTTATGAACACAGAGGTTTCTTCTTCAAAATAAAAATGACTGAGCTTTTTCTCAAATTCTATTATACTATTAAAGAATGCCTCCAAAAGCTGTGGAAGGGGAGCTGGGCCAGAACTCCATACCAACCCTTTGGGTTTTCATCTACTAAACAAAATGAACATGGTGGCCCTGGTCTTCCTTGCACTGGTACAAATGGCATCTCAGCACATCTGATGATATTTCACTTACTAAACACATGTGTGTGTCTCACCCAAATGCCCCTTTTTGTTTAGCTAAGTCTTGGGCAAAGTGAAATACAGAATTTGATTCTGAAGAGGTGCAACTTAGAGGGAATCCTCTTTGGGGAGCTAGTAAGGCCCTGAGACACAGGAGGGACAGAGTTGGAAAGTGAAACTGGGACCTGAGAAAGCTCAGGATTCTGTACATTGCCTCAGCTAGGGATCTTGATGACAGATCACGTCTCCACTCCTGGGGCCACAACGGAAGGTATAGCCTAACCACATCAACAAAAAGAGGAAAATGAGGGTGTTTTGTCAGATAACCATTAAATCTCTTCTAAAACCTTGAAAATTTTAAGAATCAGAAAATCATTGTTCTACTGAGTCAGGAAGGAAGTTTCTGAATGATTCCAAGTCGAAGTTTAATGTTTTGTTTATTTTGATTGAAAAGAGAAGGAATCTCAGGACTGGCACTTCTTTAATGCGTGAGTCATAAGATGGTGTGTGTGTTGGTAAGCAGGCGATGGTTCCCAATTGGAAATCTTTGTCCATCCAATAGGAATTATCAGCTTCCAGTGAGTCTGGACACCATCCTTTTACATCCATGATGCATAGCCAGGGTCCAGCTATGAGAGTGCCAAATGAATACTGACTTACCCAACTGGCTGAGACCATGTGCTTGGAACTACCTGGCACTGGTGCAGGTGACTTTAAGAACCCTGATTTACATGAAACTTCTAGGAAAGATTCTCATCTCCTTTGGTGGCACTTACTCCAAAGTAGTGTGGTGTGTGTGTGTGTGTGTGTGTGTGTGTGTGTGTGTGTGCGTGTGTGTTATCTCCATTAAAATGAGGTCCCAGATTTGAACATACTGACAATCTCAGCAAAGTTCCATGTTCCTCTGCAATAAACAGAGCCAGCTGTTTCTGAACTAAGCACATCAGGAAGACCTTGCCCTACGCTTTGCAAAATCCTGCCACTTTGCAATCTCACAAGCTGAGCATGAGTGTACAGAAAAGACTTTTTGGGGGAAAGAAAAATGCTCTACAAATATTCTACAGCAAAATAGAAATAGTTATTCAGGGAGAAATGTTAAAAGTTTGATGCAGAAACCCACATTCCGCTCCCAACTTCAGGCTGGACGCACACCCCGGCAAAGGTGCACTGGCTTCTCCTGCTGCTGTTGCTGCTGCTGCAACAGGCCTCCACTCCGGTAAAATGGAAACTCAGTGAGGGAGAAAAAATAGAAGGGAACGAAATCCCTGGAGGACCAAAATGATTTCCCCTCAATGCCTGGACAGGAGGTTCCTCACCCAGTGCTCTGTTTTTGCTTGCATATGAAGACAGTGTTAGGCTTCAGTCATTCACAGTTCCGTGAAAGCATCTGATTGCTTGAAATTGAAACTGCTTCACAGCTAATGCCACCAACCTGACCCTGGTCAGATCCAGGACTCAGCTTGGTCCAGGACTGCTCATTTGGGTCATCTGGGGATTGAATCATGGATAGAAGGTCTGTCTTTATTTTTAACTCTTAGGCTTCCCAGCTTCTGAAAAGTTGGGTGTCCCGGGGGCTCCTGCAGAGGAGAAAATTCGCGGGGTATAATGGCTGGACTACCTGGAGCCTCTCCCACAAATATGTCATGTTTTTTCATTCTGCATATGAATCCCATCAAAGTCCCATTGATTTGAGATTAAAGAATCCACTAGTATGAATAAGATGCCCTAGTTTAAGCAATGTCAATATCCAGGGTTGATTAGGTCAGAGCCAATATTCTCCTCTTTGCTTTCTGCTGTTGTTAAAATATTTGTCTTTTCTGTAGGCAATTTCTGTTGTAGTCATAATGTTGTTGCAACTTCTCAGCTTAACGTGCAGATTCAACAAGGCCTTGTGGGCAGGAAGACCATCACTTCCTGAGCATTTCCTTTAAGATATGGTAAGGACTTCCCCAGCAGCATCCTAGTGGCCTTTGCAACATCACTAGGCATCCGACCTGCAGGCATTTCTTCAAGTTTCCCAGCCCAGTCTTGCTCCGTATTTATCATAAGAGGCGATGCTGAAAGGATGTGCCTGCCCTCACCTCAGGGAAGCCATCAGCTGTGATTTTCTTTTTTAATCATTTTATACTGTGCCAGGCAGATGACATCATGCAACAGTACACCTGCATCTGGTGAAGGATGGGTCACTCAATGCACCCTCTTACATAACATGCAGCTTTGCAACCTTGACAAGAAGACTATCACATCTGTACCCTCTCTCAGTCAAACTGCAAGGAAGATTCAGCTAACAATGTACTAAGCTGAGTTGTCTGGGAGGCCAGAGTGGGGTTTCTCCAACAGGCTTGGTAACATCCAGAGAACTCTTCAGTGCAGTGAACTCTAAGATTTTAGTGGTATCATTGGTTTATCCCCCTGGATTGCAGTAGGAAATACTCCACAGTGACAATGAAAGCTGTTTTCACATATTACAACCATGGAGAGCCATTTTGTTAGGACAACACTGCAAATGTGTTCTTTCTTAAAATTAATTAATTAATTGTATTACTTTATGACACAGTTCCACAGGATCTGTATTCCCCCTTCCCCCTCTATGGTCTCCTCATCCCAACTGATTCCCTCTATTTTATTACAACAGTATAGTTCTTCATAAACAGTCATAAGTCCATCATTCTGCTGTGTAAGTGTGTCCTGACACTGTATCTATAACAATGGCAGAGAGTTCAGCATCCTATTGTCAAAATATATCTAGCAGTTCCACTGGAAGTTCATAGATTTGATTTGTAAGTAGAGGTGCACACTGCATTGGATTCTCGCACCTGGATATGATAGTCTCTATTACACAGCTACTATACAATCCCTTAAACAAAAAGTCACAAAAAATCAACAGGAAGAAAAATACAAATTTACAATGTCATGAAGTTAAACACTATGATATTGAAGATCATTGTGCTGCTGAATAAATAAAAATGAAAATCAAAGAACTTCTTGAAGTAAACAATGTTACTTAGTGACCTGTGTCTCCCTGAAAGAATGTAATAAGAAAAAAAGACAAACTTTTTGAAGAAATGATAACAAAAACAAAAATATCAAATCCCTTGAGATGTAGCAAAAACAGTATCAGATGCTGACAAAAATTGAAATACTCAAATAAATGATCTGATAATGAGTCTCAAGGACATTACAAAAGAAAAAAATGAATATGAAGCAAGAATTGTTAAGAATCACAAGAAAAATAAAATTGTGGAGAGCGGAGCCGTGCCTCAAAGATGGCGCTTGCTGACCATTGCTTCGTGGCACAAAGGTGGTAAACAGGTTTTGGGAAGTTACTGAGGATTGGGCCGAGCACGCAGGGAAGCTACGTGACCTAAGTCATGATTGGTGTGTTTATCGCATGATGTGAGGAGCTGTGTATGGATTGGTTTGTGCAATGTAAAAGGTTGTGGGTAAGAAAATGGTTAAAAAGGAGATTCCCCTGGGCATGCTTCAAGGTTATGCTGTAATCGCTTCACTGTAATAAATCTTACAACTGTTGCAACTTTTTCCTTCTTTTCTTTTCTTTGCCACTATGCTTGAAGTCTTGACCAATAAACTTTTTAAAGAATCTTTACCGTATTGGGGTTTTGCTCATGGGACGAGGGACCCCGATATAAAATGAATTGAAACTAAAAAATTACATATTGCGACAATCATCTTATAACATAAGCAAGACAGACTTTTAGCCTGACTGGCAAATAAAAGAAAGATGACCTGGCCTGTTAAAGTCCTAGCAGATAGAGTCCTGGCCTTGAATGTGCCAGGATACCATATGGGTGTCAGTTTGTATCCCAGCAGCCCCACTCCCTGCTTGTGGCTGGGGAAAGCAGTAAAGGACAGGCCAAAAACTTGGGACCCTGCACCCATGTAGGACACCCTGAAGATGCTCTGGGCTCTTGACTTCAAATTGGCACAGCCCTGGCCATTATGGTCACTTGGGTTGTGCATCAGTGGACAGGAGATCTTCCAAATCTTCCATTCTCTCTCTCCTCCTCTCTGTATACCTGATTTTCCAATTAAAAAAAAAAGTAAAATTAAAGATGAAAAAACATCCTAAGACACTATTAAAGTGATCTCTTCTTGATCTCTTTTTCATCACTTGTGATATTTTTCATGTCAAAGTCCATACTATCAGATATACTAATGTTTGCTTTTCTTTTCAATTGGCCTGGAATATCTTTTTCCATTCTTTCACTTTCAGGTTTTATATGTCTTCATTGGTGATATGTGACCCCTGCAAGCAACAGAAAGATAGGATTTGTTTCACGAATCAGTCAGCTAATCTATGATGCTCAATTGAGGAGTTTAAGCCATTTACATTCAGGGTTAATATTGATAGATACCAATTTAGTCCTGTCATTTTAACAATGGGTTGTTCATTGTTTTAGTCTTGTTTTTAGGGGGGGATATTCCATACATTTCTCTTTGGTTTGTTATGTTCTATTCATGTTCTCTGTCAAAAGAACATCTTCAAGTATCATTAGTAGAACAGGGCGTAAAGAGGTAAATTCTTTGAGCTTTTCTTTACTATGGAATAATTTTCTTTCTCTTTTTAAAATGTTTTTCTTTTAAAATTTTTATTATTATTACTATTTTATGATACAGTTCGATCGGCCCTGGGATTTCCGCAGCTATCTCCCCAAATCTCCTTCGCCCTCCCCCCCTCCACACACACATACACACTCAATTCTTCCATCTCTACACAACAGCATAGTTTCTCACAAGCAGTCCTAAGTCCATCATCGTGATTATCAACACTGGCAGAGTGCAGCATCCCATTATCAAGACACATCCCTGTTGTTTCTGCTATTCATTGGGAGTCCATCCTCGATCCAGAAGTAGAGATGCACACTGCACTGTATCCTCAAATCTGGACGTGTCAGTCTCCACTGCACTGTCACTGCAAATTTCTCCAAGTCAAAAGCCACAACAAAATCAACAACAGAAAATAAAGCAGAAATTTACAGTGCCATGAAGTTAAACAGCACATCTTCATTACAAAGTAACTAGTCTTCATTAGTCTTCATTACAAAGTTGCTATACCTTCTCTTAAATGAAAAGTCACAAAATAAAATCAACAACAGGAAAAATAGAGAGAATTAAAAATGCAATGAAGTTAAATACCATGCTACTGGATGACTAATGTGTCATTGAAGAAATGAAGAAGAAAATCAAGAATCTTCTCTAAGAAAATTATGCTAGTGTGTGATCAATGAGTCAGTGAAGAATTAATGAGAAAGAAAAAGTGTTTTAAAGAGAAGAAACTAAAAACAGAAAAAGTAAAATCTATGAGATACGGTTTCCACTGATCTTTATTGGTGACGTGTATCTCCTGTAGGCGACAAATGGACGGTTTTGTGATTTTAATCCATTCAGCTAATCTTGGATGTTTGATGAGTTTAAGCTATTTACATACAGGTTTAATATGAATGGGTGGCGATTTGGTCCTGTCATTTTAGCAATGGATTATTCATCTTCTGTTGTTATTTTATTGTTGTCATTCACCTTTTATTTTGGTGATTGCCACTCCTTTTCTCTGTCAAGAGAATATCTTTATCATTTTTCAGGCAGGTTTGAAAGAGACATATTCTTTTAACTTTTCTTTACTGTGAAGCAATTTTATTTCCTTTTCAAAGACAAAGAAAAGCTTTGCTGGGTACATTATCCTGGGCTGCCAAATTTTTGCTTTTAGAATCTGGAATATGTCACACCATTCTTTTTGGGCCTGTAGAGTTTCCCATGAGACATCAGCTGTGAATTTAATTGCTACTCTTCTGTATGTCAATTGAAATTTTTTTTCACTTGCACATTTTAGGATTTTTTCCTTATGTTCGATTGAAGAGAGCTTAATGATCATGTGTCATGGTGATGGTTGCTTTTGGTCAACGCTGTTGGGAGTTCTGTGCCCCTCCTAGAACTTGTTTTCAAATTCTTTATCCATATTAGGGAATTTTTAAAAATATTTCATTGAATTCATCTTTAAACCCAGTTTCTCTTTCTGTGCTTTCTGAAACTCACATAAGTTTTATATTTGGATCTTTAATGTTATCCCTTAATTCTTGAATACTTTTTTTTGGCTTGACTGAGCTCTGCTTCTAGCTTTCTGACTATTTCCCCATTGTGACAAGATATGTCTCCCAATTCTGAGATTCTTTCTTCTGCCTCCATTCTAGTTTTGGGGTTCTCTGCTGAATTTTTAACTTGCTATATTGTGTCCTTCATTTCTAATAATTCAGCTTGATTTTGTTTTAGTGTTGCTATCTCCTGTATATTGTATTCCTAATTTTTTTGTACTTCTATATGTGCTTCTCTTTGTTAAGAAGTTGTGCAAGATTTTTTTTTTAATTCTTTTTAAAATACTTACTTGTTTGTATTGGAAAGGCAGATATGCACAGAGAAGGAAAGATAGAAAGATTTCCCATCCACTGAATCCTCTCCAAATGGTCATAGTGGCTGGAGCTGAGCCGATTCAGAGCCAGTGGCTAGGAGCTTCTTCCAGGTCCCATGCATAATCCCATGGCTTTGGGCTGTCCTTCACTGCTTTCTCAGGCCACAAGCAGAGAGTTGAATGTGAAATGGGGTGGCTGGGACACAAACCAGTGCCCATGTGGGGTCCTGGTGCATGTGAGGCAAGGACTTTGGTCACTAGGCTAACATGCCAGGCTTGTAATTTAATTCTTTATCTTCCATTTCCACTATGTGTTCTTCAGTTAACTCTGAGGTTTACAAGGGCTTTTACTCCTTTGTGAGTAAGGCATCAGTAATAGTCATTGTGCCTGTCTCTTCTTTTGCTCTTGGTCATTGCTGCTCTGATTAGCAGATTCCTGTCCTTTGGGCCAGTTTCTAATCTGTGTTGCCACCTGGTCTACAGGTCGATTTTACTGATTGCGTTCAGTAACTATTTCATTGTTTGCTGTCATTTACACCACTACCTCCAATGAGTTTCCGTCCCAGGATCTTGTGTTAGACTTCCACCATGGTTTCCATAGCCCCATCGCCTGGCTTACCACTTGCTGCTTGTGATGCTATGCTGTGGCTGCTATTGCCTATACAGCGTTTCTCCTACTCCCAGTTTGAGCAGTGCCCAGGATCGGGGAAGACACCACGTGTCTTAAATCACTGGGCTGTCAGTGGTGCTGTTCTTGCTGGAACCCATTGGCTTTCAGGTCTGGAGGCCACCCAGATGCATCTTGGGTGGAACCTGTAGGATGCCAAGTTGATACCGTGTTCCTTCTGACACCAGTGCAATGAATCCAGCTGGAAATGAGCTTGCTCCTGGCTTTGTCCATGCTCAGCTTTCTGTTGTCTTTCCATCTCCAGTCTTTTCCTCAGTACTCAAAAAGTGCCTGATGTGGCACTGGTGGAAGAGGGGGTCTGAGCCATGAAATCCATTCTTTCCTGCACTCACCTGCCTGGAATCTGCCACTGTACTTCTGCTCATGGCCAAATCAGGAAAATCAGTGGCACAGGCAATTCTTTTCCTCGGTTCACCTCCTGAGCTGTGAAGTCAGTTCACGCAGTAGGCTCCCCACTCCATGTGGCTGCTGATGGAGCTCTGATCACTGATCTCTGAGCACCGCTGGAGTGTCTGGTCACTGCAACAACATCCCACTGTCGCTGCTACTTCCCCATGTCCACAGGTCTTTAAGCATCCCTCTGCCATTGGCTTGTCCTCTTGTGTTTCTCAGGATATTGCTCTCTCTGCTTCATCTGGGCTAATCATTTTCTGTTTGAATGTGTCTTTACCCTCTTCTGACACCTTGCTTTGTCCTCTGTGTTCTGAAATTGAAGCATGTCACAGAAACTTGATTATTTTTCCAATGCAATGTGTGAGCCAAAATTATGTGTAATTGAGGTCAGTGGCTGAACCTTTGGCCTCTTTTTCTGCTCAGTGTTGGTGTAAGCACTCAGAAATGTAGTTCTAGGCATGTGAGAGCATCCTGGACAACTATGCCTGTAGTCAGCTGAGTCCCCAAGGACAATGAGTTCTTGGAAGATGCACCATTGCTGTATATTGCTTACATCATAGAAACTTAAGGTTGTTTATTACTTGAGCAAAACCCATCCTAACGGATATAACACCACACTTCAGAAAGCCACTGTCCGTGGCTCTTATAACTTCAAAAGTCTCCAAATGGGTCTTCTACACATATGCATGTTCTTATTAAGTAGCCATGCTGGCAGACACATAGTTTTGAAAATGTAAGCATGGCATGTCATTTCCTACTGGAGTCAGTAACATCCAGGCCATTTACGACAAGGTCTAAATTGTTAGTATGACCTGCGAGGACCTGCATAATCTGGTCTCCTGTTTGGGGTATGACTCATTTTGTGAATCTCTCTCCCTCACCTGAAAACACATATTCTGACTTTCAGTTTCTCAGCTGATTGGCAGAGCTCAGCCCCTCATCTGTTCCCTGAGCTTTGTATAGGCTATAACTCCACCTATACCTGGCTAACACAGATTGGGCGTCAGTGATCATTATTTCAGAGGTGGATTTGCTGTAAGTCCCAATTCTGAGTCAAATCTTTAGTGAAATTTTTTTTCCCCATGTGCCAGTGCTACACCCAATGTCCTCTTCCAGGTCTGACTTTAATGGGTAGGAGTGCATGTTGGTGCTGATGTTATCAACTAGAACAGAATTCCCTGAAGGTCGGGGCAGTTTCCATTCATCTTTCCTGCCAGCATGCACTTCAACAAATGATGTTCAGTTACTTCCCATCTACACAAAATGACTAAATGCTTTTAAAAACTGGTAATCCCGTGGTAAGAGAAATTTTCGGTGTGATGTTCCATTTGACATCCCACAGATTTTTCCACTTATGCAGATGTTCATGTTTTTAAAACTATTCACATGCCACTTTGCCTGAATGTCTGCCAGGATCTGTGGTCCCGCAGTCATTGAATGGGGCCCTCATCTGAAATCATCCACTACAACCTTGAATTTCATTCTTCATAAGAATAAAAGAAAGATGTCTTCAATCTTACTCTACATTTTATTAAAACTGAAATAAAGAATAGAGCAATTGTGAACTCCTTGGGTGATTAATAACCGTGAGATGCAGATGTAAAGCAGAGGCTCGTGCCTTTTGTCTTGGTCTTTATTTTGTTTAAGAACAATACCTTCTATTGATAGCATCCTGCAAAATATAACGTTGCTTTCATTGCAGCTGATTTTCAAAGGTGCGAATGTACGCACATGCACACACAAACGGAGTCCCCAGGCCACTGGTTCACTCCCTAAACGCTGATGCTGTCTGGGATTTGAGTGGAACTGATGTGAAGTGCCAATAACTTAACTCAGAAGGAGAGCGGGTTCAGATGGCAGTAGAGGCTCTTGGGCTGGGCTTTAAGCCCAAGGCAACCACGGCCCACACCTGAGAGCTGCTGTCTCGCCTCCTCCTGTGGTTGCTGACCATCTGTGGGGCGTCCTCCTGTGCTTCAGAGCCTGAAGTCCCTGTGGTCTTCACAGCACCATTTAGATGGGGTGCCTGGCACTGCACAGAGCCAAGAACACTTTTCTACTGAGTCACTGGATTTGTTTGTTTTTAGCTTTTCTGTTGTTTATCCTTAAGAACTACGACATATTTTGATACACATATATTATAATATCAATACTCTAATAGAATGCTTTTAATTTGTTTTTATAATGTTATATTCATTTGTGCATAATTTTAAGTGTATTAAATGCAATTATAAAAATAGAATCATACTCCTCTTTATCTCCCTTTCCCCTCCCCATATTCCTCCTTTCCTCTATGAAGCTCTTTTTTTTTTTAACGTTTGAGATAACACACGCTCGAATTACACCTAAGTAATTCTTCACTGAGCATGCAGTTTAAGAAATAGTATGTTTTCAAATGAACCTTAGCCACAGCATCATTTCTCATTCCTTTCCAAACTTCTGGCCCATTTGCTGGTTTTTTGGATTGGACATTGTAGTCTCCAATGAAGTGGAGCGGGCAGTTAGGTCTTGAACTTGTCGAGTTTGGTATATACACCATTGTTCAGCCGCCACTTCAGGATACACCGTGTGTGTGTGTGTGTGTGTTTCCTGGTGCAGAAATTGTCACACTCAGTTAAAACCATGCTGTGACTTGCTTTTGAACAGGCTTAATTCACTTAATTTTTTCTTGTATAAAAGCCTGTGTTATAGCTACAGCCGAAGCTTGCATCTTCTCCACAGACATCTGCTATGAGTTTCCACAAGGCATTCTGTGAATTCCTGATAGGCAGACTTGGTAAACACGGTCTCTTTCCAGAGGTTGAGGGTTGAATATCTGCAGGTCTTACAGAGTGTCATCAAAGGTGGCCTTGACAAGTTTACCCAGATGTGGCATTCAACAATGCCAGCCGTCAGTAGAAATTCCCAAATACAGAGACTGAAGTGATGCCAGAGCATCTGACACTGGGAATGAGACACCCCCACAAAGAGCCACATGCTCACGAGATGAGGCACAGTTTATAGGCCCTGCTGATTGGATTTTCCCAGTAACCTCTCCACAGGGCACATTGGAGAACATGTCCATAGTGATGGCACCCTACATGTTGGTAGCTGTCACCCTGGACCACTCCACATCCAGGCTGACATGACCATTGTGGTTCCTGATGGCAGCAAATGTCCTGAATCTGTTCTTCTGGCCAGTACCAATCTGGTGCTGTATTGGCTTAATCGTCCAAACCTCATTTTCGAGGGACAACCCAGGGAAAACCAAGGACCCCAGACTCATGAATGCAGGGAGAAAAGAGATATCCAGGGTCTTGACCTTCATGGTCACAGAGAACCTTGCTCTTGGCCTTGCCTCTGGTGAGCTCCATAACCTTGCCTAAGTTCCATAGCCTTGGCCATGATTGTGTGGCCCTAGTGCCTTCATTCCAGTGCATACAGCCAGTAATGTGATGCCTTTATCGTCTGCCAGTTAGCATTCTCCTTAACAAGAATTTGGGAATTCAGCCTTTTCCTGGGCTAACCCTCTGCCATGTGATTTACCCATGAAATTGAACAGCAGTACCAACCACAGGTGCCCCTCAGTTCTACTAACAGAACAAGGAACAGTGAGCAGTGTGCAATGCTGTTAGTGTTCTCTGGATCCGGGTATCAGTAAATCATGTGAGATACTCAACATGTTATTCCAAATTAGACTTTGTGGTAGAAGATCCTGTGCAAAAGCATTCCAACCACATTTACAGTAAGTTAAGATAAATTAGCTGTATTAAATGAATCTGCATTTTGTGAAAAATATGTATTTATTTGAAAGAATGTATGACAGAAAGAAACCATCTATCTTCTGGATTGCTCCTGAAATGGACACATGGGCAGGGTTAGAACAGGCTGGAACTCTAGCCAGGAAGTCAATTTTTGTCTCCCTCTTAGATGACAAGGACTCAAGTACTTAAGCCATCTTTAACCACTTCTCTACTTACATTCTCGAAAGCTGGATAACATTGGAGCAGTCAGGACTTGAACCAGTGCTCCAATATTGGATGCTGGCCTTGAAAGGAGTGCTTTAATCATGTGACACAGCCATTCAACAAGCATCATGATACAGAGGCACCGGGCTCAAAGGAATGTCCTCGAATGAAGGTCTCTGAGGGCTAGACAACAAGTGTTCAAGGGAAACAGGGATTCCTATGTGACTGGCTGTGAGCTTAGGGTTCATGTAACAAATCAATTTATTGTATTTTCAACCTAAATTGGAAAACCATCATAGAACTTGCATGACATTACTAACAATGGTTTATGACGTCAAAAGAAAGTTTTTCATGCCATAGAACAAGCAGGAAAAAAGAGCTTGGATCACCTTTTAAGACTTTTATTAAAGAATCAAGATGGCAGAATAAGGTAACGGACACATTTATACAGTCAGAGAATCATCACCCAGGGTGAAGCAGAGAGGGTACATTTCAGGAAATAGAATATGTCAGGGTGACAACAGAAGGGCACCTGGAGACTAACAGACAGTGGAGATAACTGTGCTGCCTTGCAGTGACAATTAGTGAGTGGCAATTAATGAGTGGCAGACTGAGCTCTTCCAGTGGCCGGGATTTCACCATCAGCCTGGTTGGAAGGGGAGTTCACTGGAAGCTCAGGAGGTAATCCCAGACAAAAAAACTGCCCATCCTGCTGATGTGTGATTCAGCCAAGAGCAGAGATAGAGCAGTGTATTCCAAGCAGGTGGTGAAGAAACAGCACAGATTTTAAAACCCAGAACCCCACCAGAGCCACATTTGGCACCATTTTGTGTAAGGAGGCAAAGGCTATGAGGCAGGACAGAGCATGCACTAAACTGGGAGTAAACTCAAATCTGGTTCAGTGCATCACATTGATGTGGCATCCTACAGGTTCAGGAGAACCCAAAATAGGTCAAGTTGGTCTTGAGACCTAATGGCCAGTAGATCCAGAACTCAAAGAGTTGCACAACTTGTGCCATTTTCGACAGTATGACAAAGGCTTTGAAACTGCATGAGCAGCGGTGAGCTGCACATGCAATGAGCTGGGAGCAAACTCACTTCCAGCTCAGTGCATTAAACTGGTCTCACAGAAAAAATAATACCAACTTTGGCATCCTATCAGTCAAAACATGTCTGTGTTGGCTTCAGACCTAATGGCCAATAGGTGTCAGCAACATCAGCACCATCAACAATCTAGGTATTTAGGACACCAGTGTCTCCCTAATCCTGGGAACTGCTCCAATTGGAAGTGGGAGAAAGGTTGTACAGACAATGGTGCAGCCACAGTATAGAATCCCAGAGGGTGGAAAATGGTGATCCAGGAGCTAGGGCAATGGAGACCAAAGTGGAAGATTAACACAAGACCCAGACCTGAAATTCACCGGAGGAAGTGGCACAAGTGACTATAAACAAAGAATCTGGTGCCCACCGCAATAAATAAAATTGAACTGCATACCTGTGAGTAACACAGCTTAGAAACCTGCTCCATGGAGAAGAATCTGCTAACCAGAAGTACAATGACAGAGCAAAAGAGACAGAGGCACAATGAATGTTACTAAAGACACTCCTGCAAAGGAGCAAAACCCTTTGCCAACCTCAGAATTCACTGAGGAAGACGTCGAGAAAATGGTGGATACAGAATCCAAAACACTTGTTATAAAGCTTCTTATCAACAATGAGAAGCACATACAAGAGTTAAGTAATATGTCACATAGGAAATACAACACTGAAACAAAATCAAAGTGAATTATTGGAAATGAAGGATGCAATAGAGCAAATTAAGAATTCAGTGGAAAGTCTCAGTCATGGAATGAAGGAGCCAGAAAAAGAGTCTCAGAATTGGAAGATATTTCTTGCCACAATGGTGGAAAACTCAAAAAGGTCAAACAAACTGAGCCAAATTAAGAAAAATATTCAAAAATTAAGGGACACTATTAAGAGTTATGGAAGTCCCAGAAGGTGCAATAAAAGAAGCTGGGTTTAAAAATGTACTTAATAAACAATAAAGGATGATTTTCCTAATATGGAGAAAGAATTGGGAAACAGAATACAGAAGTAGCACAGGAATCCCAACAGTGTGGACCAAAGTTGATCTTTACCACAACATACAATATTCAACCTCTTGTCAATTGAACATAAGGAAAAGATCCTTAAATATGCTTGTGAAAAAAAAATCAGTTGACACAGAGAAACGACAATCACCTCACAGGAGATCTCTCACAGAAAACTGTACAGCCCAGGAGAGAATGGAGTGACATATTCAAGATTCTAACAGGAAAAAAGATGTCGGCCCAGAATAAGGTACCCAGACATCCCTTACAAATGATACTTAAAAATATTCTCTTGGCAGAGGAAAGGAATAGTACTGGCTAAAACCAAGAGCAAATGTGAAGAACATTCCAGTAAAAATAACAACAGATGCCTTAATCAAACAATGAACAACTCATTGCTAAAATGACAGGACTGAGAACCAGCTATTCATATTAACCCTGAATGTAAATGGCTTAAACCCATCAATCAACCATCATCCATTATTAGACTGGATTAAAAAATGAAACCCAGCTATCTGTTACCAACAGGACAAACATCTCCCCAACGGTTATCAGCAGAAACTGTATCTCATGGATTTTGGTGTTTTTGTCATTTTTTTCATTTCTTCAAAACAGTTTTTTCCTCATGTTAAATTCTTCACTGACCTACAGATCATACACTAGCACTATTCAAGAAAGTTCTGCATTTTCTTTTTCAGTTCTTCAGTGACACATTAAGCATTTGGTAGTATGTAATTTAACCTCATGCTTTTAAAATTTCTGTTTGCCCCCCCCTGTTGTTGATTTTGTGTTGTGGCTTTTCATTTAAGGAGATGTACAGTAGCTGTGAAATAGAAACTAATATATCCAGATGTGAGGAAACAATGCAATATCCATCTCTACTTCAAGATCAAAGACAGACTCCCAATGAAATTGTTAACTATATCTTGACAATAGGATGATATATATGTATGTATATGTTTATTAGTATCATATAAGGTAATTAAGTAAAACAATATATTAATTTTTTGAATTTTATGTTTATGATGCTTGTTCATTTCTTATGCCTTCTTTTTAATCATTTTTTGGTTTATAGTTATTTCATTATTAATATTATTACATTTTATTAAAGAGTACAACTGAGGGCCAAGCACAGTAGCCTAGTGGCTAAAGATCTCACCTTGCACTCACCAGACCCAATTTGGCTACTGGTCCATGTCTTGGCAGTCCTGCATCTCATTCAGCTCCCTGCCTGTGGCCTGGGAAAGCAGTCGAGGACAGCCCAAAGCCTTGGGACTCTGAATCCATGTGGGAGACCTAGAAGAAGCTCTTGATTCGTGGGTTTGGATGGGCTCAACTCTGGCCATTGCGGCCACGTGGGGAATGAAAGAGCAGATAAAAGATCTCCTTCTCTCTCCTCCTATGTGTATCTGACTTTCCAAATACTTAGATAGATAGATAGATAGATAGATAGATAGATAGATAGATAGATAAACAAATAAATAAATCTTACCAAAATGAGAACACACTAACTGTTAAATCTGTGACCCCGCACGTTCTGCATCTGACTTTGCTTCTTTTGGTCCTCTTATTATACTGCCCCATTTTCCTCGGTTGCAGACCACTTGCCTTTTGGATGGCAAGGAACAAATCTAATTTTCTCTAATATCCTTAGCTCCTAATGCATTAAGACCTAGCGGTTGTTCAATAGACTGCTGCTAGTTGGAACTCGAATTGATGGCTGTTGCACAGAAAGTGAAGTAGGAGTGCTAAGGTAACACCAAGAAGGAGATGCTCCAAAGGGACACTTCCCTGGGTAGAGAGGAATGTGGGGGAAGGAGTGGATCTCACAGTCAGCTGGGGAGTCCAACACAGTGCTACATTTTGTTCACATTTGATGCCCTGCAAGAGCCCTCTAGCCAGGTTTACCCTGTGTGCATAGGAACAAAAGATGGTGTCTACTCAACAAAATTGCGGAGGTGACAAGGTTCCCCGGGGGCCCATGGATGAGTCCCTGAGCTGGACACCTGGTAGAGAAGAACAACCCAGTAGGAATCAATTGCTTCTCCAACCCATCCCCTGGCTGTCCTCACTTACGGGCAGAGAAATCTACAGCTGTTACACAAAGTGTTGTACCAATGCCCATGGGAGCTTGATGTTTGCTCATATATGTGCCATGAGTTAATTAATTTGATCCTATATTCTTGTAGGGATGGGGAAAGAGCCCATATTTCTCCTGAGAAAGTTTGTCAGTAGAAATAGAAGACTCCAAGATTAAATGCAGATTTCAGATAAGCATCAGACAACTTCGAATTGAAATTATGTCTCTTGCATTTCACGGAGCACATTCATACTAAATAGTGTTGATCTAAATTGAAATCTGTGTATTCCATATATTCATCTGCTAATTCTAATAGCTCTGCCTAGTAGCTAATGCTGCCTTGCTATGATACATTCAAGCCTGTTATCAGGGGACTCACGACTAGGATGCAGATAAAAATGAACAACCATCCTCCAAACAACAACCTCCAGAGAGTGAAAGGGTCTTGCCCTTTAACACATTGACCACCTTTCATAGATGCAATAACTATAAAAGGTTTGCAGCCTATGGGATTAAAAAATATGCTTTTTTTTCCTAAAAAAATTGAAACCCATAGTTCAATTTCTATGAACTTTTTAAAGACATCTTGTGTATTCTCACCATGAATTCTGTGCAAAATGTGATAATTAAAAGGTTAGTGGTGTGGGGGAAAGTTTGGAGTGAGGCAAGAAGTTACAGAAATGAAAGATTAACACAACAGCATCCTAATTTACAGACCAAAGTGCCTTGTTTTCTTCAGGAGAACAAATCCAAATATCTTCACATTGATTTGTGACAAAATACCCTTCTCAGGGTGACATTGTGCCACAGCAGGGAATGCCTTCATGCAATGTCACAATACCATATCTAAACTCTGGACGCAGTGCAGTTGACTCCACTTCAATTCCAGCTCCTTGCTAATGCACCTGGAAAAGTAAGAAAGATGGCCACGTGCTTGACCCATGTCACCCAGATAGGAGCATGCAGATGGAGGTTGTCTACTCCTTTCAGCCTGACACACTTCCAGCTCTTGTGGGATCTGGGGAGTGAACCAGAGATGGAAGGTTTCAAAACTGTCTATTTCTCCTCCTCTCTCCATGTCACTCTATCTTTCAAATAGATAAAATACATCTTTAAAAAGTGAGTTCAATTACATGTAGCTTTACAGTCATACATTGTAAGATTTTATTCATTTATATATTGATGTTTGATGACAAGAACAAGTGACCAAATATGCTTTGTATTATGATTACCATATTTCAGACTCAATGTAATCTAGAAACTGATAGTTTTGAGAAGCAAAGAGTTAACTCTTTATTCATTTAATTTTTTTTTTTAATGAAAAAGGCAGCTCTCAAAGATAAGGAGATACAGAAAGATTTTCTGTCTGTTGGTTCACTCCCCAAATATTCACAATGGTTGGAGCTGAGCTGATCTGAAACCAGGGGCTCAGAGACCCCTTCCAGGTCTCCCACATGGAGTTCCAAGGCTTTAGGCCATTATCTACTACTTTCTCAGGCTATAAGCAAGGAGTTGGGTGGAAAGTAGAGAAGCTGGGATGTAAACCAGTGCCCATATAAAATCCTGGTGCTTGCAAAGTGAGAATTTGGCCAGTGAGCCATCATACTGGGCCCTACAGGTATAGAGTTCACACATGGCTTTGTGTTTTAGAGAACCTTGGGTACCCAATAGCTGTTGCCACAGTTTTTTAATTTATAAAATGGGTTTTAAAGCTGTTATTTGCATCATTGAATGAAGATGAAAGAAAATTCTGTGGAAACATCTTATACCTAAGATCCAGGATGCAATTAGGCTGATTGAATATCAACATTATTTGATATTAAACCAGGAGTGGATAAAGAGAGCGGACTGTTATGTCAAAACAGGGAAAAAAAAGATCTGGAAAGATATAGGAAAGCCTGGGAGAGACTGCAGAAAATGCTCTAATTAGGAGACAGAAGACATGGGACGGTGGAGAAGCAAAACATGAGGGGGTGGAAATAAATGAGCTACACAAGGGTGCAGAAGAGTGAGATGATGCAACTGGCTCTCCAAGGAAAATGCTTAATAGAAAATACTGCAATTTGGGAATAGAGCAAAGAAAAATTAAGGCCCCAAATCAATGGCTTTATTACCTTCAGAGAAATGAAATAAAATTCTTGCTGGGATTAAATGTGTTTACACAGGAAGCAGCTAGCTTGATACTGATGATGCAATGGCACGATGGCTCAGTAGTTAAATCCTTGCACACACTGTGATCCCATATGTGCACTGGTTCATATCCTAGCTGTTCCACTTTCCATTCAGCTCTCTGATTATAGCCTGCAGAAGCAGTAGAGGATCGTTGGCCCAATGCCTGGAGACCTGTACTGATGTGAGAGCATTGGAGGAAGCTCCTGTCTCTGGATTGGCTCAACTCTGGCCATTGCAGCCTCTTGGGGAATGAACCAGTAGACAGGACATCTTTCCATCTGTCTCTCCTTCTCTTTATAAATCTGCCTTTCCAATAAGAATAAATAATTCTTTAAAAAAAAATGACAATGTAGTAGGAGACAAACCAACTACCAAGATCCCCAACATAACAAGTTCTCGTTAAGAGCACAGCTTCTATAGTCATAGGAATGTAAACCCTTAGTTCCTAAGTCAGATGCTTCAGCATTTTAAACTTATTTCAGCTTGTGTGAACAGAGCCAGAATATGTGCACCTCAGAATATGAGGTGTTTGATTGTTGTATCTGATTTTACAGACTGAAGTGGACAAGGGGACACTAGGCCATGGACCATCCTCCCTCACCCCAGTTGCTTTTCCACAGGAAGTTGCCTTGTCTTCCTGGTCGTCCTTGTGTGTTGTGGTCTGTCTGAGTCATCCCAGAGCTTTGCTCCGCACCTGCAGCAGCTCATGTTTGAAGCAGACACTTGATAAGTGTTCTCAATTGCAACATGCCTTGATGATTCTTGCATTTGATTATACACAATTCTCTGCCATACACAGCAGCAGCGCACTCACTTACCAACATTATGGCAATTTTCCCTTCATTGGAAATCTAACAGTCTACTCAGAATCTCTTTGGTTTATGTGGTTGACATGCTAATAGGAACAGTCCAGCATTCCCTGCAGTAGTGACCACTGCAAGCTAATGGATATTTAAGAGAAGTTGATTGGGGCTTTCTGGAGCCCAAGTCCCACTATCGAATAAGTGTATAACAAAATAATCCAGGGCAATAATTGAAAGTTTGGAACACAGAGTCTCACACATGTTAGAAATGAATTGAAGAGCCTTTATTAACTAGCAGCTCTAAATAAAAACAGTGTCCAGAATGGTAAAAGAGTAGCTGATACATTCTTGAATACTCATAGGCCTTTTTGTACTTTATAGTCAGGAATTTGCTCACTTGTACAATTGTACAAAGTGCAAGTCTATTTGCAAATTATTTTAAAAAATTGTTTTAGAGTTAGACAGAGCTCCAGTCCTCCAGTTCACCCATCAATTGTCCATCACAGCAAAACTGAAGCTGCAACGTAAGAATCCTACCCTGGCCTCCCATGAGGGTGGGAGGGACCCCGCTGCATGAGCCATCACCTGTGGCCTCCTAGAATCTATAGAATCAGGAAGCTGGAATCCAGAACTGGAACCCACAGCTGGAACCGGGTATTTCCATGACAGATTGGGAATATTAACAAACCCCTTAACTGTCAGATCAAATCCTTGCCACTAGTAATTTGATAAATGATAAATCACTATCTACTCTGTTAGAAATATTTTAGAAATCCCAAAGGATTTGTCACACAGTTTGAGGTGTCACATACCCTATGATTGCATTTTCTCCCTCCCAAGGGCTCCCTCTGACTGTTTCCAATGCTTCCTTCCCCAGACCATGCACGGGTACTTGGACTTGCAGTCTCTATCCTCACATCTGACCAGGCTCCTACTTATGTGCTTGTGCAGCAAAATCCCTCATTGGCCCAAAAAGCTTTTCTTTGTGTCTTAGGGTCCAAGCTTGTGTTCTTAGAGCTTTAAAAGATGACCTCATCTCCAAGGTCCTTTCAGCAGCCATCACTCTACTCATCATGTCTGTAGACACAAGAATTAAAGAACCACCTGTTGACAGAGAAGATATTGCACGCTGTGAATCCCCATGCATTCAGACTCAGAGTCAAGTCTGCATATCTAAGCTCTAACCTTCCTCTGGTTGACTCATCTTCCAGGAACAGCCCAAATCTCCTGGTTTCTAGATATACTAGAAATTTCAGAATTGGTGGTGAATAAACAGTTTGATTCCCAGAACCTTAGGTGTAATGCGATGACCATGCTGTTAGCAACAGCTCCAAATTGGGACCATTTTGTGCAAAGAATATTGTTGGTTTACCCAGATCATGTTTAGTAAAGAGAAATATTGGCCAGCAATCCTGAAGCAAGAGATGAAGAATGGTTTGCCTGCGCATGTGATAACTGGGACTAGTGCGATGTGGGACACAAGAGTATCTGAAAACACACAGGTACTACACAGATACTAGGCTGCTACTGAAAACATACTGACCACTACCCAATTGTTTCAGCCCATTGGGATGAGCCTGTATACAGAACAGATAAAGATCTCTACTCTCACATATGAGCAGAAGACAACATATTACACATGTAAATACACACATATGTGCCCACACATAAAGTGCGTGAGAAGGAAGCGTGTGCATCGAGGCAGGCAAAGTCACACAGCTTGGACACGGGTGTCAAGATTTTGAGGGTGGGACATGAGGTTTTCAACATGATGGTAAAGGCAGTGTCACCGGGCAAGAGGCATTTTAGCAAAGATCTGGGAAAGGTGAGGGGCCCCAGCTACACCAGATGAAAGGCTGCCCAGTGCAAAAGCCATCACTGAGTCCTGTGTTAGTACGTTTGAAAACATCAGAGAATCAGTGCAGTGGAGACAGCCGTGAGGAGCGGGACAGAGGCCAGGTCAGCTAAGCTCTTCAGTACTGCAGATTCAGTGACTACACAGTATGACCGCATGGGTTACTGAGAGTAAGTCTCAGGGAACACTCTTTTCATGCCATGTGCCGAGGTACACATTGCCTCCTTGTTTATCTGCACCTGCTCAGTGGTCCTGATGCAGACCTTAAGGATAACATGGTCGTGTAATGCATTTCTTCTTAATGAAGTGGATTTACTACCCTTGGATGTGACAGTGGTAAATTATCACAACTCTCTCTAGGTAGTGTATTCAGTCCTACCATTATCCTGACTTCCAATTGCAGCTTCTACTTGGATTTCACAGCACCAAGCTCCCACTGCAAAAGCTTAACTGGTCCCATGGTCTGTGTGTTGGTTTCCCTCCCAAACCCATATGTTGATCACCACCTGTCCAGTGAACAATGGTGTTAGCAAGGTGGGGCCCTTGAGGTCATGAGGACAGAGCCTTCTTAGATGGAATTACTGATCTGTTAAAGGCAACATACAGGAGATGCCTCACTCAATCTCTCATGTACAGATGCAACAAGAAAGTGTCACCCACCCATCCAGCAATGGGCCCTAATGAGATACTGAATCTGCCAGAACTTTGGTCATCAAGACCTGTGAAAGATGCATTGCTTTACTTGACAGTTGACAAGTTTGTTGCATCTTTTATGTCATTCCAAATGGAGCAATGCAATTGGTCAAAAGTCTTATCATCTTCTCAACTACTAAAAGACACACTTAGATTCAACTGAAAAAAGTCTCTTCGTTTTTCCATATCACACTCTCCATCTCCCACCCCCCAGAAAACATTTGCTATGCTTCTACAATACAGGCTTGATTTTTGGTTCTTTGGCACCTACACCTGTACAAGGCATTCAACATGGGGAATGAACAGAGGAGAAATGAGCAGTGAAGTAGGCCAAATGGGAGTTTCATTGGCCAAAGGCTCTGTCACTTCCCATCAGAATGTCTGCCATATCCATCGGCTAACTTCTCGAATCCCCACTTTGCCCCACTGGGCAAGCTAAAACCAGGAGTCAGGAATGCCATCCTGGTATCCCACATGGTGGCATAGTACCAAACACTTGGGTCAGCACCTGCTGCTTTTCCAGGTGCATCAGTGGGGAACAGAGCAGCCAGGACTTGAGCTAGGGTTCCAACATGGGATGCCAGTAGCAGAAGCAGCAGTGTAACCTGTTGCCCCACAACCTTTGACCTCCATGGACTTTAAACCACATTTTTTTGTGACAATTGTCATTAGCAATAAACTTTTTATGATATATTAACATCATAGTGCTTGATTTTAACTACATTATAACAGGGAATGAGGTTTCTCCAGTCTCTGAGATTCTGAGGAAAGTGTCACAGAATCAGAGGATGCTCAGCCAAGACGCACTGGCTGCCCCTCCTTGCTTCACAGGGCTGACAAAGTCATCTTTCAGGACGCACAGAAAGCATGGAAAAAAAAAAAAACAGCAAAGTCTGAATGATGAATAGGCACCTTGGGAGGAGTTTTATTATATCTGCCCTTTAATTGAAACATTTATTTATTGACTAATAAAACATTTATTGAATGCCTACTCAGCTCTTGAAATTAAGGATACAGACATTAAACTTGGGACCTGCCTTTGCTATAAGGATTGATGGGAAAATGAATGGATTTATAATGCAATAAAATGTACACATCCCCAGAGGTGCACCCAGAGAATGTAGGAACTCAGAGGTACAGGTGCTGTGGCACTGTGGGCTCAGCCACCACTTGTGACATCCGCCTGTCACATCCTCGTGCTTGTGCGCACCCCAGCTACTCCACCTGAAGTTCCAGCTGCTTCACTTTTGACCCAACTCCCCAATTTTATGTCGAGGAATGCAGAGGATGATGGTCCAAATGGTCAGGGTTCTGTCAGCCATGTAGGAGCCACGAATGGAGTCCAGGCTCTTCATGTGTGAACATCTGAAGAGTGAAAGATCTCTCTTTCTCTCTCTTTGTTTCTTCCTTCCTCTATCATTCTGCCAATTAAATAGACAATTAAACATTTTAAAAGAAAGATTCATTCACTGGAAAATAAACAGAAGATCCTGAAAAAGTAAGACTCACTGTTAAGTCATGCCAGCTTGAAATATTGTTTTGCTTGGACATCAGTTGATTTTTTTCTTTCTCTTTTCTCTGAATGCTTAGGAACATAACACACATTTTGCTTGCCTTATGTTTGTAAGCATCCAGGTCTTACGCTGTGACTTCAGAGGATTTTCAAGCATGGCATGGAAAGCAGACTTTATGCCTCAGAGCTTCTCAGACTGGCAGTGCTGGCAACAGCTCCCTGCCTTCTGCCGGAATGCCTCCAACCTCCTGCGGGTTATGGTTGTTTGTGGTTAAGGCCCAAGCCAAAATCATGCTGAGGACCTGTAATTATAGTAGTTTTTTTTTGGATATGAATATATCACTAACACGATACCATTTTACCAAGCATCTCAAGATGCTTTTGTTTTTAAGACTGAAGACTTTCTAATTGTAAAGTCAGGCAAATCTAGTATCTATCCAATTATGAAACAACTGAGGCTTACTTTGTTTCATTTTGTTTACTGATGTATCTGATTAGTTGCTTATGTGAAAACCATGCATACACACACACAAGCATACACGCATGACACTTACAGACAGAGAAAGATGAGATAAAGAGGGAGAGAGAGAAATCATTCATCTGCTCTTTTGCTTCCCAAATGCAGGCAACTGATGTGGCTGGGCCAGGCCAAAGTTCCAGCACCTTGGAACTCAGTCTGGGCCTCCTGTGTGGGGGGTATGGAGCCAGGCACTTGAGCTGTCCTCTTCTGCCAGCGATGCAGTATAAACAGGAAGCCAGACTGACAGTGAGCTGTGCCCAAACCCAGCAACTTGGAAATGAGATGCAGAGGATTGAAGCAATGCCTTCGCCAGCACAGCAACCCTGGTGCTGCGTTTACACATCTGTGGTCTGTGCCAGGTAGCCCAGCAACGGGGCACATTCAGGCCCTGCTTGTGATGTCAGCTCTCTGTGTTCCATGTCAGGCAGCCCGGCAACGCGGCACATTCAGGCTCCGCTTGTGACGTCAGCACTCTGCATTCTATGTGACGTCGTCCCTCTGTGTTCCACGTCAGGCAGCCCAGCAATGCGGCACATTAAGGCTCCACCTCTGACGCCATCCTCTCACGCCTGAGTGCTGTTTGGAATCCCAGATGTTCCACATCTGGTCCAGCCCCCTGCCAGTGCACCTAGGAAGGAAACAGAAGATGGCCCAGGTGCTTGGGCTCCATTACCCTTGTGGAAGACTCCAAGGGGGCTCCTGGCTCCTGCCATTCCCATGTTACACCGTGTTGGAGGGTGAGCTAGTAAATGGAAAATTATCTCTCTCTTCCCCTATATTACTCCTCCTTTCTAATCACTGAATAGATTACTAAGTGAAACATTAAATCCCTTTGAAAAAGAAGGCGTGCACTGTCTTTTACCTAAGTCAAGAAGGTATTTGTAACATGCAGAGTCCCTGGGAATTATATTGAACACATTGCTATATATGCACATATGTGTGTTACACATACATACATGTAAGATGTTTACTATTGACACTAGCATAGAACTTGCATGCATTTTAGAATATTACTATGATTTGTCACTTTCATGACAGCCAGTCTAATTACAGCAGGATGCTATTTCACAGTGGTTTTGCTTTGCATTTTCCGCATGATTAATAATAGAGAACACTGCTTTTTGTCCTTGTTAAGTCTCAGGAGAATGGTCATTTTAAGTATTTATTTACTGGGGTCCAGTGTGGTAGCCTAGTGGCTAAGATCCTCATCTTGCATGCACTGGAATCCCATATGGAAACCGGTTTGTGTCCCGGCAGCCCCACTTCCCATCCAGCACCCTGTTTGAGGTCTGGGAAAGGTGTGGATGACGGCCCATGTGGGAGATCTGGAAAAAGCTCCTGGCTCCTGGCTTTGGATTGGCTCAGCTCTGGCCTTTGCGGCCTCTTGGGGAGTGAATCAGCCAATGGAAGATCTTTCTCTCTTTCTCTACTCCTCTCTGTACATCTGACTTTCCAATGAAAAATAAGCAAATCTTCATAAAAACTATTTACTCACTGTTTCTATTGAACTCCTTATGTGTTTTGGATATTCTGACCCAGTGTGCCATCTGCAAATGTTTTCTGCCACCCTGCAGGCTGCATGTTCTCTTTCTTGATTGATTTCCTTTGCTGTGAACCGTTTTTTACTTGCATTCATTCTGTGTCAATTTTTATTGTTGTTGCCTGTGCTTCGGGGTCCTCTTTGCACCGAACAAGATCCTGAGGTGTTTCTCCTGTCTTATTCTGGTCGTTTCAAAGTTTTGGGTCTCACCTTTAAGTCTTTTAATCTTCGTGAGTTGATTTTTAAGTTGTAACAGGTAGGTGTCACGCTTTATTATTCTCTAACACTCGATTCTTTCAGCCACAGTCTTAAAGTGAGCTTCCAGTTGAAGTACTTGAATATTCGGGTTTATCTCTGGATTCCTTATTCATTTCTGTTGATCTATTTCTTTGTAACTCACAACCATACCGCTTTGGTTATAATAGCTTTGTAGCATGCCTTGAATTCAGATATTATAATGCTTCCAGCTTTGTTCTTTTTGCCCAGTGTTACTTTTGCTATTTGGGATTATTTCAGGTTCCATAAAAAAAAAAAATCAGGGATCTTCTTGTATCTACGTGGCATTTTGGTAAAAATTGCACTGAGCCTGTGATCACTGTAGGCAGTGTGCGTATTTAAACAGTGTCGTGTCTATTTTCTTAGAGTTCTTCATCCATGTTCGATAAGTTCCATTTTGTAGAGCTCATTCACTTCTCTGGTTGAGTTGGTCTCTAGTTATTTTATTAGCTTTTCCTTTTTTTTCTTGGAGTCTATTTGCGATGCTCTTCTTGAACTTTTCCTTGGAAAGTTCGTTATTGGTATGTATAAAAAAGCTGCTTAGGTTTCGATGTTCCCTTTGAATCCTCTATTTTTACTGAATTCCTTGTGACTTTTGACAGATATCGATGGAGTAGAGAATCAACTCATCTGCAACAGGGGCAATCTGACTTCTTCGTGTTTTTTTTTTTAGTGTGCTCTTGTTTTCATTCGCTTTTCTTACCTATTCAGGGTAAGACTTTCAGTGCCATGTTGAGTGAGGCTGGGACCACTGCCATCTCTGTCCTGTTCCTGATCTTAGAGGAAGTGATTCCAACATGCCCCTCTGATACAGTGTGGGCTGAGGGCTTTTACATGTATAACACTGAGGTCTGAGTATCTAGAATCTGATACTATGCAAATGGCTGCTGGAAATTTTTAGATTATTGCTGTAACCTGATCACACACAGTGGCTTGATTGCTTCGATGAAATATCATTATGAATTTAGGAAAGGAAGCAAATCAAGCTACCTGGATTACAATCGTTGTATTCCATAAACTTACTGTACAACAGAGAATGCTAAGACAAAACTTAGCATGCATGATAAAACAAAACATGTGACAGATATGGTTGAATTATATAGGGATTATGTTCATGATGGAAACAAATTTTTAATTCAGCACTCAATACTTGTATGGGATTGGGCCAGATTTTGCCCTTCCTGTAGCCTTCTTTCCCATTTGCTAAGAGATTCATCATGGTGTTGTGAGACTTCACTCAGATGTGTTCTGACACCATGTAACAAAAGTACTGAGGATTCAATGTCTCGGGGACCATAACTCAGGCGAACTAAAGCATGCTGGAATAAATTGGGAGAAAGTTGTCAAGATGCAGAAAGTACCTGTTCTGGATACTTGGAGGTGCAGGGGAAGTTAATCCTGACCACATGTGGAAGAGAAGCTGACTGAACATGAGAAATGCAATTTATCTACACAGAATTTATGTGACATATGGGTTTGGCACTGATCTGATTCTGGTCATATTACTTTTTTTTTTCTTTACTTGGAAAATGAGAAAGTTGAATCATTAAAATTTGAAAAAAAATTAAAAATTCTCTCATTTAGCAATCATTGATGTGTGCGTTTTCTAAAATATGTACCTATTGCAGCTGCTGTTGCGGCATGGCAAGTAAAGGTTCTGCATGAGATGCTGGCCCTTCAGTCTCTGTTCTCTAAGCTCCAATTATTTAATTACTTGAAGGGTATGTGTGTGAGAGAGAATATTCTGTCTGTCAGTTACTCCTTAAGTGTCTAGAGTAAACAAGGCTGAGTTAGGCTGAAGCCAGGAGACTGAAACTTCACCTAGGTCTCCTTGTGGTTAGCAGAAACCCAAGTATGAAGGCCGTGACCTGATGCACTGTAGGCACAGCCACAGGAAGAAGGATCTGAAGTGGAGGCAAGCCTTGATCACAGGGATTCTGAGCTGGGCTGCAGGTGTCCCAGTGACGGCTTACCCCAATAAATCCCAATGCCATCTGCTTTCAGTCCCTATTCTGTGCTGGCATGAAGTTACACCTGTATCCATTCATGGTCCTGGCATGATGGAAGGCTGTGTCATGCTGACTGTGACACAACAAAGTTCTGATGTATGTCCCAGAACAGCACAGAGCCGTTCACATAACCTGAAGGGAGAATTCTGCTTCATTGTGAGCAAGTGAATTAGTTGCCAGGAAAGGGAAAGTTAACTTTGTGAAAGTGAAGCTTTAATCCCCCTGATGCAGTAAACATTGAGAAACATTTATCCTAGGCTCGGTACTGGGCACAGGAGTTACTCAAAGGTAAGTCTTGTTCCATGCAATGAAGCAGAAGTGGCAGTAGGCAGACTTGTGAAGAATCAGTTTCAGTGTCCAGTATCATGAAAATAAAATAAGTCTGCACTTAGTATACATGTACAATTATATATGAATACAGCATTAAATTAAGCAGACATACAGAATTCGTCTGCCTGTGTGGTAGGTACCAGGCCCATAACCCCAAGGACAGGGGGTCTGGCAGGGGGTTGGGTCTCCTAGCCCAGGTTCTTGGCCATCCTGTGCTATGGATGTCTGGCCCTTGAGCCCCATAGCTATGGAACCAGTGGGGTCTGGGTTGCCTGACCCAGGTCCTTGATCCACCTGCAGGGTGGTTGCCAGGTTTGTGAGCCCTCAGGGGAATGTTCTTTCAGAGCTCAGGTTGCCTTGCCCAGAACTATGGGCCCACCAGCACTGTGGGTGCTGGGTCCATGAGCCCCACGGGTGCTCAGCCTATGGGACTCAAGTTGCCTGGTTGGGCCCATGGCCCAACTAACAGAATTGGTCCTCTTCAATGGAAAAGATGAAGTAGTGGACATTGGCCCGCATCCACATGGAGACCTGGAAAAATCATCGGATTTCTGGCTTTGGATCAGCTCAGCTCGGGCCATTGTGGCCACTTGGGGAGTGAATCAGCAGACACAAGATCCTTTTCTCTGTCTCTTCACCTTTCTGTATATCTGACTTCCCAAATTAAAAAAAAAAAAAATCTTAGAAAATGGAGACTCTGAGGTCTGCTATATCAACTGATGGATATTGGAAGGAGTCCCTCATCCTTGAATTTTAAAGATTGACAACATTTCAGAACTATTGAAACCACCTGGTCAGAAGCCTTGGAATGCTCACCACATTGGGACCCTGGGTTGCTATTGAGTGGCCATTCTTCATTGGGTACTACAATGGTTGGAAGGCTGGGTATGGTTTTTCCCCTTAACTCCTCATTGCCTGAAACAGGAAGGAGCAATAGAAAATTTGGAAACAATGTTCACACCCACTTTTCCCTAACCCTCCAAGCACCCCACTCTGATCAACAATGTTAGCATCATCTAAAATTAAAATAATAATAATAATAATATAATTTTGAAAAGACTGAGTGAGAATTCAACAAAGACATGGAGATATGGTAGGAGAGGTTTTTAGGTCAATGAAAAGAGACTTTTTGGAGCTTCTAATATACATATGAATAGGTGTCTATGATAGATTAATTAACTCCATCTAATTAAAATTCAGCGGAAGCCTGTATGTGGGAAGGGACTAAACAGGGAAATGCTTCAGGCAATGAAAGCTGAATTTTCTCATTTGTTCTTTGTATGCTGGCTGCAGTGCAGAAGAAAATAATTCTGACAAAGAAATGGCAGAATCCTCTCCACCCCCAAGGCGGTGGTCCCTACCTACTCCTTCACTGATGGCAGGCTAACTGCCAAGAGTGCATGAGGAGCAAGTTCACAGGGAGGCACCTGACAGGTGCTACCTCAGCCAAGCAGTCAAGGTCAACATAGAAAGTCATAAATCATTCAGTCTGTATGTGCTTTTAAGATGACATGATGAAAATGGCACTGCACCTGTGCGGCTTCTCTCCCCCACATACCTAAGAGTGTGGACTTGAGAAAGATAGCAAATGGATTCCAAATTCCAACAGAGGGACATTTTACGGAATGCATGACCAGTATTCCTGAAAACATTAAAAGTCATCAACAAAAAATGTGTGAGCAACTGTGTTGGCCAAGAGGAACTGATGGAATGTGACTGCTGAGCGTATGCACTGGCCTGGATGGGATGCTAGGAGAGAAAAAAAAGATCTTCAGGGGAAAACTGAGGAAAGCTGAATCAATGGTGGCAATTAGGCATCTGTAATTTTCTGTAACTCTGAAACTTTAGAAATACATATGTGTGTATTTACAGATAAGTGTATGACCAAACCACTAGATACACATACATGTGGATGTATAAAAATACAATTAGCCTTTTGTTTCCACAGATTCCACATTTGTAGATTCAAAGAACACAGGTGGAGAGTGTTCAGAAAAAATTGCATTTGTACTGAGCATGTATAGATTTTCTATTGTCAATATTGTCTAGATCATACAGGGTAGCAGCTACTTATATAACATTTAAATTAAGTCTTTTAAGACATCTGTGGACATGTATAGCATAGAAAAAGGAAGTGTATAGGTTATATGAAAATACCACATTTCTTTATATAAGGGGCTTGCGCATCAGATGAATTTGGAGATTTACAGGGATTCCAGAACCAATAACATTTGGGTACTGAGGGAGGAGTGGAGAAGGCCAGCAAATGGTGAATGACATGAATATTGTGACTCAAGGGAATCATTGGAATGAGGAAAGAGGATTTAGTTGGAAGAGGCTAAATGGGGCTTTCAGAGCAGGTGAGATTAGAAGAGGCGAAATTGAAGGGTCAATAAGAAGGATTCATGCAGAAGGAAAAGCAGCAGTCACTGCATTCTAGAAACCAATGACTTGGCTGCTTCCAGGTGGAGGATCTGCTGTGCCCAACGCTGTGAAGAGTTAATCAAATAAAATGAGTTGCAGCAATTAACCACTGAATGAAATTCTTTGACCAAGTTGGGTTAGGAGCACGATGGAGATGAACACATAATTGGATTGGGCTGAAATGAGACAGAGGGGTGGGAAAGTGAAAGTAGTCACTGAACATTTCCTGTGAATTTGCATGGATAGATAGTTGGAGAAGGAAATGCAGAATCCAGGAAATTTTTTTCTGTAGGCTATTTGTTGAGCAGAATTTCAACTTGATATGAATTATTCAGTAGAGAAAGAAGAGTTGATGTCATGGGAACAAATGAGAAAAGTTGCTCAGACAGAAGAATGAATGGGAACTGGGTCAAACCCCGAAAGGCCCTCTTGAGTAGCAGTCCAAGCCCACTGAGTATACAAGATCTCAGATGGGCTAAGAGGTTTGGTGGCAGGAGGTTGAAGGCATTCTGCATCTATTATTTTTTCAGAGCAATGAGAAACTGGTCAACACCTGAAAAATGAGGAGAAAATAGTCATTTGGTATTTTAAGGAGTGAAAGAAAGATAGAAAATAGTCATTTTGGAAAATGGAGAGTGAATTGATGGAACACATATAATAGGATTCCTGGACAGATTTTATATCATAAATTGATTTTAATTATTTTCAGTCTCTATCAGCTGTTTTGGCACAAGAAATGATAGCAAAGTTGGATTTAAACAAGGGCAGGATGTTACGGATTGCGATGGTTGGGGAAGTAGAGCAGGCAAAGAGAGAATGACATGTGCAAGGAGTGATGCTCCCAACACTAGACTCACTGCAAACTTGAACCACATTAAAGGAGTTGTGACAAACCAGCGAAGGAAGAGAATGAAAGAACGGGCGGTGGTGTCGGAGTCTGGCCTGAGAAGCTGTTGGAGGGGGAGAGCTAAAGGAAGTCTGGTGGAAGGGAAATTGGCTGCATGCAAGACCAGACACTTGCGCAGAGCCTTCAGTGTTCATTGATAAGGACAGTGTCAATGAAATGGGTAGGACCTGGCGCAGTTACAGAAAGGGATGGGAGGGGGTGAAAAAGATGAGGAGAGAGCAGGGAAAGTTGATTTGTGACTCCAGATTTAGATGACATCTGGCTGACTAAAGATGGGTCATTACTAATAGAGAAGCCACCAGCTAACTCAGGCGCCTGCTTATGCTAAAAATTAAGAGGGATTGTCTAGAAGAAGTCTGCAAACAATGGGTGGCATAGTGTCAAGATGTGTGTGTGTGTGTGTGTGTGTGTATGTGTGTGAGACAAAGGAGCTGGAAGTTTTAGGGAGGAGAAAGGCAACTTTCTGGAACTGGGGCAGAGATCAAGGAGACCACTTAATCTCTGGTCCTGGGGAGTAAGAAAGCTGCCAGCTCTTGACAAGGCTGTGGGGTGTGGAAGGAAAGAGGCCCAGCAGGATTGCATAATAGAAGGCAAAAGGAATATCCCCCCAAAGTGCTGGCTGTGTAATATGGGACTTGTATTCCTCTTGGGGTACAGGTTTTGTAGGAAGAATTCTAAAGAGTCTGGAAAGAACTGGAGCATGGGTCTGATCAGGGCATTTGCAGAACACAGAACAGCAGTCTGGATTTACCCATCAGAAGTGATGAGAAGACATTGTGTTTGTACTGTTTTCCTCTGAGGCAAAGGGTGATCATCCATTCAAATGCTAATTCCTTAGCTGGACAAGGTCATTTGAGCAATTTATGGTTGTGTCACAGCAGGACTGACCAGGTAAATTCAGCCCTGGGCACTGTTGACATCTGGAAATAACACTGGAATACCTAAAATTAAGGGCAGATTCTGGAATTAATCTTTTCGCCCTTAAGGTGCCCCAATACCACCACTGATATACTCAGCAGCATAGAACCTTTAGATGTGATAATTTTTGGAATAGTGACATATTTTATACTGCATTTCATTAAAGGCCCTTCAGTTGAGATGATTCCAAGCTACTTAGTTCCTGCTTAGGAATTTTAAATGCAATGACTTAGAAGGAATATGGAAAACCAAAGCCATACCAGGACAATTCCCAGTAGAGACGATGGCAAAGACAGCAGCCATGTAATGACAAACCAAGGGACAGTAAGGACTTCCAGCAGCCACAAGAAGCTTGGAGAGTGGTATACAACAAATAGCTGAAGGTGGGGTATAGCATTCCCATGAAGTTAAGACACGCCACACATGAGGGTACATCAAAAAGTTTATGGGAAGCTAGAATTAAAAGGTAAGTTTATTTTCGTAAAAAAAAAAAAAAAAAAAAAAATTGAGATCCCTGGTGTCAGGAGCCATGTACTGTAGCCACACTGAAGCCATTTTGAATATAGAACTATGGGCCAGTGGAAAACCCCCAGTTGGCTAGATGCTTGGGAAAGCAGTTATGAAACTAATCACACGCTTAGCTTCAATTGTTTCTAGCAACTGTTTCAGAATGTGATTTATGCTGTACCTGCCGACATCCTGTTACTGGTTACCTACACTATTATTGCTATGTTGGTTACTATTGTTGATATGGCGGCTGCTCAAGAACAATCGGTGTTGAGGCCATGGCTTGCATCCCAGTTTCTCCTTTCCTCCCTGAGCCTTAGTTACTGAAGAATATAAAAACCCTCAACTGAAATCAATAAACTGACAGCTTGATCAGACATCCTGTCTTGCTGTCCATTCTTTGTGTCTCTTGTCCCTTCATTCTCTCCTAGGTTGGTTGTGACCCCCCCCATTGACTGTCCTGCTGGACAGGACACTCTGGAAAGTTCTTCTCTATTATTTTTCCATGAACTCTCTGAAGACCTCCTGTACATGAGAATATATGCTCAGGCCTTTGAAGCAGCAAGAGACTGCAGCCTAAGTGTTCACTGGGCTCCTGAAAAGAAATAATACTGGTGCCATTCAGTGCTATTCTCTTACAGGGTTGGAAATTACTGCATGGTAACAAGTGGATGAGAAAAGAGACTGTAATGAGTGATATGCATGAGAAAAGCTAGGTGCACTGGAAGAGATGAGCTGGGCCACAGGCCTCTGGAACTCCAGGAGATCAACTAAAATGGATGGGGCTTGAGGCATCTACAGTGAAGGTATCCGATTTATCCTATGCCTCAACAATGTCGCGCAGGTGACAAAAGAGTGATTCTCTGCAGACACTCTCAATTCCTTTCTTTAGGATCTCATCTCTTCTTCACACTGCCTTTAGCAGTCTCCAGTATTTTATCCTAGAACATATAGACTGTTGCTAAGTTTTCACTCTGTGCGCTAAATTGACATTGAGTTTTGGCTCTTTCAGCTGTACCACCTGGTTAAGCACTAGTTAGCAATAACAATCTAATCTTAGCCCATCTGGCAGGTACTTCCTCCGGCTCCCTCAAGGCAAGTCATAGATGATTGGATGAATACTGCTTGAACTAATATTTGATCTTTCATTGTCTGCCAATTATTAACCTTTAAAGTACTTAGTTGTTTCATCTAAAATGCAGAGACCACCAGGGAGTCCTCATTTGTGGTTTGAATATCCAAATGTCTGTAGCAGGCCAACAGGCTAACACCATGGGATGGCAGCTCAGACCAGGACTCCCACATACGTGGTGGGGACCTGTGTGAATGATCTACCACTGTCTCCCAAAAGCAGGAATGTTTAGAGGAGGTAGAACCCAAGCCCCTGATGAGGGCAAGGTTGTGGAAATGTGTAGAAAGAACATCCCAGGCAGAAAAACGTGCATGTGAAAGTCCTTGGGCAGCATGAATTGGCATCTCACTCATGGTGGAGAAGAAAAAAAGGAAAGCCAAGAGTGGACTCTGGAAGCACAATAGGTGGCATCCTCAGTACGTGTGAGGTGGTAATAGTGAACAGGAGGCGGTACTCACTGGGGGAACATGTTGGAAAGTGGATTGCCAAGGTCTTCATGATGGAAGAGTCAACTTTACATGCTCTGGGCTTAAAGATGGGATATGAAGGACAGCGCATCGTGGCACAGTGAGTAGAACCATAAAGCCTACACTTCAACTCTGGCACTTCATGTGGGCAGGAACGCAAGTCTCAGCTCCTCTACATTTAATCCAGCATCCTGATAATGACCAAGAAAAGCAGCGAAGGATGGCCCAGGTACTTGGCCCTCTGCCATCAGTGTGGGACACCTGAAAGAAACCCTTAGCATTGGGTTTCAGCCTGGCTCCACTCTGCATTTTTCAGTCATCTGGAAAGTAACCAGCAAATAAAAGATCTCTCTCTTTCTCAGTCTTGCTCTCTCCTCTTTCAGATAAGTAAATAGATCTTTTTTAAAAAAAAATGAACAAAAAATGGGATATGTTTTTCTGTTTCAGCTCTTTCAAATAATTTTTTTTTTAGATTTTATTTTTATTATTTTTTTATTGGAAAGGCAGATATACAGAGAGGAGAGACAGAGAGGAAGATCTTCCGTCCGATGATTCACTCCCCAAGTGAGCGCAATGGCCGATACTATGCTGATCCGAAGCCAGGAGCCTCGTCCGGGTCTCCCACGCGGGTGCAGGGTCCCAAAGCTTTGGGCCGTCCTTGACTGCTTTCCCGGGCCACAGGCAGGGAGCTGGAAGGGAAGTGGGGCTGCCGGGACTAGAACCGGCGCCCACATGGGATCCTGGGCGTGCAAGGCCAGGACTTAACCACTTGCGCCACCGCGCCGGGCCCTCAAATAATTTTTAAACAGAAAAAAAAATGGAATATAGACAAAAGGAAACAATTATGGATGAGTTTCGAACTGTCATCTGACCAGTTGGGAGACCATCGATATTTATTAAGATAGGAAAGGCCGGAAAAGAATCATGTTAAGGTGTTTGTTTTAGATGGTCATGTGTGATATATGTTAAAATCATAGAACACAGAGAGATGCTGGTCCAATGAGTTCATGCTTGCCATGTGTTTGGGCTGAAGCTCTAGCTTTGTGGTCAATACAAGGAGTGAATGAAAACGTAATTGAGAGGAAATTCAACAATTTAGAATAAGAACCTGAGAAGAATAGCCAAGACCTGGGAGCAGAACCAAGTTAGCGTGTCAGAGTCAGAGAGGATCCTCAGGGCTTGGAATTTCCCAAGAGTCCAAGACAAAGCAGAGGAGTTCAGTTCACAGCTGATCAATGACCAGGGTTGTTGATATTGAAGAAGGCATTGGAATCCTAGGACATACCCAAGGGTGAAGCAGGAGACTGAGCAAATGCTACTGGCTTCCTGGAGGAAGAGATGTTAGGCTCAAGTCTTGAACAAATAACTGGATTTCAGAGAGGACTTTTTTTTTCACTTTTATTCTTTTTCATCTGTTCCTTGACAGTTCTATGAAATGTAATGACTACTTACAATACAAATTACTATTAATTAAAAGAATCACATGCCAATCAACTGCAAATAATGACCACACGATGTTTTAAACCTTTACTGTGTTTTCAACCCAATTACTGTACTATGGTAGATGAAAAGGGGTTAAAGACTCTACACTGCCTTCGAAGGCTTTTGCAAAAAAAAAATGGTTTACTTCTTTGAATGAGGACAATGGCGAGGGACAGGAAGGGAGGAACACACAGAACTCACTCCCCCAGATGGCTGCTACAGCTGGGCTGGGCCTGGCTGAAATGAGAAGCCAAAGTTTCAATCAGAGGCCCCATGTAGACTCGAGGCCCCAAGCGCTTGAGTCACCAGCTGCTGAGTTTTAGGTGCTTCACCAGGAAGCTAAGTCACAGATAAAGTGATTGGCACTCCAAGGAACCCATTTGTCAGACTTGTCATGCAGTGACTGGCTTAATCTGCTTTACTACTATGCAAGCCTCTTGCTTTCAAGGTTTTCGCAGAAAAAAAAATGAAGTCCATTTAGAGAAGAAAGAACACATGTCTGGGCTTGAGCCCTGGATGATACAAACTGAAAATAAGAAGTGGGGTAAGTATGTATTACAAAAAGTCTTAGTATTGTTTATTGTTTTTTTTTTCAGGTTTTAGAAGAGTTTAATGTCCATTTCTTCAGTGGATGCATTTTCAAATGATCAGAATTAACAATTTTAAAAGAGCAGAGCAGAGAAAATACAGGAAATGCAAACAGTTGGTTCTTGTTCATTTAATTTCAGACTCTAAGTAAGCATGATGTGATTTCTGAAACAACCAATCAAAACAAAATGCTCACCTTGAAAATCTAGAAATTCCAATGCAGACATTATCTTTGGGAACTACAAATGGTTACAGCCCGGGTAGCAGGGCGTGCGCTGCCTTAGGCTCTCAGGGTCATGTGCAAATGTGCAGCTACGGTCTTTCGGTGCGGTCAGGGGCGCAGGGGTCATGCGTGGGCGCAGCCTGTGGGCCTCTTCCAGCTCGTGGAGGGGTCCTAACGGACAAGGGCAATGTTTCATGAGGACCCGTTTGACAGGTGGCAGAAACAAACCGAGAGCTAGAGAGATCTTTTGAGTACAGAACTGTACCTTCAGATTACCAGACAAGTAAAACTCTTTAACCCCGTAACAAACCTTTGAATGACATCTACAAACCCGCTGTCTAGGATGTTGGCATTCTGCTCGGGCACATGGGGATCCCAAACAATTGTCTTTAGCCATTTCAAAGCTCTAGCTTACCCTGTTTATCACCGCTCCAATAAACACACTACTCTTACACCGAATTTAATGTGAACTTTTGGCGGTGATTACTGTAGCACGTGTCACCGCTCTTCTCTGCACCCTGTGATACACAAGGGGAACTGGATCAACCAGAGCTTATTGCGCACTTGCTCCGCATCTGGAAGCAGGCCAGGTGCCTTGCAAAAGCATCTGCAACCTTTCATATCCACATCTCCTTTCACTCACATTAAACTCACATTAAATACCGTCCTTTCCCTTGACATCAGTTGAAATTTCAAGATATTTTAAAATGTGGATATTTGTAGAAGAAATGAGTTGTGATTGAATGAGACAGCCTTCCTGGTTAATTTTGCAATAATAGCAAGACAAAGGTGAATGCACTGGCTTGTTAAAAAAAATTCTCTTCCTATAATTTTTTTTTAAGATTTATTTATTTATTGGAAAGTCAGATATACAGACAGGAGAAGAGGAAGAGAAGAAAATCTTCCATCCGATGATTCATTCCCCAAGTGAGCACAACAGCTGATGCTATGCCGATCCAAAGCCAGCATCCAGGAACTTCCTCCAGGTATCCCACATGGGTGCAGGGTCCCAAGGCTTTGGGCCGTCCTCTACTGCTTTCCCAGGCCACAAGCAGGGAGCTGGATGGGAAGTAGAGCTGCTGGGATTAGAACCGGTGTCCACGTGGGATCCCAGGGCATTCAAGGTGAGGACTTTAGCCGCTAGGCCACACCACCAGGCCTTCTCTTCCTACAATTTATGAATTCACTTAACCAATATCTATGAACCATTACCTGTGCACTGAGCATGGCTACTATTTCAGATGCATCAGTAAATGCAACATAAAGACTGTACTAGAGCTTATGTTCTAGGCAGTTGAGGCAACAATATGTGCAACAGATTTTCAAAAGACTCATGAAAATAAATCATGTAAAAACACACAGATTTCACGTGTTTTTTTTCAGCAAAATAATTCCATTTTCTGTGAACACTCTGAAGTACTCTCCTATAACTGACTAAATAAACATGGGAGCTATACAGAGGTGGGAAATATAAGGGAAATACTGGACTTGATTAGAGGACAGGGGAGAGTTGGGGTAGGGAGGAGTTTCTGTGTTTAAGGAATTTCTACTTTGATTTTGTTGATAACGTAGCAGTTTTTGAAATACTTATTTTTATTGGAAAGTCAGATGTATGAAGCAAGGAGAGGCAGAGAGATCTTCTATCTGATGATTCATTCCCCAAGTGGCTGCAACCAGCTGGAGCTGCACTGATCTGAAGCCAGGAGCCAGGAGCCTCCTCTAGGTCTCCCACATGGGTGTAGGGTCCCAAGGCTTTGAGCCGTCCTGGACTGCTTTTCCAGTCCACCAGCAGGGAGGTGGAATGGAAGTGGGACTCCCGGGATTAGAACTGTGCCCATATGGGATCTCGGTGTGAGCAAGGTAAGGACTTTAGTCACTAAGCTACCTTGCTGACCCAAGAAGACAGCATTTAAGCAATCTTGAGAGGGCCTTCAACGTATCTGTGTGGATAACAGGAATGAAGTCTGCAGGCACAGCAGAAAATCAAGTCCCTACAGTGGGAGTGGTGCCAGTGAGCTGAGCAATAGAAAAATGCCCAACAGCCTGGGACTGATAGAGCAGATGGAGCCTGGCAGCAGGAAGTACTGGCAGGAGCAGGGGCAGAACTACGGTTGTGGAGAGGGGACACAACATAAAGCATGATGGCAGAAAGAGAAGGAGAATGAGAAAATGAATCTTCCTCTCCATCTGTTTGTCTGTCCTCTCAGTTCCAACAATAGCCAGGGGCTGGGCCAGGCTGAAACCAGGAAGCCAGAATTCCATCCAAATGTCCAAGATGGGCATATGAGCTGCATTCTATGATGCATTCACCAGAGGCGGTGCTGAAGTGGATGAGCTCAACTCAGCTCAAACCTGGCACTCATACAGGATGTAGGCATCCTCAGGGATTACTTTACCCACTTTGCCACAGAGCCTTCCTTGAGTCCTTTTGTACCAACTACAAATGAAAACTCTATCTTTTGGCCTGATCCCATAGCTCAAGAGAGGCCAGTTTCCCTTAGTGCTCTCACAACGTACGGTGGGCAATGAAGATCTGAGAACGTCGTCTTCCCAAACACTTTCCGGAAAGCACGGATAAGGTAAGTCAGACAGAGCTATTGTGAGCTGATAGAGTGAGCTGTCTTGTGTACAACACAGCACCGTGTGACTATGTGGGAGGGAACACAGCAGTGATGGTCATCTAGCGAAGTGTAGCAGAGAAGGCGCTGTTTGTCCCAGGCACCGGGATCCAGAATCCCTCAGGTTATCCCCAGTGACAGTGCTTACATCTAGGCCAACTTCCTCCTTGACATCCGAGGATCCACCTGTTACAGGGATAAAAACTGTTCACTATGCAACCTTGTCCACATCTCTCATATAACCTGGATTTCAGAGTTGAAGATTCTAATATTTCTTTCTTACTATTGCTCCATGAGTTAAAGGGGCTAATAGTACTGGTTAACTTTTCCCTCCCTAGAGAGTTGCTAAGTCACTGACCGAGAAAAGCTTTAAAGACAAGAGACAGCAAAACAGAAATAAAACCTTTGGGTGGGGGGACAGTAATTTGCCCCAGAGGCACCCCAAGCTGGGTGTCTGGGCTTACATCTCAGCTCCACTCCTGATTCCAAACTTCTGCTAACACACACCTGCAGAAGCAGCTGCTGATGGTCCTGATGGACAGGTCAGTAGGAAACCTGGATTTGGCTGCTGGCTTCCGTAGTCAGCCTGGCTCAGCTCCAGTTACTGTAAGCATCTGAAGATTGAATCAGTTGATGGGAGCTCCACCCCCCACTTCTCAAAACAAGCAGAAATAGCTGCTTTAAGTATCATGTTACTAAATAATACAAAATTTATAAAAATTAAATTAAAAGATACTTTTTGGTACAGAAATATTTTGAAACCCAATGAATAATTTTTATTACACATGTTATGCGGATTTTTTTTTCCTTTTAAACTTCTTATATGGTATAAAGACATAAAACTCCAAAAGGCTAAGGTTGAAATGCTTTACCAATTATTCTTTCTACTAAGCACAGTTTAGAATTCTTACAAATACAAAACCCTGATGTAATAGTCTATATGTGATTGACTGAATTACACCCTTATGATGTTCCGTATTTTATTCATATGAGATATTAATAGATTCAATCCTTATTTGATACAGCATGGAGCTTCTTTCTCTTTGGAGTCAGCAGCTGTGTTCATTGTATTCTGCACTGAATGAAGCTACCTTGACTCTGTACGTTCAAGGTTTGGGGTCATATTGATGGTCTCTAAAGCTTAAAATGTATTCACATGGCGTGTTCATGTTTACGTCTACAGAGAATGATGGAAATATTTCTTCAGAGAGCATTAAATTTGTTGATACTGGCAATATTGCTGCATGACTATGCAGTTCTGGACAGAATGATACAATTGCAGTGGTATCATGGCCAGTAACCAAATTCTCCATTGCGTGTCCTTTGTTCCCCACTGGGTAGAGAAAGAGCAGCAAAGTGGGACTCTGGAGTCACAGGTTCAGCACAGAGCTCTGTAATCAGGCAAGGGTGAAGAGCATGACTTACTTAGCTTAGAAACTTGACTGAGTTTTGCTGATCCTGTTAGGATCAGGCAGGCGGCAGAAAGAATGGCCTTGAGAAAAGTGGGTTTGCCGACAAAATCTCACTGGGCAGAAAGCAAGAGGACAGAGTGGACTTCCCAGCCCTGCCAAGCCATCAGATACCACATACCATACAGAGGCAGAGACCGCAAGACATGCAAGAAGGCAAACAAACCACAGAGACACACTGTTAGCAGCCAGGCCTGGTTCTTGGGGAAAAGCAGGGATAGAGGAGTGGGGTGGAAGACACAGCCAAAGCTGCACCCACCTGCTTCAGGCCACTTCCTGAGACCTGTTGGGTTCTCTGGAAGACTGACGTGGGTAGTTGGGTTCTTCAAAGAAGTCACAAATGAATCAGAGCTGGAAATCAGCCATGCACAAGGAACATTTACTTCCTCTGAATAGTTCAGTTCACGTTACACTCAGTATATGCTTGCCCTGGGTTGTTAGAGGGACATGTTATAAGCACATACATTCTACAGGCTCGACACAATGAAAGGAGCAGAGATTTGAATGAACAATCTCTTTCCTTTTAGGGAGATTTCCAAATTAAATTACAGAGGTGACACAAGGGTGGTATTGTAAACGCACTACTATTATGCTCTGTTCGCCATCATTTATCTGAATGAATCTATTGGCTTCAGGAATCCTGGAGTGACAGAGTGAAAGCCTTAGGATCTCGAAGTGCAATACCTCGCAGTGTTTGATGCTGGGACATCATCTCTAACTTCACACATAGGGCAAAGTATTTCTCGAACATTCCTCAGGGGCATTAGAACAAAAAGTCACTATGTTGGATGATGGCTTGCAAAAAATTCATGTTTCTTTATCAGAAAAAGATTGCCCCAATCTCAGTAAGGAGAGTAAGTTCTGTGATAATATAACCTATACCATATTTCATAATAGTTACTGGGTCCTAAATTAGGTCTCAAATACAGTGCCCTAATCCACCAGAACTGAGTTCCTATGAAAAACAGTCAACAGGAGCCTGGAGTGGTAGCCAAGCTGCTTATGTCCTTACCTTGAAAGCGCCGGGATCCCATATGGGTACCAGTGCTAATCCCCGCAGCCCCACTTCCATCCAGCTCCCTGCTTGTGGCCTGGGAAGGCAGTGGAGGACGGCCCAAAGCCTTGGGACCCTGCAGTTGTGTGGGAGACCTGGAAGAGGCCCCAGACTCGTTTCTATGGGTTGGCGCAGCACCAGCTGTTACAGTCACTTGGGGAATGAATTATCGGACGAAAGATCTTCCTCACTATCTCTCCTCCCATCTTGATATCTGACTTTGCAACAAAATAAATAAATTGAAAAAAAAAAAAAGAATATGTTCTTTCCCTCTTCCCTTTACTCTGTTTGCCCTCTCTTCCCCTCCTCCCCTCCCCTCCCCTCCCCTCCCCTCTCCTCCCCTCTCCTCCCCTCTCCTCCCCTCCCCTCCCCTCCCCTCCCCTCACCTCCCCTCCTCTCTTCTCCTCTCCTCTCCTCTCCTCTCCTCTCCTCTCCTCTCCTCTCCTCTCCTCTCCTCTCCTCTTTCCTCCCTTCCTCTCTTCTTCTCTCCTCTCCCCTTCCCTTCTCTACTTTTCTCTCCTTTTCTCATCTTCCCTCAGGAGTAAACATGTATGCTGTGTATAGCAGTTAATTCCCAGTATACTAATCTAATTTAAGATTGGGACCCTACACTCATGTGGAGACCTGGAAGAATATTCTGGCTTCAGATTGCCTCAACTCTGGCCAATATTTTTTTGCATATATTTATCAGTGTACACCTGGATAATTTAATGAACATGTTTTTTTTGCAAAATGTAGCTATTGTTCTCAGAGAATTGCATTTTTCCATTATCTATAGATTTATGACTTTCACTGTATTTCTTTTGGTGACAAATGTAATGGAAAATGAAGTGCATTCTGCTGAGCCAAAGCCAGGGCCACCACTTCTCATCCACGTCAATGATGATGACCACATTCCAGCTGCCAGAAGACTAGTAATAAACAAAGCAGACAAAAATAGTATGCTTTGGGCCTAACACAATAGCTCATTAGCTAATCCTTCCCCCTTCAAATGCCTGCATTGCAGTTAGTACCCTGGCTGCTCCACTTCTAATGATGCTCCCTGCTTGCGGCCTGGGAGAGCAGTGGAGGATGATACAAAGCCTTGAGACTCTGTACACGTGTTGTAGACCCTGAGGAGGCTCCAGACTCCTGGCTTTGGATTGGTGCAGCTCTGGCCATTGTGGCCACTAGGGGAGTGAATCAATAAATGGAAGAAGTCTCTGTTTCTCTTTCTCTATGCTAATCTGCCTTCCAATAAATAAATAGCAAAAAAAATTATTTTGTGTGTATGTTCTATATATTGTTTGCCTCACGTAAGAAAGAACATATAATATTGTGTGTGTGTATGACAGAGAGAGAGAGCAAGAGAGAGACAGAGAGAGAGAGAGAAAGAGAGAGATTGGCTTATTTCACTGAGCATAATGGTTGCCAGCTGGGTCCACTTTGTTGCAAATAGTAAAATTTCATTCTTTTTAATAGCTGAGCAGTTTTCTGTGGTGCATATGCTCCATATTTTCTTTATCCATTCATTCTTGATGGAATTGTACTGCTATTAACATGAGGCTGTGGTAACTCTCATATGTAGATTTCCTTTTATTTGCATATATCCCTACGATTGTGATGGTTGGATCATATGGTAGATCTATTTTCAGGAGTCTAAGGCATCAACAGACTTTGTTTGCATTTCCACTAACAGAGGGTTTGTGTAACTTTCCCCACACATCCCCATCAGCATTTATTGTGTTTCAATTTCTGTATGTCATCCATTCTCACTGGAATTAAGTGTTTCCTCATTTTGATTTTTTATGTATCCATAAGTCAGCTAAATGGATCAAGAACCTAAACCTACGACCTGACGCTATCAAAACATTGGGAACATTCTGCAAGATATAGTCATAGGAAAATATTTACTGGCGAAGATCCCCAAAGCACACACAAAAAGATGGGATTACATTGAGCTAAGAAGCTTCTGTACTGTCAAGAAAATTACCAACAGATTGAAGTTGCAGCCAAGAGAATGGGAGAAGATACTTGCCAACTACGCAAAGGAGGACTGACCTAGGGGATTTGCTGATAACTTCAGAAATCCAACAAAAGCAAAACAATGCAGTTAAGAAGTGGGTACAGGGCAAAAAAGGATATTTTTCGAAGAATGAAATATAAAAATTAACAAGAAAATGTGACCCATACAAAAGAACACATAATCAACAAAAAAAGTCCCCAAGGAAGCTCAGACAGAGGCCTTTTTAAACAAAGACTTCAATTAGCTGCTTTCAATACTTTCAAGCAACTGAAAGAAATGATTTCTCAGCTATTCAACAAACCTAAGAAACATCAAATGCAATGAATAACAGAGGGAATTCAAACAACAGAAATAATGGAAATACCGCAGTTGACATGTGTGTTGACTGATATGAAAACTTCCTCTTAGGAACTCAACACGATCAGAACCGGCGGAAAACCAAGTAAGTGAACATGAAGATAGGGTAATTACATTTGTTCAGTGCAAGGGAAAGAAAGAAAAAGGAGTAAGTAAGATTGCATTGTGACATGCTGATAGAACAGAAATGAAACTACTGTCAGTGAGGAACTCCATAATCCAACAAGATTACACGCTCCAAAAGAGAGAGAAATCAATATCATCGCGGACAACATAAATTGAGACCAATTGTTGTTAGAAAATGTGTTCTGAGGAGGAGCTTGGGGACTCCTCAGTCGGGACAGAGTCCCTGCATGTGAGCACAAGAATCAAGAAAGGGAGCAACCCAGACCAGGCCAGGTTATGAAACCCAGGGCCTTACCTTTGGCTCAAGTCGAGGGCAAACATGCTGGGCCAGTTCATATCACCCACTGGCAAATCTGAGAGCCAGAATGGGTGTGTGGGTCATCCAAGGTCAGGTCATGATACCAGCCAGGTCACACTAGCACTGTCTGGGCTGGCTAGGTTGTAGTCCCACCAAAGTGAGCTGGAACTGGGGGTCAGGATTAAGAAGGTTATGCCAGACTGGGCTGCAGTGCGCAATCAGCTCATGTGAGACCCTAGGGAGACTGAGTGGATGAACCTACCTGGTAGGAGGGCTGCAGGGAGTTCCTACTTTCTGGTTGTGAAAATCTGAAGTCAAGAGAGCTGCCTCTTTCACAAAATAAAATGGTGACAGTAGTTTGATGTGCATGCAATGAAAATACCATACACTGGGTGTTTTAGGCAATGGAGGAGAGTAGAATTTCAATAGCAAGGCGTAAGCAGGTTTGGTTTCTTGTGAAGTGTCTTAACCAGCTCGCAGTGCCTTCTTACTGTATCTTTATGTGGTCTTCATCTGTGGTATCTCACCCTAGTGTTTGAGCATCTAAATGTTCTACCCTTGCAAGGACAGCAGTTGATGGGCTTGAGACCGTCTTTCACTTACTTTGACATAATCACTTTTTGAAGACCTTGTCTCTCAAAATGTGGCCGCATTCTCAGATAGTGATTTGATCCCACAACAAAAGGACGAGACATAAGATAGACATTGATATCACAAAAGGCATATTCAACAAGGAAAGAGGTGTCACTGCTGAGCAAACCATGGCATGTGCTCTCATGGCCATCCTGTAGAATTCCCAAAGCAACTTTCTTCACTGTACTCACTCAGACTGGCAGGGCCACAACTGACAGAGCCACCGCGTCTCTTCTTGCTTCCTGATGAGACAGCTGACTAAACACATAAGCCACTCATCTGCAATGGTCCAGTTAGCTTTGTTGTTTTTTGCAGAACACAATTTCTTACTTTTTTTTTTTTTCCAATATGGACAGGCTGAGAGCTTTTCAGATGTTCACATTCTAGTTCCTTCTTGCTAGACATGTTTTTAATGTACCTCTCCTCTCAGATGTCACCAGAAGCAACAAGAAGAAACGAGGCCACACCTGCAGCACTTTGCCTGGAAATCACCTCAGTTAATTAGTCACCCTTGCCAGGCCCACTTTCCACAGAAATGAGAATATAACTCTGCAGTGTCTGTTGCAATTATATTGTGTGTTGTTGGTTTCATCAGAGATCTTAGCAGAAGCACCTCTGAAACTCAAATGTTTACCAACCTGAACTTCCTCGTTGTGTACTCGTATTTCTAAGATGATAAACAACTTTTCAGCGGAAGTACATATGATCACACTCAGAGGTCTACACACACCCATTGTCTACAATCCCAGAAGCTCACCAAGCTTCCTCCATGTTGTTCTGACACTTCAACAGATCATACCGACACCACGTTTCTACCAAGGGTCTCTTTCACTGTACTGTGGGTGTTTAGGTATACACATCTTCAAAGCCAGTGTGCCATTTTAATGTTTTATTGTATTACTCTTGATCCCGGTACCAAAATCTGTATGAGATTTCCAGACTATCATAGCCAAGTTTGCATTATTCAACTTATAAAACCTATTGCCTTATTGATTTTGTTTTCTGTATATGCTTTTTGTGTATTCATTTACTATCCAGTCTTCATATAGAAACATCCAAACTGTTAAACCCATGTCTTAACCCAATGCGACTCCTATGTTGGTAGATATTCCATACCCTGCTGAGGTGTTCAGTCCTGTGGCAATCACTGTGGCTATTCTGGACACTCAAGGCACACCCATGAGACCTTCAGCAAATGTTTTTGCTTCATAATGATTTCATCACTGCACAACCAACAAGAGAGTCTTTCTTATATTTACCCAGCCACGCGTATGGTGGCCACACTCTGTCACCGCGAGCAACAGTTCCTTTGTGACATCACTGATGGTGCCATCCCACATGACACCATCTTCTATGTGACACTCCTTGGGATGTCTTTGCTTAGATATCACAAAGGTCCCATCCACTTACCCAGAGAGATGGGCACATTGAGGCAGACCACTTGGCACCGGTTGACTGTGCTGCCCTCACTGCGCAGCGTGGGGAGTTGTACCTAATATGCTTTCCAGGATGTTGGCTTTCAATGACTTTAGAAGGACAAAGAAGAAGGCTTAAATAGCAATCCATTCAAGAGGGGATGGCTATGTGCCTCACATGCCTTACAGCTCAGCGTTTACAATGTTGGAGCGGGTTCAATTTCCACTCCAGTTGGAGCCCAAATGGTTACTTCCCCAAATACAGTCATTGTTAGGCTTTCCCCTCAGCTATGCCACCTGGATTATCACACTCCCTAGGCAACTTGAGACTCTAGCCCTCAGTCCTAGCCCTTGTCTCCAAGTGTCCTCGCTACAATGGCCTCGCAAATGCCTTGGTGACACAGTACTTTAGAATGTCATTCATGTCCACTCAGTCCTGACCTGGTGACCCAAACGACAGGACTCTCCTTCTGGGGAATTCTATCTACTACACTTTATCAGTGTAGGAAAAAAATGTGTCTTTTCAATGAGAAGTTTGTCTTGTTTAGAAGATGCCAGTCAAGGTAACCAATAGTGTTTCATTTTCTTATGAGCTCTTTCATTGACTTGATTTTTTTGCTTTATCTCTCTACTCAGTGCCTATTTTTTTTTGATACTTTTATTGATTATTTTTCAGTTTTGGTAATGATGGTAGGTAACATATTTACCATTTGTGATCTTCAAGTTTCAATATACTTTTTCTCCCATGTTTGGTTTAACCTGGGATCAAAGACAAAGATCTCTTACCCATTAGTTCTCCCACCAGCTAGGGCTGTGTCAGGGACTCAATCTGGGTCTTTGCTGAGTGTGGGTGGCAAAGCCCCAGCCACCTGCTACCTTGCAGGGAGTCCATGAGGAAGCTAGCATTGGGATCACAACTAGGACTCGAAGCAGGAATGCCCTTTGTCCAAGTGGAGTCCCAACCATTGTGTCACATGCCTATCCGTTACATCTGTATTTCTTCCTTTTGAGAAATGTTCACATAACCTAAATTCACAATTCTTTTAAAGATCTATGTATGTGTGTATTTTAGTGGGAAAGGCAGATTTACACTGTAACAGGATCCCAATAACTTGGGCTATCCTTTACTGCTTTCTCAGGGCATAAGCAGAGAGTTAGAACAACTGCGACATGAACTCGTGCCCATATGCAATGCCAGCACTTGGAGGTAGATTAACCAGTTTAGCCAATGTGCTGGTACCCAGATTCACCACCTTAAATATGTGAGGATCAGTAGATTTTAATGCACCCATCCCTCTCCAGTATCAAATTCCAGAACTCTCTTTTCATTTCTAAAAGGAAATTCATACCATTTAAACAAATAGTTACCATTCTCAGGCTGCCTCAACTTGTGGTAAAATAATGTTTTATGCAGGAGTTCTGTTACATTCGAGTATCTATTGTCAATATATTTGGTATGTCCTAAGAACTGCCATGTGGAAATTGCATAACTCATTGAGACACTGCCAGACTTTTCCACAGTGGCTGCACATTTTTATGTTTCTACCAGTAATGAACAATTCCCTGACTTGTCCCACTTTTACTCATTGCTTTGAGTCGGGCCAACCTGGTGGGTGTGAACTGGCACTGTACTGTGGTTCTTGACTAGTGTTTTCCTGACAATTAGGGATGCTTAACATTATTTAACATGCTTAATGGAGATCAGCATATATTTCTTGGAAAATAATATTTTAAATGTGGATTTTAAAACTAAATTCTAAGTATTTCCTGTGCAGCAGTTGGGATTCTTTGTGTATTTCAAGTATTAGCTGTCAGTTATGTCCATTAAATGAAAATGAAGCCTAATGTTAGTGAGTTCTTAACTAAATGCCTTTAACATGCTTTTGGTTCCTAGTTAAGTAGTGTTTCCTTATTACAGAGCACTACAATGTGTTTATTTTTTATTTCTACTAGTTGAGGTAATTGTATGGTTTCTGTCCTTTAACGTTATGTTGATCGATTTTCTTTTCCCCTCCCCTCCCTTTCCTCCCCTTCTCTTCCCTCCCTCCCCTCCCCTCCCTCCCCTCCCCTCCCTGCCCTCTCCTCCCCTCCTAAAGAATGCAATTAACATACTAATTTACAGCAGTTTACTGCAGATTAACATTGATTTGGCTTTAACAGCATTCTAAACATTTTGTTTTTGAGATTTGTTTTATTTTTATTGCAAAGTTAGATATACAGAGAGGAAGATCTTCCATCTGATGATTCACTCTCCAAGTGACTGCAATGCCAAGTCTCATTCATACCTGATTTAGACAATGCTTACATGAGATTCTGGATTCAGTGCTGGAATAAGGCGATTTTGAAGGTTGTTGGGATAGGGAATCTGTGCTTTGCATAAGAAAAACAGGAATTCATGGGATGCATTGTTAGCCCAGAACTCATATGTTACTATCTTGACATCAATATTTTATATTGCATTTGGAGGTAGAGCCTTTTAAAAAGATAATTAGTGTGAAATGGAATTGTGTGAATGTTCCTAAAACAGCAGGACTGGAGAGCTGTAAGAAAGTATTAGACATATAAAGAATTTAAATCCTGTGACTACATGAGAGAAAGATGGCCATCTGTAAGCTAACGAAAGGAGTCTCAGAAGGTATAATATGGCAGGTGTCTTGGTCTTGCACTTTTGACCCCTAGATTAAGGAAACACATTTCCATTTCTTAAGCCATTAGCCCACAGTCTCTTGTGATGTCACCTCCAATAAACTTCATGCAACCAGCAAATCGTAAGCCCTTTAGCCTAAGTAAAAGAAAGCAGACACAAATTATTATACACAATATGATTTCTGTTTATACATGTTCGTGAAAGGCAAATCTCTAGACACACAAGGTAGGTTACTGATTTTAGAAACTTGGAGGAGTGAAAAATGGGGCAAAAGTGCTAATGGATATGGATGTTCTTGCTAGATGATGAAAATACTCTGGAATTTTAGAGTATCATTAGTTGGACAGCTTTGTGAGTATGGTAAAAACCAACAAACTGCAAATATGAAAAAGGTAAGTTTTATAACATGCAAATATATTCTAAGTAAAGAGAAAATGAAACCACAGAATTTACAGTTTCCAAGTCATTGGAACTTAAATCTCCCACAGACTTCTGCATGGTTTCAGCAGGAGGCTTGGTACCCAGCAACTGGATGGAGGCTGTCCTTCCTATTTGAAATAAGAATATCTTCTAATCTCTAAGTGGATTGGAAGCCTTGCCATGCAATTGTCCCCTTTTACCAAAATCTTAGTGTGGGAGACCCAGTAGAATTCCTGGTTCCTGGCTTAGTGGTTCCAAAGGAAACACATTGGAGATCCTTAGACAGGAGGGACTGTTCTCCTTCGTAGTGTTTCTGGTATCGGGTTTATGTTACTGAAATCCACACTGCAGTTCCAAACACTAATCAGTAATGGATCCTTACACTGAGAGAAACGAATACAGTAAGGAGTGAGCCCACCTCCTGTCAAGTATGTTAACCAACACACGCACATGAAATCTTAGATGAACCGTTGGAAGCTGAAGGGGTAAGTCTCTTAGAATGAAGTTTCTGTCCTCACGTAGGGACTCCACTAACCCTCACAGAAGCTCAGGAATAGATTTCCCAATCCCTGTTCCTGAAGTTCTTTCCTCTCTTTTTCCCATGACTTCATTGTTAAGCTTAGCATCCTTCTTGTCACTAGCTGTCACCATCTGAAAACAGCTGGAGAGAAAAGGCAAGTATTTCTTAGACACAGAACAACTGCACGGATTGTGCGTTTGTTCAGAGTTCTGCACACAGTTGTGCATATATTAATATTTTAATAAAACCTTGGCTATTATTTCTCTGGATAAAAGATACTCTCCAAAGATATAGAAGAACAGGAGACAGATCCGAGGTGGTTGATAAAAGAGATCCTGCACTCACGTCTGCCACAGAGAAGAATCAGAGCAATAAAGAAAGGGCGTGCGCTCAGAAGTTTGGTTGAGAGAAAACTTCAGTTACAAAGTGATGGACATTCAACACAACAAAGACTCTGTAAGCTAGCACAGTTACAGCCTCTCCTGGCCCCATGGAATGGGTGTTTTCAACTGTGCAGGAAAAGGCTGTCCCAGGAAAGGCTCAGGGATTGCTGTCTTAACTGAGAATCCCATTATCCTTATTGGCTTTAAACGCATCCTTGAAATCTAATTGGGGCTTTAGGCCCCAGACTCACTGAATGCAATCTCATTCGCTGCATCCAATAAGAAATGTGAATAATAAATGTGACAGAGAGGAATTACTAAAAAAGAATCGATCAAAATTTTGAAAGTGAAAACTTCATCCAACAAAATAAAAACAAAGTACAATTGAAAGTTGTAATCAGAGAACAGGCTAAAAGAAACTTTTTTCCATCTTGAAGACAAGAGTTTGCAATAGTTCATAAATAGAAAAAAAATGCAAAAGTGTGAAGAAAGCCAAAGAAACACATGGGGTACCACTAAATGAATAGACACTCACGTTGTAGGGATACCTGAAGGAGATGAAGCAATCCTGAAGTCCCATTTTGTGAAATAACAGCTAGGAGCTTCCTGAGTTTATAGAGAGGGCTGGATGTTCTGATGAAGACAGCTCCAAGGACCCAACCAGAACCAACAAAATAGGAGCCTCTCAGGGCTACTGTTGGGTCTATCTGATGGAGTAGCTGCTTCTGATGCCAGCAGCCCCTCATCAGAGTGCCAAGTTCACTCTCATCCCCTTTTCTTCCCAACCAGACCCTTAATAACCTGCTTGAGAAAGCAGCAGACTACGCTCTATGCACTTGAACCTCTTCTATCATTCTGGGAGACCCAATGGAATCCTGGTTCCTGGCATGGCCTGGTCCAAACATGGATGGTGTACTCATTTGGGAAATAAATTAATGGACGGCAGAATCCTCTGAATATGTCTCTGACATTGCCTTTTTGAAACTCTACTTTTCAATCAAAACAGACAAAAACACTCATTTAAAAAGAAAAAAAAATTCTGCAAGGTATGTAACAGTCAAAACAAAAATGAGGTGTTACAACAGACGCACTGAAGTACAAAGAAACAAAGAAACTGTTATGAACAACCATATGCCAAAAAATTGGAAGGGCATCAAGTAATGGACAAATTCCTGGATATAGAAAACTTGTTCAGGTTGAATCAAAAACACGTGGAAAAATATAAGCAGCCCAGTGACAAGAAACAAGATTAAAGCAGTAATTAACTTCTGTTCATTTTAAAATTGAATTTTTAAAAGCATTTTTAAAAAGAACTGACTCCAATACTCAGACTAGTCCAAAAAATATAAAAATAGAACTTGACCAAACTCTTTCTATAAAGTCCATAGTACACTGAAACAAAACCCAAAATTATACTCCCCCACAAAAGCATAGGCCAATATCGTTAACAAACAGACACACACACACACACACACACATATATATATGAATTATCAACAAAATATTTGCAAGCCAAGTTCAGCTCTATATTGACAAGATCATAAAAAGACCATAAAAACATAGTAAATGATTTTGGCAAAATTTGATATGCATATATAGAAAGGTAAGACCTAAAATGTAAACCTAACACCTTTAAATTGCTGGAAGAAAACAGGGAAAATACTTCAAGACAGCAATGTGGACAATAAGAATAGATAACAAAATTAAAATCAGGAGTTTTTTTTTTTTTTACCAAATTTGGAAGCTCTGTATAGCAAAGGAAAAAGGAAAGTGAAGAGTACTGACAGAATGGGAGAAAACATTTTAAAACCGCTATCTGACGAAGGATTAACATCAAGAATATTTCCAGAACTCCGAAGGTGCAACCACAGTGTATAAACAGGCCATGCACTTACAAAATGGGCAAAAGATTTAAGCTGACATTTCTCCAAAGTGCCAATTAAAAATAGCCCAAAAGTACATGAAAATATAGCTCAATATCACCAGCCTTCTGGAAAATGAGACATCACCTGCCTGTGTAGAATGGATATTACGCAAAAGAAAGCAATGAATCTGCTGAACATTGTGGACAAAGGGGAACTCATAATGAATTGGTACCGCCACTAAGGGAGAAAGCACAGAGGTGTCTTAGCATCAAGGAGCAGTACTGCCTGTGTGTCATTCAGCAGTTTCATACTAGCTAAGATATGGAGTCAGGCAATGAGATGAACTAACAGGAAAAGGTGCAGTATATATGCACAGTGGAGTATTAGTAGCACTCAGTAATTAAAAAAGAATGAATGAAATCGTGTCCCTCGGAATAAAAGAATGGAATCAGAAGACATCATGAAAGTGAAAGAAGCCAGATGTGTTTTGCATCATGCGTGTAAACTAGTAAATCTCAGTCCGAACCAAGAACACTGATAATTGGAATCTGAGAGGATGGGAGTGGTGAGAGCAGAGGAAGTTTGGATGCCAAATCAGTACCGAATTAAAGGAATAAGTTACTGGTATGTTATGCCATAGCATGGTGTCTGCACTTCACAATACTTGTAGCATATTTTATAGCCAAATAGGAGATGGCTACCCCAAGGCTTCAAACAAGAAGTATTGTCAAAGAAAGAAAAACGCTGATTATATAGTGATTTTGCGGTACACTTTGCGTTTCCACATATTAAAAATGTCATATTGTGGTCCTTAAATATGTATGTGTTATAATGGTAGTAAATGGTTTTGAAACTTGAGATTGATATAGAAATGTCTGAGATATTTTATTTAGGGGAAATCACTGGCTCTCTATAATAGTATTGCTGAGGCTGGTGTAATGTCTGGTGCTCCACCTACAAGTGCCAAGATCCCATATGGGATGTGGTTGGTGACCCGGCTGTTCCACAGCTGGCTGCATGCCTGCAGAGGCAGCAGATGATGACCCAAAGCCTGAGGACTCTGCACCTGCCTGGCAGACCTGGCAGAGGCTTGCTCAGCTCACCTGTATGGCAGACCCAGCAGAGGTTGGCTCAGCTCTGGCCATTGCAGCCATTTGGGGAGTGAACCAGCAGATTAAAAAAAAATCTCCTTGTCTCTCCTTCTCTCTATAAATACGCTTTTCCAGTAAAAATACATAAATCGTAAAACCTAATACTGTAACATTCCACAAATTGCACAAGTTTTAGTTTGCATGTAGAATATTCTACAAGCTGTTTTCTACTTTGACCTATATGATTTTGAAAATAGAGAAGTAAAAACAATAACAGTTTTCCACAGCAATACAAATTATAATGGGCATTATGAGAGTATGTTTATGTGTGTGTGAATTTCCAACTACATGTGGCCCCCCAAAACTAACACTATAGGATTAAGTTCAATAAGTTTAAGACATTAAATAGAAAATTAGCAAAAAAGTAGTGACCACTGAGGACAATTTTATCAGATGCCCAAAATGTGGCATTGAAGCTTATCTAAAATTGCCCCCAAAAAGCTGATGAATAAGGAGAATCAAGAGCTTTCAAATGGGCAGATAAGATGCTAAGATTATCGTGTGTGACTTAAAAAGCAATGCCAGCATCTTTGGAAGGACCAAGGAAAGTGACACACATTTAACAATGACACTTCCAATAACAGTGGGGCTGTCACGCCCTCGCATGAGAGCTGACTGCCTAGGAGTAATGGTTTCTAAGCAGCAAAGCAAGTTCTTTAGCAATCACATGGAGGTAGCTATATTTACGTATTTTTTCCCTCAATATTTCAGGCTTTTTCTGTTTCAAATAATGACAGTTTATAGTGGAATTGTATTTTGGAGAGATGGTGCTAGGACCAGCAGTCCATAGCTGAGTTTACTGACTTTTCTTGAAAGTTCATCTTTCAATTTGGACAGTCATGTACTTTGTCAACAGAAACAGTCCCAGGAAGAGGTAAGTTTAGATACGATTAGCAATCACTTAGTGCATGAAAAGGCTCAGTTCTGTAGCAGACTCCAAACAATGTTTAGCATAAAAAAGCAATGTTTCCTTTAACTCAGACGTGATGAGCTCTGGCAAGCCTGGTGAAAGCGTAGGTAGAAGCAAGTTCAAGGTGTTTGGAAGAGCATTTTGTACCATTAGGGAAGGTGATGGGATTCTAGCTCAGCCATAGAGGATGGGGTGGGTTAAATGTGTATTCTGAACCTGAAAACAGTGAGAATGGATGAGGAGTGGAGATCTATAGCTCCAACCAAGATGCACAAATTTGCCCTTCCTGGCAGGGTACTATTAGAAGAAATATCTGTAATTTATGTACAATTGTGTGTCCAAAGTTTATCCCAACCACAGTAAGCAACAATCTCTTCCATAGCTACTCAGAAAGTTCTAGAACTGACCTGAGATAGACCAATATCACAGAGTTGTAATTAAAGATTTACTGAATTATTGTAAAAGGAAAGTCAGTCTCTCTCTCTCTCGCTCCCTCTCTCTGTCTCCCCCCATTATACCTTGTATCCACTGATTCTCTCCACAAATTGCCTGCAACAGCTATGTCTTGTCTAGGCTAAGCTCGCCAGGAGCTCCATTCATCTTCCGCATGAGTCACAGGGATCTAGGTGCTTTGACCATCTCCTCATGCTTTCCCTGGACCAGGAAGCAGACTTGGAAGCAGAGTAGGTGGGACTCCAAGCAGAACTCCCATTTGGACTTGTGTCATCACAAGTAGAGGCTCAACGGTCTGCCACGATGCTAGACCCTTGTGGCTTACCACAGACATGCCTGGTTTCCAACCTGCTTTCTTACATTACTTCATGAGATTGTGGTAGTAGAAGAAAGCAGGTATTATTTCACATCACAGAGCAAGGAATTGGCTGTTAGTGTTTAAATCCTTGGCTACCTAAGGCTGAGGCTGCTATGGAGAGTGGGCGAGATCATGCTGGACACAAGAGGAGGATGTACTAAGGAGTCTTCATTAGCTAAGCTTGGGGACTGCATCATCCTTTCCTCTGGGAACCACTGGTCTGAAGTGGCACCTGCATCGGCTACAGTTACTAGGCAATCATTCATAACTAGAAAGCAAACAGTCAAGAGGCAGTCCAGTATGAATCAAAACTCTGAGAGGAAGAAATAGTCATTACCGTAAAATCCATCTGTTAAGCTGAACACCTATGTTCCAGCTTGCCCAGCGCTGTTAATAATCCAAGAGACGCACAGTGAACAACCTGGACACACGCACAAAGCTGCAAGCATTCACCTTTCCCTGGCTTCTCTGCCCGCATTGCATTACCGCTAGGCCTCCGCTCTCCTGGAACTCTTGAAAGTACACACATTAGGGCCTGGTGCGGTGGCGCAAGTGGTTAAAGGTCCTTGCCTTGCACGCCCGGGATCCCATATGGCCACCGGTTCTAATCCCGGCAGCCCCACTTCCCTTCCAGCTCCCTGCCTGTGGCCTGGGAAAGCAGTCGAGGACAGCCCAAAGCTTTGGGAACCTGCACCCGTGTGGGAGACCCGGAAGAGGCTCCTGGCTTCGGATTGGCATAGTATCGGCGCGTTGCGCTCACTTGGGGAGTGAATCATCAGACGGAAGTTCTTCCTCTCTGTCTCTCCTTTCTCTGTATATCCGCCTTTCCAATGAAAAAATAATAAAAATAAATCTTTAAAAAAAAGAAAGTACACACATTAGAAATACAGAGCATCTTATTAACATCTGCACTGACTAACCTCATCACACTTCTGTACAAAATTTTTTGCCAGCTTCCTGCTTTTGGAGCCAGACAACAAAGAGCAACATGCCCTCCTGGCAACCCATGGTTCCAGGAATCGATATTGTACGATTAACTCACCCATTGTTCCCAAGGCAGCCTCCTGTGACTGCCAAACTCACCTGGTTTCCATGACTTTAGAAGTCCCTCTTTCCATAAAAAGTTCTTCTAACTCTCTCCTTGGGGTCATTCTTTGAAGGAAGGGACAGCTGACCCCAGCCGGTTGGTTTACCTACCTCCACCATAAACTTTGCTGCTTAGCAGGTTTGCCTGGGGTGCACTTCTTGGGGAGAGGCTCAGGTTAGATGCAACAATAGGGGCTATGCTCAGGGGCTACCTGTCTGTGGGAAGCCAGAGAATAAGCGGGAACATATGAGACCAAGAGTCGGGCACTAGTGGCAGAACTTGCAACCAAGAGAGACTCTTTTTGAACTTTTTTTTGGCTTTTATATGGTATCAGACCAGGAGTGGTTACACAACCATGCAACACCGTCCTCTGCTGGTCAGGTCCCAGGTAGGTATTTGTTCATGCATGGGGGGCAAAAACGAAGTATGGCTGCCAAACTTGTTACCCTTAGCTAGTTGCCTAAAACCATATCAAGGCTAAGGGTGCAGATTCTTAAAATAGAAGTAGAGACTCTGAAGCACATTTTTGGCTCATGCAAGCCCTTAGTTGGTCTGTGGTTGCTTGTGACTCTCCTGTTTTATACTGACACCGTTCTCTTTATGGTGTTTGCATCTGGCTGGGTGACGTCATTCGTTTTACATGTGACGGTGACGTTCTGCACCATCAGAAGGTCCTGGGATTTCCCTGCCTGGATCTAGAATTTCTCTATCACCCTCCACCCCCAGGCTACCATATCCTAGATAATACTGGTCATCAGAGTTGTAAGTAGTTGAAAAGCGAGTGACTTTTGGAGTCTCCTGATTAGAATCTAAAAGGATCAGTTGTCACATTCCCTCAATTCAGTGAGTATTTTTTAAAATGTAGTTATTTTTATTGGGAAGAAAGATTTACAGAGGGATGAACTGATAGAGAAAGAAGGTCTTCCATCTGTTTGTTCACTCCTTAGATGATCATAATGGCTGGAGCTGAGCCAGGAGCCAGGAGTTGCCTTCAGGTCTCCCACACTGGTACAGGGTTCCTAGACCTTGAATCATCCTCCATTGCTTTCACAGGCATAAGCAGGAAATGCGATCAGAAGCAGAGCAACCAGGACGAACCTGTGCCCCAAGGGCCGCTGGCTCTTTCAGGTGGAGGATTAGCCAGTTACGCCATCATCTGGCCCCTGAGAATTCCTTTTGATTAAGGACAGGCAAGGACACGATGGGCATGGAGTCTGGGTCCTGCCTTTCCATTATAGAGGTCCAGTCTCCCTCCAGGGCTTCAAGTTGTTTCACCCACCAGGAAGCTCTCTTAATGCCACTCTGTAGGGATTTAAGGGACATCTGACTGATTAGACCATTTGTTGACTAAATCCCTTGCCCTCAGAAGTTGGGGAGAGGGTGGGGCTGACAGTTTCAATCTTCTAAATCCCAACAAGGTTTCTTCTACTCAACCCCCACAGTTACCTTAGATGTGGTTCAAGCAGGTAATGAATAACAAGAGGTCTTTCCTCCCTGTTCCTAAGGACTTTCCAGGGGACAGGAGCCAGGGATCAAGATGAAAATATATTTCCTATTCTTTACTTCAGTATCACCTTCAGTATTTCCCACATCTCCTTTGGAGAAGCAACTTCCAGTGTTCTTTGAGACTCCCACTCCAATTCAGCAGCTATATCTGAGAACCAGAGATCTAGCAAGCTGCTCCAAGCATCGCAACCAAGTACTTCCTTCATTAAGAGCAAGAAAATGCAGTTATTTTGTGACTTTTTGACTAAGATCAGGTGTAAAAGCAAGAAAACACACATAAAGCCCTGTTCACTGCCTTGTCTGCTTCCTGTCTTGTTTCTGCACTTGACCGCCACAGCCTATGCTCTCTGTGTGTCCTTCATGGAGAGAGATGCCCAGAGCCTCTACTGTCTGCACTTGAACCCTGAAGCCCGTGCTCTGCTGAGTCTATTTCCTTCATGCAGAGAGTATGCCAAGAGCCTCTTGTCTCTTACTGGCCTTTGTGTGCGCCATTCTCCCAGCCTTGACTCCCACCAACATACCAGCTCCAACTGTTGTGGGAAAGAAGCATTTTTGTGTGGACAATTTCAGTGTGCAAAGAAAGAGACCTTAAGAACTTGCATTTTTAAAACATATTGGTCACTCAATACCATGTCAATTAATTCCATAATGTTGTAAATTGCTGTTGATGTTATTATGTTGGGGCTTTTAATCGATCAGGATGATATTCTGCCAGCTCTTCCTTCAGACCAGAGATGGTCCCCCCAAGAAACTGTTCAATTTATCTGGATAATAAGATGCTGGACTCTATGCTTGGCATATGTTTGCAAAGAATCTTGACTGAATGTGTACTGTAATACTGCAACAAGGTGGAGGAATCTACCATGGAGGGAGAGCACGAGGAGGGTTTGGGGGAATCCCAGAGCCTAAGAAACTGTCACATAATGCAATGTAATTAATTAAAAAAATTCAGTGTTTAAGAGAATGAACAGACATAGTGACAGAAGAGGGCTTCAAAGAAGGAGGGGCTCCAAGGAAGGAAAGACCCATGAAAATGGTCCAAGTGGTGTCTGCACCGTCTCAGGGAAGTGACCCCCTGATCAAGCCCTGATCAGGTTGGACTGTGGGACTGTGGAAAGCCTCCTGAGGACTCTGGCCCTGTCACCTTTTCCTTGGTGAAGCGGGAGTGAGAACATTGGCCTCGTGTGTTCTGCAAAGGCTGTACCTTGCTTCCCACAGGAAGGAGTCCCTGAGGGTGAGTCTCTCCCTGCTCCCAGGAGAGTGGCTTTCCTTTTAGGAAAGAGTTTTGGGTAAAGAGAAATGAGCATGTCACATCTGTGTGAGCAGCCTTAATTATTCAAAGAACAGAGCTGGAGTAACTTGAGATAACTGCATCATTTTTAAAAATGTCCTACTTCTGCAGAGACTCTGCCACTAGCTCCAGGCCTGCAATGTAGCCTTGTCTGGATAAGCAGCAGGATTTTAATTGAGGTCTAAGAGGCAGAAGGTGAAACACAGGGAAGATGGAATCCCTACTTGCTCCAGAGGGAATGACTGCTCACTTGCGGAGCAGAGGGAGATCCAAAAAAGTGCTTACCGGTGGGGAAATTTCACCATCTCTTTTTAACAATGCAAGGAACATCAATGTGCTAATGATTGCAAAATGAGCTGAGAATGTGCTATGTGGTTGCACTTTAGGAAATACTGGAGCTCCGTTATGTTGAGAAATAAAGTGCTGAAAATTCATTTCTGCTAATCCATGCATAATGGAAGCAGGGACTGGAGTGGAGGTTCCGGAACACACACACACACACACACACACACACACACACACACACACATTTCGGTTCCTTTTTCCTCACTATTGTCGGCATTAAAGGCTTGCAGCAATGAAGAGGAGTAAACGCCTAACTTTCCTAAACGATTTAAATGCACAACGGAGATGATTCATAAAGATCTGCGATTGTATAAGCACACCACCAGGCATCCGTCGGTAAAATCTCTTGTTTAACTCTTTATATAAACCCACCATCAACACAAAGATATTGTAAAAAAAAAAAAAAAGCATGCATTTAATAGGGAGTAGAAAATGAAATTTCTGTTTCAGGAAAGCAGTCCCACCTATATGGCTCATATTTTCTTCAGTTATCTTTTAAGTAAAATCAGGAAAAATTTGGATAATGTGTCAGCAAATATGAATGGGAGCCCAAGGTAGCTGAATTTCCCAATGAAAGATCTGAGCCTAATCATATGGGAAAAAAAAAATTCTGCTTTGAACATGGTCCCAGGGACAGTTCTTTCCTGGCCATCTAAAGAAATCTCCCTGTTCACGCATCTCTTCACAGTAAGAACAGATTTTCAGCATCTTTAGGTTGTTGAATTCACGCATTCCAATACTAATTGCCAAGATTGTGAGACGTAGAAATTGTAAGGATTGACTCAAACAGTCATCACAAAACTGATCCTACTTGCCACCTTCAGTGTCTGCTGACCCAGTACTGCCTTAAATCCCCTAGGTCTACCTCCCCTGAGTGCCTGGTTACCCAGCCCTACCGTAAACCTCCTAGATCTCAACCCCATTAAACCCACCTGCCTGATTAAGCTTAGTGACCCTCAGGTTTAAATTGTGCACTCCACCAATGCCCTGAGTCATTTATCCCAGGAGTCCACTGACAGCTGCAACTGCCCATCCCTGCACTCCTCACACCCACCTCAAGGTTATAAAGGTGCCTCTTCCCTTCGTTTTCTCTCTCTCCTCCCCCTGCTCTCTTTCCCTCTCGGCTTCTGGTCTGTTTATTTCTCTCTCCTTGTGTTGTCTCTGCTCTTCCGTTTGTCTCTCTTCCTCCTGCTCTCTCTCTTCTTCTCCTTATCCTCTCTTCTGCTCCTTGTCTGTCCCTCTCTCTTCTCTCTCTCGGCTTTCACTTTCTCCCTGCCTCCCCCTACCTTCCTCACTGAAATAAAGGCCTCTTGTGTGGCTCACTTGCTGTGTCTGGCATCTTAGATTTGTGGGAAAAAGCTAACATATATCTCAATTAGTAGGTACCTGTATCTACTAATAGGCCCCTGGGGAGGATGCTAAATGGGTAAGTTTGCTCAGTGCCCCTGGAGCTTTAGGTGAATCTAAGGCACAGCTCTGGGCAGGAGGATGTTGGGACTAAAGTCCACTATGGCAACGAACTGGAGTAGAAGCTGGCAGCCTTGCACCTTGTACCTCAACCTCTACTCTGGAAGACTAGCGGATCCTCAGCCTTATTTTAAAGCACACTCAGACTAAGAAATCAGGTGTAATTTCCCAATGTAGGAAGCACATGATTATGTAGATGCTTCTATTAAAGCATCTCTAATCTTCAAAAAATTAATGGAATTGGCTTCACTCACAAGCCACGTAGACATAAATATATAAGAAAATTCAAGAGTTTTTTCCTTAATATTTTCAATATTAATTTTAAAATTAACTTAACAATAAAATGTTAAGGGTACAGCATTTTAGACACACAGATATACATAAGCCTAAATTATTCTAGATTGTTCTCTTAGTTGAACGTCACTTAATAATATATAAAGGCTGCCTCATTGTTTCTATGGAATACATGGTGTTCTTTGTTTGGATGCTATTGGGGGTTGGATGTGGTTGAGTGTGTTGCGCAATAAAAGCCCAATACATGAGTATTGGGAAGATGCACTTGATAGAATGAGTCTAGGGTACATGGGACCCACTCTCATGGATAGGTTACTGTGTTTGTGAAAGGGGCCTGTGTCTTTAGGCTCACTCTCTCTTCCGGCCTTGCCCTTCTTTGACCATCAGCGGTCCTCCCCACACACAGAATGTTTCAACAGAGCCCTGCCGGGGTGAGAGATGCCGGGACCTCCATCTTGGCCTTTCATCCCCTAGCACTGTGAGCAATGTATTTCTGTTGTTCATAAATTATCCAGTCTGTGTTTTGTTAAAACAAAAATGAAGACAGACGTATTGTGAATTATTTAAGCATTGTTTGGTTGATGCACATCCAGGCCCATGATTGCATGTTATCTTAGCCAAGTCCAACTATCTTGCGACAGATGTTCTTATAAATGTGTTTATGCATTTACATGCACTCTGTGGGAGTGATTGTTTGCTCCTGTTACTAGTTGAGCAGTGTCTACAGACTGTCAAATGTGATGCCAGCAGCATCGGAAAGTGCCCTTGCATTCTCACTCTCAGCAGCTCAGGGTGCTTTGTTTAAACAAAGAAAAACAGTCATCCTGACAAGCTAACATGACATCTTCCGTGAATCAGGATTTGGCTTCTCCTAATTGCGTGTGAACTGCAGAGTATTTTTAATGCCACTGGCCAGGAAAATGAATCCATGGATGAGTGAAGTTTTTCTGATCTGTGCCCACACTCTTGACCTCAATGAGACATATCTAAAGTTAGGAACCTTCTTGGGAGAAAGGGAAGGGCATTACATGGCTGTGAGTGTGTGTGTGAGTGTGTGTGTGTGTGAGAGAGAGAGAGAGAGAGACCTATTGCGGACCATCAGGGCCAATTGTACTTGGTCTCAGTCTTATAAAACAGGTTGAGAAAGGTTCATTTCACAAATCCTTAAACTGCCTTTAGATCATTTGGACATAACCTGAGGAATGAGAAGAATGCAGTGAGAGAAAACAACGATAAAAGCTGCCACTATAGAGTTCTGGGAATGAAGTCCCTTGTTCGTTCAGCCTTTGTCACACTTACGTTGCTGTGAGAACACAGAAGCGAATGTTTTCTTTCCTACCTTTTAGGAGCCCCTAGTCAAATACGGGACATGGAAAACAGAGATGAGAATAAAAAGGGCACTCTTCACAAAGCGCATGCAAATTCTTATGAAAAGATGATGTGGATTTCAAACATATCTTGCATCAAAATAAACCTATTTTTCAACTCTATCATTTCATAAGCCTTTGACGCGTGCTCCTACAGGGCATGAAGATATAGAGAGCAATGGAGACAAAGATGAGTGCAATGGAGACAAAGATGAGTGCAATGGAGACAAAGATGAGTGCAATGGAGACAAAGGCAAGGCGGTTTGTGTCCTGCCAACCTGCCCGTTCTTTCTAGTTAGGAGTTTCTGTAAATCAAAGCAGAGGTTGCTAAGAGAACAAGCAATAGATATTGACTAACATCTAGACTTCATGCACGAAGATATTTTTAAGTTTCTGGAAAATGAAATCAAAAGAAAGATACATTGGTGATGGCATCGATTTTTTTTAAAAAAAGATTTATTTATTTTTATTGGAAAGGCAGATTACAGAGAGAAACTTACAAAGATTTTCTATCCACTGGTTCCGTCCCCACGTGGTTGTAATGACTGGAGCTGAGCCCATCTAAAGCCAGGAACCAAGAGCTTCCTCCAGGTCTCCCACATGGGTGCAGGGTCCCTAGGCTTTGGGCCATCCTATGCTGCTTTCCTAGGCCACAAGCAGGGAGCTGGATGGGAAGTGGAGCTGCTGGGATTAGAACTGGCGCCCATATAGGGTTGCCAGCACACAGATTTAGCCACTTAACCATGGGCCCAGGCTCAAGACTACAGTGTAGCGTTCATCTCAGGGCACCAGGTGCATCTGTTGCTTATGATGACACAGGAACCAGGGCATTGCATCAAGTATTGCCATCAAGAAAGGTGTCAGAGAGGTGGCATTTTCCCCTCAGTGAGTGTCCCTGCACGGATTCCTACATGTCACTTATTCATTTATACATGAATGCCACAATGTTGCGTGCATTTCACAGTGTGAACTGCCAATGCACTCAATGTTTCCTAAATAAATGTTAGATGCTTTGAAAGGCATGAACATAAGACAGATTCAAGGCCAGGGCACAGCGCACACCCAGCTCTGTAAAAGTCATTTGGTTTGAGCCTGCCAAAGCAACCACAGTGGGATCTGAAACTCAGCCAACCTACCATAAGCTAAACCTAATCTCACAGTTCTGTGTGGCCTGCAAGTGATACAGTTATATCTTAATGGCCCTCAGCAGAAAAAAGTTTCTCATCCTTTGCGGAGTATGAATATTTAACATGGATGGGATATGCAGGAGTGTATTTATTTTTTTTAAAGATTTATTTATTTTTATTACAAAGTCAGATATACAGAGAGGAGGAGAGACAGAGAGGAAGATCTTCCGTCCGATGATTCACTCCCCAAGTGAGCGCAACTGCTGGTACTGCTGATCCGAACCCGGGAAGCAGGAACTCCTCCAGGTCTCCCACGCGGGTGCAGGGTCTCAAGGCTTTGGGCGGTTGTGGGCTGCTTTCCAAGGCCACAATTAGGAAGCCGGATGGGAAGTGGGCCTGCCGGGATTAGAACCAGCACCCATGTGGGATCCTGGTGCATTCAAGGCAAGGACATTAGCTGCTAGGCCATGCCGCCGGGCCCGAGTGTATTGATTGCAACTGGAGACATGAACAGAAACCTAGCAGCCAGAGGAAGTGGAAAAAGTTGGAAATTCAAAGAAGGATTCTTTTACAAGAAATAATTTACTCATCTAAGAAAATAGTAGGAGTCTGTCTTGGCCAAAGAAAGGAGTATGTGAAGACTTTTACATGGGCCATCTCTGCCTCCTCCCCCCAGCGAAAGGCTGCTGTGAATACTGCAACGTCATGGAGTCTTCTTACCCTTTGAATGTTTCTCCATGTGTTAAAAATATGGAGCGCAACCATAGCTCAAACCCTTTCTGGTCCAGCCTATATCTACATGCTTTGTTGTTGTTTTGTTTTGTTTACATGTAGCAGAAACAGACAGAAAGAATTAGAATCATATGGCGGAGTTAGAGTCATATTGTTATTTAGTCTGTGATTCTCAAGTTGAAAAACATGGCATGAAAAAGGGCAGGCCACCCCAGCAGCCTGTAATTGTATGGACTGAGCAATCACCGAGTGATCACCTCCCATTGCAGAACTGGGTGGGAGTTGTGTTCTGAGCAAATTAAATTAGCCCAAGTCATCAGACCCTTCATTTGCATTGGAAAGTGAGAAAGAACACAAACAATCATCTAAAGCTATAATTACAAAGCAGAGCAAATAAGGCAATGTGTGTGTGTGTGTGTGTTTTCTAAATTACCCTTTCCAGAATAAAACATGATAGGAAACTACTTCCACAGAATCGGTTTCTCCTCTGCAGAGGATGCTTCCTAACAAATACATTCAGATTTGGTTGAAAAATAAATAAAAGCACATCAACTAGTACCAAAATGCAGCAAGAGATTTTACAAAAACATGCACGTCAGCCGTCTTATCCATACCATGAATTTTGTTGTCAGAGATGACAGCTCCAGTTGTGTTGCTATTAATTTTCATTTTAATGTTCAGATTTCTAGGTCCTGGCATGGTAGCCTAGTTGCTAAAGTGCTTGCCCTGCATACATCAGGACCCCATATTTGTGTCATTTTGAATTTTCACTGCTCTACTTCCCTTCCAGATCCCTGCCTGTGGCCTGGGAAAGCAGTCAAGGACAGTCCGAAGTTTTGAGTTTCTGCACCTGCATGGGAGACCCAGAACAAGCTCTAGGCTCCTGGCTCTGAATTGGGCGTCGTTGCCACTTGGGGCGTCAACCAGCAGAAGGAGGATCTTTCTCTGTGTCTCTCCTTCACTTTGTAGATATAACTGCCCAATTAAAAAAAAAAAAACTAGATAAATACATCTTCAAAGTTAACATTTCTGATATGGCATGAAGCCCTTCTGAGTTGGTACCAATAGGAAGCCTTCTCATTTATGGAGTGTAGACAGGGTTTGTAGAACATTTGTTGCATGGATGTGCAAGTGCAGATATCAGATGATCTTCTCTGCTTCCTGCCACACTGCCAGTGAGTTGCTGCAGAGCTCAGCTTCCATTTTGCTGGATTCCAACATGAAGTGTGCAAGGCCAAAGCAGTGAGAATCATGCCTACCCACTATGTTCCTGTGTCTCCACCTACGTAAGGGATGTGCGTGGTACATAAATATGCTGGGTAAGACCAATTATGTCAGAGAAGACCATGCTTGGTTACCAGAAAAAGTTGCTTTGGCAGTTGTGCTTGCCTGCAACATAAGAGAAAGATCATTATTTTAGAAGATGGGGATGACCAAGGCATCAGTATTTCCCTTGGATATTGTGAGGTAAGGATATAACTCTGCAAGTCAGATTCAATTCAAGTATCTGCATATTTTGTAGAGATTTGAAAGCAGCTGTATGATGCAAAATTTTGAATGCCAAACATTAATTGATTAGTTTCATTTCTTTAAAAAATATTTTATTTATTTTTCTTGCAAAATTGGATATACAGCGAGGAGGAAAGACAGAGAGGAAGATTTTCCATCTGATGATTGATTTCCCAAGTGACTGCAATAATCAGAGCTGCATTGATCTGAAGCCAGGAGCCAGGAGATTCTTCTGGGTCTCCCAGGTGGGTGCAGGTTCCTAAGGCTTTGGGCCATCATCAACTGCTTTTTCAGGCCACTAGCAGAAAGCTGCATGGGAAGCAGGGCTGCCAGGATTAGAACTGGCACCATATTGGATGCTGACTCGTTCAAGGTGAGGACTTTAGCCGCGACGTTATCATACCAGGCCCCAAATACTTGATGAGTACAGCAAAAATCCCACAAATTCTTTCCTTGGTGAAGTCGGTATTCCAAGTGGATCCTTTCCACATCAATATTTTCATAATTCAAATCTTTTCATGTGGTCACATGCACAACATGCATATAATGCTTTCATTTGTGTTGCTTCTTGAAAGGCAGAGTACAGGATCCTCCATCAGTGTCCCTGGGGTGAGTGACAGACACCCCGACACTTGCACCTTTTCTGCTGCTTTCCCAGGTGCACCAGCAGGAAGCTGACTGAAGGTGGAATATTAGAACTCAAGCGGGCACTCCATGTCACATGCTGGTGGCTTGTCCTACGACACAATGCTGGTCTCAGACAGGGTGCTTGGTAACAAGAATTAACTGCAGTGGCAAGCAGCACTGGAAACCAACTGTAGTTTGCCAAAAATGCAAATAATTACTAAAAGACTTTTAAATAACTTAACATTGCAGGGAAACAAAACTTAGAAGAATCCGGAAATGTATTCGTAATCTTCGTGGCACAAAATTTGCTTGAAGTTTTGAAAGGCTCCTTGTACGTAGGGATTTAAAAATATTTGGCAGCAAAATGAATGTCTTTTCATTCCATCTCTCTGTGAACTTCTCAAAGTCTGTTTGCGTAAAGATGGATGAAAGGAGCCCTGGCCACTAAACACCAAAGATCCAGCTCAGCCAGCACAGGAGCTGGGCAGAGAGTGAAGCTGCTAGCCCTGAAGACCGGCTGCTGTTTCTGAAAGCCACAGCTCCTCGAACCCAGCCTCTTAAGTCTATAGCCTCCTCTGACAACCTTGCAACTCTTAGAGTGGTAGGTTAGATTGATTGGGTTCAATGGGTAGGACCCAAGAAAACTAGAAAGAGAATTCTAGTGAAATACATACCTCATTCATTAGATCAGGGTTCTGTTTGCTTTCATTTCTGTTGCTGAGGTCTGTAGCATGCTGCAGGCCATAAGCCATGGTGCCAGATGCAAGAATAGAATCATTTATTAAGTGTGGGTGTTAAGACAGCTTTTCCTCACTCCACATGTTGATGTCTTCTATCAGGTTTCAGTCAGCACCTGAGTTTGCTAATTTAAATACAGAATGGCACGAAGAGAGGGAGAGAAAGGGAAAAATAAGACCTTCCACCCACTGGTTGACCATCTTAAATGGCCATGAGAGCCAGGAATTAGAAGTGGGGTAGCCAGGACTTGAACTCCCACTCTTATATTGAATGGCAGTATTGTGGGCAGCAGATTAACTCAGTGCACCCAACACTAGCCCCACCCACCTGAATTTTTATTCAGAACGATAGAAGAGTATGAGTTTGTGCTTTTTCATTTTTTTTAAAAAAGATTTAGTTATTTAATTTAGAAGTTAGAGCTACAGAAACAGGCAGGGAGTTAGAGAGAGGGAGAGAAAGAAAAAGAAAGAGAGAAAGAAAGAAAGAAAGAAAGAAAGAAAGAAAGAAAGAAAGAAAGAAAGAAAGAAAGAAAGAAAGAAAGAGAAAGAAAGAAAGAAAGAAAGAGAAAGAAAGAAAGAAAGAAAGAAAGAAAGAAAGAAAGAAAGAAAGAAAGAAAGAAAGAAAGAAAGAAAGAAAGAAACTGCCTATCAAAGTGTTTTCTGAGCAGAGGGGGCAGAAGAAAATGAAAGCATATTTCTTATAAAGTTGAACATACAGAAATACAGAAAAGTACATAAAATTAGTATATGTGTTAGTAAGGTTTTATAACATAAATACAGTAAAGATCAATAAACTCAAGATACATAATTTCCAGCATTCCAAAGCACTTTCTGTCTTTATACGTAGCTGTTCTTGCCCTTCAGTGCTGCAACATACCCACTGCATCAAGGACCAGCTAACTGTGGTTTGTTGGTCAGGTCCAGCCCACCAGCTGGTTGTGTAAACAAGATCATTTTTTTCTAAGTTTTCTTTGTGGAAGGATGTGAGACCTCCCATTTGCTGCTTTACTTCCCAAATATCTGCTACATCCAGATCTGGACCAGATAGTAGCCTGGTGGCTACATCTCTATCTGGGTCTTCAACTTTTTTGGTCAACACCCAGGTACCTGAGGAATTCCTGGCTGCTTCCCAGGTTGGGCCTCCCCAGGCAGCTGGATCAGGAGCAGAGCTGAGGCCTGAAGCCAGACACTGCCCTCTGGGACATGGGTGGGCTCAACATTGCCTTATCTCCATCCATCTCTCTTACACCCAGAAGAACAAATGCTTCTGGTTTGCACTGCTACAGGAGTATCTCGAGTGCTTTTCAGTCTTTACCTTGACCTAAAGATGTTAGAAGTAGCTTTTCACTTGACTCACACACACTGGTTTTACTGTGGAATTAGATTATGGATCACATGTTAGTTTACCTTTATACTTTGGCTTCCAAGCAGCTCTGAAGAAAGCTGTCAACTGACCATTAATCAGAACACTTGTTTAAACTTTCTCCTTGCCTTCGACCCCTTGTTGTGCTTCCCTGTGCATTTCTCTAGCTTTGTCCAACATTACGCCAAGTTGTGAGGGAGGCAGACACACAGATTAAAATGGAGGAGTGTGTGGTGCCGCTTGCTGCCACCTGTGCCCATGTGACTAGGGTTACTCTGCAAGCACAGCCTTAGTTTGGCGCTGCACATGCTGGTAAGCCTGAGGTTAAACAGTTTCTTTGCACTTGTTAAGCTCTGCTAACATCTGCAGCTAGTGCTGCTGGGTTAGGATGCTACAGAGTGCGCAGGAACTCCCTGCGTGCTGACAGCCCTATCCCCTGGACCCTTCAGTGGAACACTGAGATTTGAAATTAGACTCACAGCTGATCAGTCTTTAAATACACAGTCATGAGCGCATCTGTCCAAAGCTTCTGATGCTATCATAAAACTGCCACCTATGACCATGAGGCAGCTTGGATAACTTTTTTCTCTTTTTCTCTGCTTTCTGTGCATGAATGCGGTTGTCACAAAGAAATCTTACCCTTGGTGAGCCATTCTCCAGATGTGTGTTACCTTCACAAACATATGTAGAAGAAACACCAGACTAAACTAGCAATGCAAAAATGTAATAGCTTTGGAAGCATCATAAATGCCCAAATATGAGTCAAAAACCTCACTTTTCACCATTGTTATCTTCAGATATCCCGACAAGGGGGGAAAACTTCCAGAGGAGAGGTCAAGACACTTAAAAAAAAATCTATACATTCGAAAGACAAATAAAGAGACAGTGGGAAAAGGAGAGAGCGAGAGAGAGAGCGTGTGTGTCCATAGGCTGAATCATGCCTTAAATGGCTATAATTTGGCTGAAATCTAGAAGCAGGAAATCCATCCAGGTATCCACACGATTAACAGGGACACAAACCCCTTAGCCACATCTTTCGCATCCCCTGGTACGTTATTTGGAAGCTGGGCCAGAAGTGGAGTATCTGAACATCTAAGAGAGCAACCAGAATTTGGAATGGGATGCCAGGAGGCTGCAGCTTGCCTGTTGAGCCGCAACACCAGCTTCTCCAAGGCACTTTTTAAATAACAGTGTTTTCTTTCTAAGTTGGGTTAGTATCCATCACATGATGGGCATGGCGCCATTGATACACAATCCCATTAAACAGACTATAAATGAAACAGCTATTTCAATGTCAGGAGTAGAATCTTGACATTGGCAGATTAAATAACAACTGATACTTATCCAGTGAATAGTAATAAATTGCAGACCAGTCTGGACTCTGTTGAGTATAGACCATTCTGGTCTTGGCATTCAGCCCTCATGCCCCATTACGGTTCACCATCATGCTTGCCAAAGGAGCCTTGACATTGAAGGTGAGGGAGATGTGAATGCACGCGTGGCCGTGGAGAATCACTTCAATCCATATGAAGGCATAATAATGATTTCCATTGCCCTAGCTGGACCACCACAGCTTAGTTAATATATGTGAAGATACTAAAGGTATAATTACTAATACGTATCTGTGTCCTACAGTTTCCTTGGCTTCCTCCTTGGTTTTACGCACCGCCCAGCTCCTTGTCCTTCTGATTGCCCAGAACATCAGGTTAGGAAACTATTATTTGCCAGACAATGTTTAATGCTAGGGAGCAGTAAGGGTATGGATACAATGGACAATGGCTGTGTAGGTGAGGCAGGGCGAAGACCAGCCCAAGTCAAAGTGCTTGAGAAGCTGTCTTGGGAAGCTGCACCTGTGCCAGTGGGAAACCTGAGGTGCCTGACAGCTGTAGAGGACCACAACAGAATTCTCTATAATAATCATATCACCGCCAGTAAAAGGTGTTTTAAAAGTTCACTGTTTCGTTTTAAAACGAACAACACTAAAACAGATTTTCAGAGCGAATATTGCATTGGGGTGTTTGCACTTCACATACAGAAGTATTATGCCTTGAAGTGAGCACTCTAATGTCTTTTTGCAGTTATTTTTGATTTAAAATTTTTTTTGAAATAGCATAGTGTAAGTTCACTTCACAAAACGATATAACTGTGTTATCTACTAAATAAGGTATTCAACAAATAAAAAGCAAAAAGACCATGCCTCAGCAGGAATATAAGCAAGGGCTGTGAGCAATGTGATGAGACGATGTCCATATCACTTACATAGAACAAGTTTCACTGATGTTTGACATGGTCCCACAGAACAGCAAAAGGGACATGGATCATATGCCCTGGGTCTCTTTTCACCATTCCTGCATCATCTGCTTGATTGTGACACTGCTTTTTCCACTGGAGGCTGTGCATCCTGCTTTTTCAACTGGAGGCTGATTCACACCCCATTGTGCTAAACCCCATTGAGTCCAGATTCTTCCAGTTCCCTCTTCGGAAAGATCCTGGTGGCTGAGTCCCAGAGTAGCAGAGCCTGCCTAGGTGATGTGAGTTCCTATGATGGTGCTTCAATACGCTCAGAAAGTATGCAATTAATCCAGTGCTTACTGCGCCAAGAAAGTTTTTTTGAAACTCTCAGCCTACATATAATGGATATTTTCTATGAACTTTTGAAAAATCCCTCGTAGGCATCAATTTCAAAGTTTTTTCACCAAGATAAACTTATTTTCAAATTGAAATACCTTTATGAGAAGATTTTCATATCAAAGAAGGATGTATTAATAGGCAAGGTAATAAAAGTGTAATCATTTTTCATGAACATATGTGACACAGAAACTTAACAGCAATTAAAGCAAATAATAGCAATTTAATACAGAAAAACAGAAGAGTTTTGGAAGGGGATAGTTTATCTTCTATGAAGGTGAGGATCCTATTTTTTATAAGATTTATTTTGTTTTCATTGGAAAGTCAGATATACAGAGAGGAGAGACAGAGAGGAAGATCTTCCTTCCGATGGTTCATTCCCCAAGCAGCCACAACCAGCTGGATTGAGCCAATTGGAAGTCTGGAGCCAACAGCTTCCTCCAGATCTCCCATGTGGGTGCAGGATCCCAAGGCTTTGGGCCATCCTCAACTGGCTTCCCATACCACAGACAGGTAGCTGGATGGAAAGCAGGGCCGTCAGGATTAGAACCAGGGCCTGTATGGGATCCCAGCGCATGCAAGGTGAGGACTTTAGCTGCTAGGCCACTGCACTGGGCCTACAAAATTTTTAACCTAAAAATTAGCCTGCTACAGATTTATTGAATTCCAAGTCCTGTTTTACCATGGTAGTGCCTGATCAAATCATTCTGCATCCTCCTGTGGCCTGGAGGTTGTATGTTCCTCATCTGCATAACCACACTGTTCATCACCAGCAAGGCACAGTGATAATGAGAAGAAGCAGGCTGCCTTTGAATGAGTGTTCCAAGTAGAATTTTAATTATCAACCAACAGTGAGCACCCCTGTGGTTCTGGATGGGGTGATCTGCGCAGTGACTAGTCTCATCTGCCAACAATAACTTCTTCTGTAACTGTGACATAACCCTGAGAGGAGAGACCACAGAGAAAAGATTCTTTCCTACAGAAACGCCCTTCAGAGGAAGGAGATGACGATGCTCCTTGTGCTTGGGATGTGATGAAGTTCATCCTAAAGGAGCCCATGCTTCCTGGGCCAGACTGGGAGACAGAACAGGTTCAACCCCAGATCTATGCATAAATGCTAGCGTCAAGGATTCCTGCTGGGGAGCTTTGCTATGTTCTCTGCGTTGTTGGGATGGTTGACACTCACTGGATTGAGTGAGTGTCAATTTGCTTGCATTGAGATGTCTAAAGAACTCTGAAGTGGGCTCTGGATGTGACTATATGTGACTATATGTCTACCCAGGAAAGATTGGCAGCTGGATCAGTGAACAGAGGGGCCAGACCTGCCCTGACTGTGGGTGGTCCCTTCAGTAGTTGGAGCCCAGATGGAAGAATGCTCTTCCATATGTCACTCTGGCTCTCCCTTCTGAAGCAGGTGCCATCTTCTGCCGCTGCCCTTGGATATCAGATCCCAGGTGCCTTGGCCTCTGGACTTTGGGACTTGCACCAACAGCCCTGGTTGCAAGGGATGGCTCTGGTACCTTCAGCCCTGGACTGGCAAATGCTACAGTTGTCTTTCTCATCCTGAGAATTTGGTTTCTTGGACTGAGTTGCCACAGGTTTCCTACAGATGGTTCAGAGACATCGAGGGAATCAGAAAACCTTCCCTTCTCCCCAGAGTTGTGGGGCTGATGGAGCGAGTCACGGTGAGTCTGGGCTGAGCAGAGTTGTGGCTTGGAGCATCGTGGGTCAGAGAGATGAGAGGACTGTCGTAGACATCATCAGTGGGGGCACGTCAGGGTGACCTGCAGGCAGGGTACACATGCTGGGGCAGCAGAGTGCAGTGTGCAAGGTCTCAGGTGGCACTGGGCTGGAATTCAAGCTCCACCATGGTGACATCTGCATGCCCTGCATGTCACCGTTAAACCAAAGTGAGTAGTGAGTTTCAGTGTTCCTGAGTCATCACTTAATACTTGCATAAGAAACAAATCTTTTTCACATGCTTTCTGTGTTTGAATATATCTGTGTACATATCCATATGTGGGAGGGTTCCTTTGTATACTAACTCCTGCTTTGGTAATTATGTGGCAGTCACACACACAGGAGGACCAGGGCCAGAACTGATAGGACGAGTCAGAGCTGTGACTGCAGAACAAAGAGAAGCTGCAAAGCTGCATACAAGAGGTGCTTCCTGACTATCCTTTCTTCTGGAAGCCCAGGGCTGCTGCCAGTACAGCAGATGACAGTTCTGTCTTTGCCTCTGACTGGCTATGTGACCATGCTTGGTCACTTGTCTATTCTGCCTTTTCCTCAATCTCCTCTAGGGTAGAGGTGGAGAACGTACAGCAGACAGGCCATTTACAGCTCCTGAAATAATTTGGTCTGGTCCTGCCACAGCAACCATAGATGAGACTCAGTATTGTCAATTCATAAAGAAATTAGCATAGCAAGCTATTTTTTTAAGTTGATCATTTTCTATGGTCCATGAGTGACACATTAAATATCCAAGGGTTCCTTGGCAGAAAAAAAAAAAAAAGTTTCTCACCCTTCTAGAACAAGGCCTTTGTTACTGGGCATGTGTTTTATTGCCAGAAATAGTTTGATCCAGATAATTTAGGTGATGATTGTCCCTGTGTTTAATCTGTGTTTTTTTGCTTCCATCATGTTTCCAAGTATTTTTTATTAAAGATTTTATTTTTATTTAAAGGCAGAGTTATTAATAGAGATAGATAGATAGATAAATAGAGAGAGAGAGAGAGAGAGAGAGAGAGAAATCTTCCATTTTCTCATTCATACCTAAAATGACCACAATGGCCAGAGTTGAACTGATGTGCAGCTAGGATCCTGGGGTTTCCTCTGGGTCTCCCATGAGGACACAGGGACCGAAGGACTTGAATCACCCTCCCCTGTATTCCTGGGTCGTTAGCAGGGAGCTCAATCAGTAGCAAAACAGCTGGGACTCCAACCATGCTGCCAGCATATTTTTCTGGTTTATTAATGAATCAGTCAATCAATCAATTGATTGATTAATTAATATTTTATAAATGTCATATGAGTGAAAGAAAGAAAGAAAGGAAGGAAGTGAGGGAGGGAGGGAGGAAGGAGGAAAGGATGGAAGAAAGAAAGAAAAAAGAAAGAAAGAAAGAAAGAAAAGGAAAGAAAAGAAAAGAAAGAAAAGAAAAGAAAGAGAAGAAAAGAAACAAAAGTAAAGATAGATTTTCCATTTGCTAGCTTGCTTCCCAAATGGCTTCTGCAGTTAGGAATATGTCAGGTATAAACCAGGGCATCTCCCACAAAGGTTGCAGTAGACCATTTACTTTGGCATCCCCACTGTCTTCCTAGATGCATTAAAAAGGAGTAGAGCTGGAAGTAAAGTAGTGTTGCCAGCCGCATCTGTATGCACTGGCCACATGCCATACCCAAAATGGCGCCGGCCGGAGAAGCCACACCTTGGTGCCTGGTGGAGAGTCACGTAGCTTTTGCGGCACTGCACAGGCTCCTAGCGCATGCGCAGTGAGCTGCGGCTTGGCCGGCACGTGAACACTGGGGACTGACGAATCCGGTAGCCCAGGACCCTGCGTGATCATGACGCCGACCTATCATCGGCGGAGGCGGGGCCAGTCAGCACATAAGAGCAGACAGCCTGCTGGGGTCGGGGCCCTTTCCTCTTCCTCATCTTGGTGTGCACAATAAAGACTACCGCAGAAGGCTTCACTCGCGTCTGCCTCTTATCGCTGGACGATAAGACACGTGGGCGCGACAAAGTAGCCAAGTTGCAAACTGGTACTCACATATGGGATGCCAGCAGCCCAAGCAGTGGCTTAACTAGCTTTGCTACAGCATCAGCCTCAGGTCTCCAAATCTTAGCACATTAACCCATATCATCCCGACATCCAGTACACATGACAACATTGTATGATCACCTCCCTCAGACACCTGAGTCTCCAAGATTGCCAGGCATGTATTGGGGCACAGAATTAACAACAGAATAAAACAGCAGTGCCAGGAACTCAATTCCTACACTTTATCTTCTTAAAGGTGGGAGAACTGGAGTCTTCTGGGTAGGAAAAGGAGGGAATCAGAGATGAGGAAGGGTCTGGCAGATGGTTAGGATACTCACTGACATGGGGGGCAGAGAGCCTTTGGTAGTCACTAGCATATCCATGCTTTGAGTCCCAACTCTAATTTTAATTACAGCTTCTTGCTAATGCATACCCTGAAGAACAGCACCTATTGAGTCAAGGAGCTGGGTCCCGGCTCCACATCTGCGAGACCCAGATTGAAACCTGGTCTCCTGGCTCCAGCCTGCCTCTGATCTGGTTGTTGTGAAGCAGTGTCCATGCTGGGGAGATAAAGGAGAAGGTGCAGCTCAGTTGAGGGCTTGGGCTAGATGAGCTAATGCTTTACAAAAGTCTCAGTCTTTACTCTGAGACAGCTGGTGAATGATGGGGGCACTTGCGGCAGAGGAGGACGGTGTTGGGTATTAGGAGATTATAACTAAAGGCTATGCTGGGATAAATGCAAGGAAGCTAAGATGGGAGACAGGGGACCGATGATAATTTTTTTTTTCCAGCAGTCCCTATGCGGGTTGATAAAATCACTGGTGATAACAAGTGGTAAGACACTAGATGTTCTGAAGATAAAGCTTATAAGATACATGAAGGGATCAAGTGGGCAGATGAAAGGCACACAGATAGGCAGGAGTGATGTCCAGAATTCAGTTTGGAGATTGGGAAGCTTTCTTGCTGTTTACTGAGGTTGGGAATATTATTAGTCATGATCTTTAGGAAATCTGGCTCTTAGTGGGTGAGGATGGAGGCCTGTGTCCCCTGGCTGCCCATCCTGAGAAGCCCTTACCAAAGCAATGCAACTCCCAAACTAAGTACTGTTTAAATAGTGTTCCATTCAGTCAAAAACAAAACATGACATCCTGTCAACTGGAGGCCTGGGCACATTGACATTTGTTGTACTTTGCAAAAGTCACGAGAAAGGGACCCTAGAAATAAATAATTCATGGCAACCACATTATCAAATTAATTCTAACCAATAACATGTCATTAAGAGATGGATGTGAAAATAGTTTCAATTTAATTTTTTAATTAACTCGTCAGAAGTAATGCCTGACAATTGTCCTTGATCAGGTCAAAAGCAATACTTAAATGCATGACAGTTTTTAAGTCTGTAATCAGAATCAATCAAGGTAGCACCAGCTACCTTTATCTTTCTAGATATGTCTTTTTATGTCTTTTTTTTTTTCTAAGAAAGGCAGACTGCCACATGCAGTGGCTCATTAGGATGGTCTGAGGTCTTGGAAGCTTGGGAGCTTGACCGCCCCACATTCCCCTACAAGTGGACATTGAAAGCTTGTTTGGAAGTTCTAGCAAGGCATTGCAGCTACTAATATACCCTTGACTGAAGACCAGTCCTCCTCTAGTAAGGATGGCGATCCTCTTCGACCAAGAGCACAGCGTCAGGAGGAATGGACTTGGCGTGGTGAGAGACAAAGGGGACACCTGCCTGAGCAGCCAGATCAGCCAAACCAACCCCGGCGATCAGTGAGGTTGACAGTGGCTCAGCCAGATTGCTCTCACATCCTCTAGTCAGGTCTTAAAAACCAAGACTCTGAAAATTAGCTCGCTGGCTATTTTGTCTTTATTGGATTCTCAGAGGTCATTGACTGGTTCTGGTGCCTTCCCCACAAAATCAATCCCAATTCACCATTGCCCCTTCCATTCACTTTCTTCATAAACCATTCATTAACTGCATAAACCACACTTGTTACATTTAATGACTCTGCTTTCAGACCACACTTACCTTCAAAGCAATATTTTGCATGTAAGATGTTTGGGGAAAAAAAACTCTAGCAGGCAACCATACTAAGAAAGCCAGTACTACTTCATATTTTTGCTCTCAACTCTTCTTTGATTCCCCTTCTTTCCAGAAACTCTTGGAATTCATATCCAAGAAGCTTGGCATGTCTGTGGAACCTGTGGGCCCTAGTTCCTGGAGTCTTTGAACAACTGCACCATTGCAGGTGTTTATGCTAACAGTGGGATTTAGAGGCAGGCTATGGCTATGGCATAGGGAATGGCTGCCTGGCTTCCCTGTGTTTGGTGGGTTCTGGCATACCATAGGAAGGAGCAGGGCTTGAGGGTGGAGCAATTCTTGGTGCTTGAAGAGAACAGTGAGAGGATGAAATGTGGACAGAGAGGGGTAGAACCCAAGATTAACCTCCTTGCAATGTGCATGGTTGGTCTGGTCAACACAAATGCACCAACCACAGGCAGCCACCAGAGCCATTACAAGGCAAAGGAGAACTTCACTAGAGCTGCAGGCCATAACATAAGGAGCTCTATGTCCTTGTGCAAATGGGCTGCATAACGAGGGTGTCAGGAGCAGAGGGCAAGGTGAGGAAAAGCAGACCCTCACCACTTTCCCTCTGAGTTGTTGCAGCTCCCAAATTTGCAAGGAAACAACAGTGAGCCTTAAGCAGCAATGCCTCATTGCCAGCATCAACAGGTTAACCTATCAGCTGTGCAATGGCATGCCCTGTGAATGCCATTTAGAGTCCTGGCAATTCCAGTCCAACCCCCTGCTGAAGAGCCCAGCAAAGCAGCCAACGGTGGCTAGAGTGCTCAGGTTCTTACACCTGTGTGGGAGACCCAAAGGGAGGTCCAGGATTCTGACTTTGATCTGATCGAACCAAGATGCACCAGTTACAGCCATTTGGGGAATTAAACCAGTAGATGGTATATATTTCTTTTTCTGTAACATTTCCTTCCAGATAAACAATTTTGTTTTCAAAAAAAGGTGCAACTTTTTTTTTCACATTGTCCAGAAAGTTTTAACTTGATTAACTAGGATGAGGCTCTGATGCAGGGGTACATACGTTAAAAATGTTTTACGGGCCCAGCACGGTGGCCTAATGGCTAAAGTCCTCACTTTGAATGGGCCAGGATTCCATATAGGCACTGGCTCTAATCCTGGCAGTCCCGCTTCTCATCCAGCTACCTGCCTGTGGCATGGGAAAGCAGTTGAGGATGGCTTAAAGCCTTGAGACCCTGCACCCGCATGGGAGACCTGGAAGATACTGTTGGCTTCTGGCTTTGGATTGGCGCAGCACCAGCCGTTGCAGTCACTTAGGGTACGAATCAGTGGGGGCAAGATCTTCCTCTCTGTCTCTCCTCTCTGTATATCTAACTTTGCAATAAAAATAAAATAATTCTTTAAAAAAATGGTTTACATAAGACAGCACATGTATCAGAACAAGCAAATGCCTTTCAGGTTGTAGTTTGCTAACTCAGCTTTCCTCTTTGCTGAATCTACTTTCCTGCTTCAGACAAAGAAATGCTGATCCCAGGTTAGTGTGGCTGTTGCACAGTGTCAGGAGCCAGAGGGTGATAATCGTGCTTAAGCAGCTCTGATCCCAGTGCTGGCCATCTCACGGACTCGTGAACAAGGAGAAGGGATTTGACTCAATGTCCATCATTCGCAGGTGCCCAAGTTTAGTAAATACATGTCTGATTGTCCTATATCATCCTTTCGTATAACATTCCAAGAGTTACCTCTATCCCAAGGTACCATTTGCTTGGTCTGAGCTTAAGGAAAAACTATTTCTATCATTCCAAGTAGACTTTGCTCACAATTACTCTTCTCAGTAGCACCTGTCTCACCCATATATGGCACTGCTTCCGTGTCTCTCCATCAACCTGCCTCCTCACTGTCAGTCTTGATCAGCCTTCGCTCTTGGCCCTGATTTTTCAGTGTTCAGTTTTCTGATAATTTTAGGATACTTGGATTGAGTATCACTCAGCCCCATCCTATGAGACATGCCCACCAGTTCTGTTCAGGCTTGTCAGCAGATCCCTGGTATTGGGAGATTTCTCTATAGATTCTTAGGCACCAAAGTTTCTCATACACACTATGGACAAGAACTACAGCTTTTAATAGTCACAACGAAGATCATCCTTTATGTTCCTTTAAAAACAATCTTGTAAAAAGAAAACATTCCTTGTATTTCATGCATGCAATTTTAAGCACATATGATCATGTCACTCTCCCCTTTCTTTTATTTCTTTTTTTCTTTTCCTTTTTAGTTTATTTTTATTGGGAAGGCAGATCAGATTTATGGAAAAATGAAAGACAGAGAGAAAGATGTTCTATCAGCTAGTTCACTTCCTAAATGGCTGCAATACCCTGAACTGAGCCAATCCAAAGCCACGAGCCACTGATTTCCTCCAGGTTTCCCAAATGGCTGCAAGGTCCCAAGGTTGTGGACTACCCTTTACATCTTTCCCAGGAAACAAGCAGCAAGCTGGATGGGAAGCGGAGCAGCACGGACATGAACCGGTACACATATGGGATCTTGGCGCTAGTAAAGGTAGGATTTAGACACTGAGCCATTGCACCAGGCCCTTCTTTTATTTATTTATTTATTGTAATAGCATGTTTTCAATTTACTTTATAATCACAGAAATTAGTCCTCCAGTAAATCGAGAACCCAACAAGTAGAAAGTAGAAATTTGCATTCTACGTGTTTCAACTAGTGTAGGCGAGGGTTACATGCAATAATGAAGTCTCAAGATTCTATCTTCACATTACATTTTTTGCTCTCTGCTTCTTGCTTGCGATTACTTGGGGAAGCTCTCTGTATAGAGCTGTAACATATGAACAAAAGGAGCTAACAAGCACTTTTCTAAAGTCAACAAGACAACAAGGACATTCCATTACGCTGTGAGTAAAGAGAAGGAAGCATAAGGGCCAGTGTTGACCCAGTAATGAAAAGGCCGTTTGGGATCGCATCTCGAAAGGCTTGGCATGGAGGCTCAGCCACACACCCCATTCCAGCTTCCTGCTCATAAACACATCAGAAGTCAGCAGATGATGGCTCAAGGGCTTGGCTCTCTGCACCTGCAAATACACCTAGATCAAGCTCCTAGTCCCCGGCTCCTCGGTACCTCACTCCCCAGTAGAAAAGGCGACTGGGGACTGAGTCATCAGATGGCAAATCTCTCTGTCTCTCTATCTCAATGCCTTAAAAACAAATTATTTTAAATGAAAAAAAAAGTAAAAGAAGAAAAAACTGTATTGTTTTTTACTTTCAAACTTATTTTCTTCTTTACCGTTTCTTGACAATACTATTTATTTCTGATTTAGAAAAAAAAATCTCTCTTATTCTTTTTGAGCTGCGTTTCTAGACTTCATTCTCTCTTTTTAAGTAGTTGAACTATTCACCACCTAATCAGTTGGTTATGGCTGCCACTCCATCAAAGTGATTGGAGGCAGTGACTCCAAGCAGATGCGTTGATTGTTTTCTTAATTTAGCCTATGGAACAGAATAATTTATTATGTCAGAATTTACTTGGTCTATTTTTTTTTTTTGATAAAGTCACGAAAATGAAAAAACTCATTGAGTGGAGAAAAAGCAAATGGCCTTTGACAAAGGTGAGGTTTCGGGAATGAATGGGGGAATAAAAAACAAAGCTAATTGGCACGTACAGACAGCATCCCTATGCACATTCTCCTGGTGGCCAGTGGACAGAGCTTTGTCCGGTGTCGTGTGTTACACCACCTCTCGCCTCAGTGCCATATGAGCAGTAAAACATGTTCAAAACACTTTTTAAGACAGTTTATTTTTATTGGAAAGTTAGATATACAGAAAGAAGGAGAGACAGGAAGATCTTCTGTCCACTGATTCATTCCCCAAGTGACTGCAAAGGCTGTAATTGAACCAATTCAAAGCCAGGGTCCAGGAGTTTTTTCATGGTCTCCCACGCAGGTGCAATGTTCCCAGCCTTTGGGCCATCCTCAATTGCTTTTCCAGGCCATAAGCAGGGCGCTGGATGGAAAGTGGAGCTGCTGGGGTTAGAACCAGCACCCATATGGGATCCTGGCATGTTAGCTGCTAGGCTACCATGCTGGGTCCTGTTTATGTCATTTTAACAGGAAATGCATTTTTAGAAAAAAATTGTGATGTTTGGCCAGTTCTGCAGTGCGTGTCTCATTCCCTTGCTTCCTTGTTGAGAGTTTTATTTGAAGTGCTGTGGAACCTCAGTGGGTCTGAGTTTCCTGGCATTCCAGTGGATGCATCAGTGAATGCTTATTAGTACAAAGTATCCACTAAGTGGCTATGTGAAGGATTTTTTACCACTTTTTTGCACCCCTGCATCCCATTGAGTCATTGTCATTTTGCAGGGGATTTGCTAACGTCCACACACTAGTTAGGACTGTGGACATGCTAATATTTTTTTTCTTCTGAACTAGTAGTTTCTTTTCCCTCACTTAAGACATACTTAATCCAGGTTACATTCAAAATCAGTACAGAATTGTAAGAAGCAGCAGTTCTTTGGTGTAGTTGGATGTTTAAATGAGTGGATCATCTTTTTTGAGTAAACAGAATTAAGGTTTTCTCTAGATAATAAAACATTAAAGAAAAAAAACTACGTTGTTTGGAAAAAGCATTGTGGCACATGCAGCCCAGTTCAATCACTTCATGCACATGCGGCATCCGTTATGGGATCACCAGGGAGTTCAAGCTGCTCCACTTTTGATCTGTCTGCCTGCTAATGCGCCTGGGCAAACAATGGACGATGGCTCAAGTACTTGGAACACTACCACCCATGGCGTCTCCTGGATTCAACCCAGTTCATTCCTGGCCATCGTAGGCATTTTGGAGTGTACCAACAGATCAGACTTTTACCCTGTCTCTCTCTGTATCTCCTTCCTTTTATGTTACTACTTCTCATCAAAATAAATAATCATCGGGCCCGGCACGGTGGCGCAAGTGGTTAAGGTCCTTGCCTTAAATGCCCGAGATTCCATATGGGCACCGGTTCTAATCCCAGTGGCCCTGCTTCCCTTCCAGCTCCCTGCCTGTGGCCCGGGAGGGCAGTCGAGGACGGCCCAAAGCTGTGGGGCCCTGCACCCACGTGGGAGACCCGGAAGAGGCTCCTGGCTTCGGATCGGCATAGCATTGGCCGTTGCGCTCACTTGGGGAGTGAATCATCCGATGGCAGATCTTCCTCTCTGTCTCTCCTCTCTGTATATCTGCCTTTCCAATAAAAATAAAATAAATCTTAAAAAAATAAAATACAAATAATAATCATCAAAGCAGTGTAAATTACATGAACTCAGTGATGTCTATGATTACATTCACAGTATCAATATAATTACTATTCTCGAAATCTTAGTTTACCCTTTAAACAATAAATATTGAGTAAATGTAGTCATACACTGATTTCCCTATATAATTGTAGACATGGTAGACTAAACCCTCCCTGAATACCAAGAGCAGAATATTCCCTGGATGATTAGGACAGGGTTCTGGATGAACAGCATGGCTCTCTTTGAGTCCTTTCATTAGTTTTTAATTATATAGAAAACTTTGTATGGGAAAACAAGAACAGACCGTTTTTTTTATTTCCCACAGGATTGCTTTTAGCTTATTTATTCAACATTCTCTGAGCACGTACCCTTGAGAAAGGGAACTGACTTCACTGACTGGGCAGAAGAGGCCCTGCTTACAGATTTCTTCGCTACTGTGTTGGTCCTCAGGTCTAGATTCATTGCCCTAGCATGGAAACTGTCAGAATACAGCCTGTGGGAAAGCTGAGACAGTGGATGTCTGCAGGACCCTGTTGAAAAGAGGCTCCAGGAACGAGAAGGCAGAAGCCCTCTCACTCGCAGTGTGCTCTTGCGCCCAGTATGTCCTTGGATGTGCTTTCGTGCTCTCTTTGAAGATAGGAGACATCTGTGCTCTGTCCAATCAAAGATGGACAGTATTATTTATCCCTGTTACAATAACCTTTTGACTAGGTCGCCTTGTTAGCTTCTTTGTTGTCTCTGTGTTCTTAGGCATGATCATTTAATTCTGAGTTATGTCTGAATCATTGTATCATGAAATGTATAAAAACAGACACTGGAAATCAACTTTGTCAGTTGCCAAAAGAGAGCTCTGTCCCCCCGTTTCTTCAGGTTGCATCTCCTCCCCAGGAACCCACAAGGTGAACTTACAGAAACCGAACAAAGAGAAACAACCAGCACCCTGCACTGAGACTTTAGATGCAGATTTATGAGAAATTAAAATGGATCCCTTCATTCAATTATAATACCATGTGAGATAAATGGAGTCAGCTGTCAGAGATAAGTGAAAGCTACTGCTCTATACAGATAATCTAGAGACTGAGGAAGAGCATTGCCAATGAATTGGGATTGCAGCAGATATGCCAAGAGATGTGTAAACCGAGTGGAATCCTGTACTGGTGGAATATGGGATGGGAAAGAGAAAGAGAAAGAAATTCCGATTCATGCAGCAAACTGGTGAAATTTCTGTTCCATATTTTCTTGGCATTGTGGTGGTTCTTTCAATAAATCCCATTTATGAGTCCATCTATATTAGTTGGTCTTTCCAACACAAGGATTCTATTCTAAAAAAAGAATATTTCCCTTTCCAATGAAGCATATGGCTGTGATTTAAACTTAGAAATGACAATGTGTGTGTGTGTGTGTGTGTGTGTGTGTGTGTGTGTGTGTGTGTGTGTGTTGGGGTGGGGGACTCTGGAGCAAACTGTACACCTGTGGGTGGCACAGTTTTGAAACCATCCCGAAGGAGAAGAATCTGCTAATCCGAAGTACAATGACCAAAAGCAAAGGAAGAGACAAAGGTGCAATGAATATTACTGAAGACCCCTCCCCCTTGCAAAGTAGCAAAACCCTTTGCTAATCCCAGAGTTAACTGAGGAAGACATTGAGAAAATGGGGGATGCAGAATCCAAAACACTTGTCATAAAACTTCTTATTAACAATGAGAAGCATGTAATACAGAAGTTCAAGGAATGCAAGAAATGGGTCACACAGAAAATAGCAAAGTGAAACAGAAGGATGCAATAGAACAAATGAAACATTCAGGGGAAAATCTCAGTCATGAAAGGAAGGTGGCAGAAGAGCAAATCTCAAAATTGGAAGACATTTTTTGTCACCAGGGGGAAACAATCAAAAAGCTGGAAGCAGAGCCGGGACAAGCTAAAATAAAAATGTATTCAAGAATTGAAAGACACAATTAAAAGGCCAAGTATAGGAGTCTTGGGAGTTCCATAAGGTGTAGTAAGAGAAGTTAGGTTTTAAAATGTACTTAATGAAATATAAAGAAAGATTTTTTCTAATCTAGAGAAAGAATTGGGAAACAACATTCAGGAGGGGCACAGAACTCCTGACAGGGTTGACCAAAAGCTATCTTCACCAACACACATGATAATCAGGCTCTCTCGTAAGTCCAGCAGAAGGAAAAGATCTTTAAATGTGCCTGTGAGAAGAATCAATTGACCTCTAGAAGAATGACAATCAGATTCACAGGAGACCTCTCAGAGGAAACTCTACAGGCCAGAAGAGAATGCAATGACATATTCCAGATTCTAAAAGCAAAACAAAGCAAGACAAAACAAAACAAAAGCGTCTGTCCTGAATAATGTAACTGTCAAAGCTTTCATTTGTTTTTGAAAATCAAATAAAATTCTTCCACAGCAAAGAAAATCTTGAAGAATATGCCTCTTTCAGACCTGCCATACAAATGGTACTTAGATGTTCTCTTGACGGAGAAAAGGAATAGTACCCACCACAACCAAGGGCAAATGTGAAGAACATCTCAGTAAAATAACAACAGAAAACTAAATAAACAATGAACAACTCATTGCTAAAATGGCAAGACCAAGTTACTAGCTATTCTTATTTAGCCTTAATGTAGTAGGCTTAATCCCATCAATCAAACAGCATACATTAGGATTAAAAAAAATCTGTCTGTTGTCTAGAGGAGATAAAGCTCATCAACAAAGATCAGCAGAAATTATGTCTCATGGATTTTGATGCTTTTTGTCTTTAGTTTCATATTTTCTTTTCTTTTTTTTTTTTATTGTTGCTTACATTGTATTATGTAGTACAGTTTTATAGGCGCTGGGGATTACCCCCACCCCTCCCATACCCCTCCCCCCATGGTGGATTCCTCCACCTTGTTGCATAACCATAGTTCAAGTTCAGTTGAGATTCATTGCTTGCAAACACATGCCTAGCATAAAGTTCAGCGTCAGCATATTTTCAATCAAGTATTTTTTTTCAAATTGTTCACTGACTCATAGATCATACACTAGCATCATTTTCTTCAAGAAATTCTGAATTTGCTTTATCATTCTTTCAGTGACACATTAGTCATTCAGTAGCATGTTATTTATCTTCATTGTGTCGTTAATTTATTTTTTTTCCCCTGTTGTTTATTTTGTGGCTTTTCATTTAAGGGGATGTATAGTAATTGCAAAATGGAGAATAACATATCCAGATGTAATGATACAATGCAGTGTGCATCTCTACTTCCAGACAAAGATGAACTCCCAATGAAACTGTTTACTATACCTTGACAATAGGATGCTGGACTCTCTGCCATTGTCCATGCCCACAATGATCGATTTAGGACTGTTTATGAAGAACCATACTATTGTAATAACATAGGAGATATTGGTGGGAGGCTAGGTTGGGAAGGGGGTAGGGAAATCCCAGAGCCTATGGAACTGTATCATAAAATATTAGTAATAACAAATAGGGTAAAAAAACAAGTTCAAGGAAATTGCATGTTCTATTGAATGCAGAATAGATCAATTGGAACCTAAAAGGGTGGGAAGATGTTGCTTTATGAATCAAAGTAAAAAACAAAACAGAACAAAACTTTTTTTTTTTAAAAAATATCTAGTAGGTACAGTCACACACACACTCACACACACAATATGATTAAAAAGTAAAAACTTCGATGACATCTGGGTGTTTCCTCTATAACATGTCAAACATAAGGAAAATTGAGAATTTAGAGCTCAATGACTTTTATGTTAAGTTTTTATCCAGATGTTTGATGCTGTGTTAGACCAAAAAATCATTGCATGTCAAACATTAAAGCAATAAGGAGTATCTAAATGCCATTTTAAATAAAATAACATTTCTGATACCGTTCACTGAGGAAGATGTATTAACTGGTAATTAGAGACTATATGAAATTTACCGAAGATTTCTCTGCACACCCCTCCTATAACGGTTATGCACCTCAATTGTGGAAATGTCGATGTTGGGGCTTTTGATTGATCGGGTTTTTACTCTGTTGGCTTTACATTCAGACCAGAGAAAGGAGAGTGTAAGAGGAGATGGTCCTCCCAAGCAGAGGTGCCACATATCCTCCTAATGGTCCAGAGAGCTTGCTCTTTAAGGCCCCTGCAGTGTCCTGGGAGGAGATGGTCCTCCCATCAGTGGTACCCCACGTCCTTCTGGCGCTTCACATGGCTGCTCGTAAGGGTCCCTGGAAAACGTGACACTCTTACCAGAGGGACCCTGAATCCTCCTGAGGGTTCTTGCAGCCTGCTCTGTGGGGTCCCTGCAGTGTCCTGGGAGGAGATGGTCCTCCCATCAGTGGTACCCCACGTCCTTCTGGCGCTTCACACGGCCTGCTCGTTAGGGTCCCTGGAAAACGTGACACTCTTACCAGAGAGACCCTGAATCCTCCTGAGGGTTCTTGCAGCCTGCCCTGTGGGGTGCCTGCGGTGCCCTAGGAGGAGATAGGACCTATCAGCAGAACCCCACATCCTCCAGGTGTCCTGATGTTTAGGGTCCCTGCAGGCTCTGGGAGCACTTTTACCTCCCACTGGCCTGCTCTCAGGGTTCCTTCTACTATCTCTCCTCCTCCTTGCTTTTTTTCCATCTCATTGCCTCACACCATAGGCCACCACCAGCTTTCTGTTCCCTTGGTTTTTTTTTTTTTTTTTTTTTAAGATTTGCTTATTGGAAAGTCAGATATACAAAGAGGAGGAGAGACAGAGAGGAAGATCTTCTGTCCGATATTCACTCCCCAAGTGAGCGCAACGGCCGATGCTGCGCCGATACGAAGCCAGGATCCAGGAGCTTCTTCCAGGTATCCCACACAGGTGCAGGGTCCCATGGCTTTGGCCCATCCTTGACTGCTTTCCCAGGCCACAAGCAGGGAGCTGGATGGGAAGTGGAGCTGCTGGGATTAGAACCAGCGCCCATACACACCCTGGGATCCTCCCTTGGGTTTTAAGAGTTAATTAATTTTTTTGATATAGTTCCATAGCCTCTGGAATTTCCTCTCATCCCTTCCCCAGATTCCTCCCAACACCCCCACACTGATTTCCCTGGTATTATTGCAGTAGTACAGTTCTTCAAAAACAGTTCGAAGTCCATCATTCTGCTATCTCAGTGTATCCTGGTCTTGTAGGCATGGACAATGGCAGAGGTCAGTATCCTATTGTCAAGATATATTTGATAGCTTCATTGGAAGTTGGTCTGATTTGGAATTAGAGATGCACACTGCATTTTATCCTTAATCTCGATATGATAGTATTCATTGTACTGTTCCCCTAAAAGATTCTACGTACAGGATTCTAACTTGTATTATGCAGTGATTATTAAGTGTTTACTTAAAAGAAGAGATCTTCTACAGAAGACTTTTGGTGCAATTGTTATTTCATTCTTTCGACTATTTCAATTTGAATGATCCATTTATGGTATTCTTTCCAGATATTTTCCAAATCCTTTTACTGTATTAATTATTGACCTATAGACTGTTTTGTAATTTTATAAGTTAGATGGTTTAACATGATTTTGCACTGTCTGACTAGTTAAGGATATCTGAGTAAAATGGCTCGCTTAAAGGCAGGCATTGTGTTTTTGTGTAATTCCATTCTTCTAATCTGGAATTCTCATCAAAGAAGTGATCTGTTGGAAGCAACATCAATCCTTCGGATTCTTATTAGAAGTAGAAATTATGAAGGAATCCAAGTGCCCCAGCAACTGGTTCTCATGCACTGTGAAGCACTGGCTGGGAGTGGTTCTCCCACTCTTCCCCTAGGGGTCTGTTTGCACAACAGCATTTTGTCAAAATGCACAGATCTCAGCTGAATGTTCATTTATATCGCTTTCCTCTTATTTCTGGTACTTAACCCAATCATGCTTGGAGTAAAGGTCAAATACACATAAGAGAGTCTGAACAGAGATGAATTGTGTCTGTTCATTGACCAGGGCCAGATATTATAGCACCAGAGCAGCAATATTGGGAATTTTCATATAACTTGTCATATTACCTCTACACAGATTTATAATGCAAGGATTTAGCATCTGAGAGAAGAAAATGTCAAATCCTCGGGGGTGGGGGGAGCGGATAAATGGGAGAAAGATAGTCTTACGCATTTGTTAATTGAATGCTCGGTGGAGTTATTGATTCCAGGCCTAGAGTCCAAAATAAAATGCCAGCTATCACGCAGTGGCTGAACACAATGCTTAGCCAAAGATGGGGCTGTGTCTGCAAAGGGGTTGGATTGACTGCCAGTGCAGGGACACCTGAGACCCCATGGTGCTGGTTTCCCTGGAGCTAACACTGCAAACGCTCACACTTACTCCCCTTCATGAGGAAGAAGCTGGTATTATATGGGTTCTGCTCTCTGAACAAGAAGACCTGCAGAAAAGCTTTTCTCTCACTGTTTCCTCATTTTACTGCAGTTGCTGAGCCACTTACTGCTATGTTCCTTTTTCCAAAGTTGTCTATTTCACTAGAGAGAGAGAGAGGCAGAGACCTCCCAGCTGTTGGTTTACTCCCTCAGATGCCAGGAAGGCAGGGGCTCAAGGCAGCTCTCCCCTGTGGTGGCCTGGATCCAGCTGCTCACACCATCACTGCTGTCTCCCCAGATACACACTATGAAGAAGTTAGCAACAGGAGCAGAGTCAGGACCTGAAGGCAGCACTCCATTATGGGCATCCCAAGAGCTGCCGTAATGGCTGTGCCAAACACCCACTCAGGGTGCCATCTTTCTAGACTCCAGGCTTGATACCCACGTGTCTCATCCCTTGGCCTCTGCTATGAAGAGACTTATGGTCCCACTAAGCCAGGAGCTTCTTCTGGGTCTCCCATGTAGGTGCAGGGTCCCGAGACTTTAGGCTATTCTCCACTGCTTTCCCACAGCACAAACAGGGTGCTGGGTGGGAAGTGGAGGAGCTCGGATGGGAACCGCTGGCCATATGGGATCCTGGCGCATACAAGGACCACTTGGCTACCGTTCTAGGCCCTCCAGTAGTATTTTTATAAGCTCCACTGTGTTGGTCACAAGAGTGATTATCGCATCAGTGAGATAAGTCTAGTTTTGCTCCTTTCAATCACGATGGCCTTGCTTATGCCTCATCGTACTGACGGAGTTCTTCAGTTACATGTTGAACAGAAGCAGTGAGAATAGCAAGCCTCCGTTACTTCCTAATCTTAAAGCTTTCAAGCTTCTGAAATAAAGGCTAACATTGACAGCATGAGATCGCATGCTGAGAGCTCTGGATTGAGTGCTAGGCCAGAGGGTTCAGCCTAATAAACCCAGACGGCTGCAATTACTGAAGGAGTGAGCAGATCTCTGGCTGGCTGTCTGACTCAGTCTCTCCACCTTTCAAATCAAGGCAAGAATTAGAGAAATATTTTAGGTAGAATGCATTCATTGAAATGCCCGAGCCTTGAGCATTCTTTTGCATGCATAGGACCACATTTTAAATACAACAATGTTCAAATTACATGCTCCTTTTAGAGTGCGCTTTCATAGTTTCTGACATTCAAAAAATCTGTCCACATTTTTTTAAAGGAGAAGAGATTTGTCCATTTCATCCAAATAACTTAACCTATTTGCATGAAAGTGATCATTCTGCCTCATTATTTTTAATATGCTTGGAATCTGTGATGATGTAACTGCTTCATTCTCTTCTCCCTGCTGTAGGTAGCTTATAATCATTTCACTGATTTTCTTGATGACCAATAGATCGTGGTACTCTTCATTTTCTTGATTGTTTTATAGTGCATTTTCTCCAGGTCTCATATTTGCTTATTTGTGTGCTAAATTTATTCTTCATTTTCTGATTTCCTTTTGAATACACTGAAAATACCATAAGACCACCCTTATTTCTAAAACACAGATTCAGTGCTGTTTCTCTCTGAGTAGCCTTTTGGCAACACCCCATGACTTTTAACATGTTCTGTTTTTCTTCTATATTGTTCAGAATACCTTCCAATTCTTATACTGATACTGTATTTGAAAGTCTATTATTTAACCTCCAATTATCTGGAAATTCTTTGCAGGGATGTTAAGTTGTTTTTTTTTTTTTTTTGAAGATGTGTTTGTTTATTTGAAAGAAAGAGATTGAAAAGGTATACCATATGTTAGTCCACTCTTTAAGTGGTTACAACATCTGGAGCTTGCTCATTTGGAAGACAAGAGCCTGGAGCTTCTCCCAGGTCTCACAGTTGGGTTCAGGGTTCCAAAGAACTGTGTCATGGCTTTTCCAGGCCATTAGCAGGGAGCTACATTGGAAGTGGAGAAGCCGGGACTCAGAACAGCATTGCTGTGCCTCAGGGCTGGCCCTAGAATGCTGACTTTGATTGAAACATCATTTCATAGCTATTGGCGAAGACTTTTACAACCAAGTCCTTTTAAATTTATTGAGAACTGTTTTATGGACCAGAATATGCCCAACTTGAAAATGTTCCATGTGTACTTGAGAAAGATGTGTGTTGCGCTATTTTGGGGTAGAAAGTTCCATATATGCATTCATTTTGTTAGTTTGTTGGCAGCGATTTTACACCTTTAATGTTCCCCCTAACTTCCAGCTACTTATTCTACCAGTTATGCAAAGAGGTGTATTGCAATTTCCTATCATAATAACCCGGTGTTCTATTTCTGTATAAAATTCTATTAGATTTTGTCTCTGGTGTTTTATTGTATGCATAAACATCATGAACCATTATGTTCTCCCAGTGATTCACTGATTCTTTATAAAATGGCCTTTATTTCTTTGCTCTGCAATCTACTCTCCCTAATATTAATATTGCCATGATGGTCCCTTCGGAAAGTGCTATTATTATTTCATTACGTGTTATAATACACAGCATTTATTTATAAAGCATCTATTGCAATATATGTGCTCAAAAAGTATGAGGTTCTTCTCACTGTCTTGGAGGCAACAGTTGCAACTTCTCAGCACAGTCAAGTGATGGAAGTTGATTCTTTTTTAAATTTTTATTTAAGATTTATTTATTTGAGGGCCCAGAGCAGTAGCCCAGTGGCTAAAGTCCTCGCTTTGTATGGCCTGGGATTATGTATAGGCACCGGTTCTTACCCTGGCTGCTCCACTTCTCTTCCTGCTCCCTGCTTGTGGCCTGGAAGGCAGTTGAGGACAGCCCAAAGCCTTAGGACCCTGCACCCACATAGGAGACCTGGAAGAAGCTGCTGGCTTCTGGCTTCTGATTGGCTCAGCTCCAACTGTTGCAGCCACTTGGGAAGTGAACCAGCAGATGAAAGATCTTCCTCTTTGTCTTTCCTTCTTTCTGTGAACCTGACTTTCCAATAAACATAAACAAAACCCTAAAAAAATTATTTATTTGAAAGCCAGACTAACAAAAATAAAGGGAAATGCAAAGAGAGATCTTCTACCTGATAGTTCATTCCCAACCTGCTTTAATAACCAGGTCTGGACCAGGCCATAGTTAGAAACCCAGAGCTCCATCCAGGTCTCCTATGTGGGTACTATGGGCCCAAGGACTTGAGTCTTCTTCCACTGCGTTTCCAGGCTCATTTCCAGGGAGCTGGCTCATAAATGGAACAACTGGCAACTGAACTCGTGCTGCAGGTGATACAGGATGTGTGCAGCAGCGGAAGCAGCTTCATTTGCTACACCAGAACGCCGCCCCCTAGAGGTTTATTCTAGCTTGAATCTGGAGGCCAGATGTCAGAGATCTCCATGGCCGCAGGCCAAAGGCTTTGAGGAAAGATGCCTTCATTTCTTAGAAACTTCTGTTGTTGTTGTTTGTCCCCGCTACTCTTTGGCTGCCAGTGGCATTCCCTCCATCCTGGCTCTCCTTTCACAGGTCTGCCTCTTTCCTTCTCTGAGACCTCACACAGGTTTCTGTAAGGACACCAGGAGTTGGGTTTAGAGTGACCTTTCTCAAGTATACCTTCTTTATAAATCCATGCCTCACAAAGCCCCTACCCACTAATAAGGCCGTGTCCACAGGTATTGGGATGCAGGACATGAAAGAGTCCTGGAGGCAACCAGTTCCAGTCAATCATGGAAGAGGTAAGCTTATCCCTTTCTAGTTTAACTTGATTCCCAAAGCTCATGTAGTACCATTGACTTTGAAAGTGTAGCTACCATATCCAAGACTTCTGAGTAAAGCATTAGTGAGACTCTGTGTATTTTTTGCCATGGTTCAAAAATCTTCTGCATTTGAGGATGTGTAAAAACAAGTGTCATGCTTGCAGAACACAAGAGTGGGGAGATGCTTGGCTCGGATGTGGTTTGGAAATTCCAGCAAAGGTTCAAATTCAGGGTTTCAGTTCCCTAGGGGTGCAGTATTGGGAGATAAAGAGGTGGGGTCTGGAGGGAGGTCCCAGTTTAACTGAGGACATGGCTACAAGAGGGGTTAGATGTTTCCCCTGGGACCCAGGTTACTTTCCTTGACAGGATTATTGTAGGTGACTGAGCCTGGCCCTTCCCAGTCTCTCCCGCTTTGGCCTAGGTCTTCCCTTCCATACCAGGTGCAGGCATGGCAGAAGTGTTGACAATAGATGCCAAGCCCTTCCTAGCGGCCATCTGATCTTGAACTTTGACCTTCCAGCAACAAGATTAAGATAAATCTTTTTCTTCTTATTCTTTTTTTTTTCTTTAAAAGACACCTGCTTCAGGTATTTTGTTGTAGTAATGGAACATTGAATAATCGACATTTCCATTCTTAAGAGGGAGACACTGGCAGGAATGAAAGAGTCTTAGGCATCAACCATATTTGGTAGCCAGCAGCATGCATTTCATCAGGCTCTGTGCCACTATGAGCTGCCCCTGGGCCCCTGGGTTCACAGAAGTGCCTTCCTTTGCTCTGTTAGTGTCCGTGGAGGCCTCATCAGCCTCACGGGACCCTAAGCTGCCTTTGTTCTGCTTATCCATGGAAGCCCCTTTAGCCTCGCAGGACCCTCAGCTATCTTCAGAGTCATTCTACCCTTTTATTGAAGCCACATCTTCACTCCCAGGCATTGCAGGCACTGACTGGCATCCTGCCTGCAGTATCCCAGAAGTCAGACAGAACCCATTTGTTGTCTTCTATTTCTGTCCCAGTTAGAGTAAATGGGGGATGTCTTGTGTGGCTAACCTTTAATAGTGAGTACAAACTCATTCAATCTGTTTGTTAGATCCGTTGAAAGTTCCTTCTTGTTTTTTTCCCCCCTAAAAGATTCGTTTTACTTACTTATTTTATTGGAAAGTGCAGTTATTGCATCTCTTTTTTTAAGATTTATTTATTTTTTATTGGAAAGGCAGTTATACAGAGAGGAGAGACAGAGAGGAAGATCTTCCAATGGTTCACTTCCCAAATGACTGCAATGGCTGGAGCTGAGCCAATCTGAAGCCAGAAGCTTCTTCTGGGTTGGTGTAGGGTCCCAAAACTTTGGGCTGTTCTCAACTGCTTTTCCAGGCCACAGGCAGGGAGCTGCATGGGAAGCAAGGCCATTGGGATTAGAACTGGCGCCCATATGGGATTCCAGCGCGTTCAAGGCTAGGACTTTAACTGTTCCACCATCGTGCCAGGATTTCTCTTTTGTTTTTAACGTCTAGTTTTATCTGCTTGAAAGATGAAGCATAGGAAAGAAATTGATGAAAGAGAAAGCTTTCTTCCATTTGCTGGTTCACTCCCTCAAATGCCTGTAACAGCTAGGGCTGTGTCAGGTTTAGGGAGCTCCATCTCAGTCTCCCACGCAGGAGGCAGAGGGCCAAGCAGTTACAGCATCATCTGCTGCCTCCCAGAATGTGTTTGTAACTTCTTTCAGTGACCTCTGGTGGGCTAATGACTTTGGGCTAATTGGCTGTCTCTGCAACTCTCTCCTCCAGAGCTCTCAGTAAGTACCAAGCCCTAGACCTAGGACTCTTTATCAAACATTTTACCATCCTTTGTGTTAAGATTTATTTTTCTTGGAAAGTCAGATTTACAGAGAGTAGGAGAGAGGGGAAGAGAAAAATCCTCCATCTGCTGATTTACTCCCAAAATGACCACAATGGCTGGAACTCATGAGCTCATCCAAATCTTGGTCAGGAGTCAAGAGCTTCTTCCTGGTCTTCTATGCAGCACAGGGTACCAGTGCTTTGGGCCATCTTCTACTGCTTTCGCAGGCCAAAAACAAGGAGCTGGCAGGGAAGTGAAGCAGCCAGGTTACCAACCGGTACCAATATGAATCCTGGTGCATGCAAGTTGAGGACATTAGTCAATAGGCTACCACTCTGGGCACTACTGTCTTTTTATTATTTTTAAAATTAGTTATATCCCAAAGCAAGGACAGACAGATCAGAGGGCATACTCTCATTTCTGGGTTTATAGCATGAATGCCTGAAATGACTTGCACCTGAGGGCAGAGCCAGGCGCTCTAGCCAGGAGAGTGACAGGAAGCCAAAAACTGGTGTTGCCTCCTGGGCCACACATTAGCAAGGGGCTTGGCTCAGACATGGGGTTGAGACTCAAATCTGAACACTCTGCTAAGCAACTGTGGGTGTCCCAGCAGCAGCATAATATCAAGGCAATGTGGTTCCCCTTGTCCGATATTTCTGAAGGCCACGGCAAGTTTGCCTTCACTTGTATCCACCATCCTTTATCCCAATACCCCTTTGCACTGAGAGCCAACTGCAGAGAGTAAGACACATAATTGTGACATTCCTTCTTCGAGATACAGTGATTAATAATATCAGACCTTGAATAGATGCACTTAAAATCCATCTTCACCCTTTCTGAGTGGTTACATTTGGAGAAAACCCTCTGCTCCTTCAAGGTTTTCTTGCACTGTAAACTAGAGAGAAGATAATCCCCCCTTGGAGCTGTTTTAAGAATTAAATAAAGGACAAGCAGATCTGGTGCCTGACAGTCATTAAGCAAGCATATATCTGTAATATATATAATATAATATAATATAATATATATATATATGCACACACATATATTCTTTCACGTCTCCCAGGTGGGTTGTAAGGTCCCAAGGCTTTGGGCCATCCTCCATGGCTATTGTAGGCCACAGATAGGGAGCTGGATGGAAAGTAGAGCAGCTAGGATACGAACCTGTGCCTGTGTGAGATCCTGGTGCTTGAAGCAGGGAGAATTAGCCAGTTTCACCATTGTGCCAGACCCCCTGTGGTAGTCTCAATTACTGAAAATCAGAATCATTGACAAACTACAACTCCTTTAATCAGATCACAGTCCAGCAGGTGGATGTCCCTTTACAGGGAGAAACTGACATCAAAAGAGTTGCCAGAGATGTTAGAAGCCCGAGTCTCCAGCTCTCTCACCTCGCTCTGCAGTCTCTACAGTACAGGATTCTACACTCCACAGCTCCATGCCTTTGGAGCCTCAACCACTCAACCATCACTGTTCTTCAGGCCAATACAGCGAATGGTCTCATGATTTCACTCCATTCCCCTAAGTGCGTTCTAAACACCACTGTTGTAACGCATGATAGCTGCCTTGATTGTGTTCCTGGGCACTTTCGCATGTTGCATTTCATTCCATCATCTCTTGCTGTCTTCCCAAATGTAGTCATTTTTGCCTGATTTTGTTGCAGAAGGCATCGTTTACAATATCTATTAATTTAATCCCTGTTGGAGAAAAACTGGGTAGCAGGTACGAACACTAGAGCATCATTAACAATTCAAGGCTGGAAGGACTCAGATGGCACTGGGACATTGTTCTTTCTTTGATCCTTTCCATATATGTACAAATGAATATATTCTATCTCCCTTCTTCCCCACACACCTCATTTTCATTCTACACAATGAATCATTTTATGTGGACTGTTTTACAGTCGTAGAAAGCAGATCCTATTGACCGCAGAACAAAAATGAGTATGTGACATCCAAGAAATAATGATTGATGGCAAGCTCTCTCTACTCTACATCTAATAAAGAAACAGAAACATTGCCCTTAGTCAAAAAGTCTGGATAGAGAATCAGAAGGCATCAATGTGTGACTCTTTGAAATTGAGAATATCATTGCTAAAGTGGAAATCATCCAGCTGTCCCTTTATTCACAGTGTAGGAATTCAACAGCAAAGTGCAATGGCTCGCTTGTGATGTTCCCATGGTGTGGAATCCAAGCCCAGAGGGCCCTCCAATCCCCAGGGCTGCTGGGGAAGCTCGCTTGTAGCTGAAGGTGTCATTCTCGCATCATCATCTGTCTGTGACTTCACAAAGGGAGCTGGCGATCTTCATCAACGATAGTATACCCACATGGTTAACTCCAACTGCCTTGTCAGTGTGTCTAAAACTGTAGGGTCAATTCCATTTAACGCGGATGAAAGTCCTGAATGAGTTCATGAATCTTAACACTGGATAAATATATATATATATTTTATCTATGGGAAAAAATCTCAGGATGAAGAAGGTTTTTGATAGTCTCATCTTTGGACTGGCAACTACTGTTGGAACACTGAGTCCAATGAAACTGCATGCAGATGGTTAAACTAAAGGCTAGTGGGATGCTTAGTGTGCTCCAAAGTGCTACATTGCCACCCATCATCTGAAACTCCATGGGGTTCCCCCATCTCCTCCACCAAGCTGTTTCAGCGATCCTGCTGCTGCTCAGAGGGGATGAAGCTTGGTTTCTAAGCTCTTGCCCTCTGGTCCAGGGAGGCTCTACTCCCATTCTTGCTTTATTCATTCACATCCTGACCCCCCCCCATCCCGAATAATACATTCTCTGTTTAACTAAGTGCCTCTTCTCTTTATTTGAAGCTCAAAATGCTAAAACCTAACAGAGAAAGCTACTACTGTTTATGTAAGTAGGGTCTTATAACCTTGTATGACACTGGTGAATTGTCAGGATAAGCCCAGAATTCCTGCTTCCAGGAAGTCATCCCACTGGCCTGTGAAGTTCTCTCCTGAGAAAACCATGCATATCCTTTAGAGGGGGTACAATGGAAGTGCATTTGCGTAAGGTGAATGAAGGGCTTTTGAATATTCAAAGAGGACATTAAATCCACTTTTTAAAACTAATTTTTGGGCCAAGAATGCTGGTTCGGCTCGTGGATAAGTCTCTGCCTTGCATGCGCTGGGATTTCATATGACACTGGTTTGTGTCCCAGTTGCTCCACTTCCCATCCAGCTTTCTGCTTGTGGCCTGGGAAAGCAGTCGAGGATGGCCCAAAGCCTTGGGACCATGTACTGCTGTGGGGGACCCGGAAGAGGCTCCTGACTCCTGGCTCCTAGCTTCAGATTGGCTCAATTCCAGCTGTTGTGGCTACTTGTGGGAGTGAACCAGTGGATGGAAAAAATCTTTGTTGCTCTTTCGTTCTGTAAATCTGCCTTTCCAGTAATAAATAAGCCTTTTAAGAAAAACATATTTTAACCAGTTACTCAAAAGCTAGTTCAGCATATACTATCAACTGATGCACTTCCGGTCTTTACAAGTTGAATTGCATTGCTATGCAAAAAAACCTTTCAACTCTGTGGAGAAACTGCTAAGAAATCCCTAAACTGTTATTGTTTGCTCAAGGAACAGTAAGCAAGTTATTGACACGGTGATGATGGGATACAGAGAGCAAAGAGTGGGCAGCTGTGGTTCCAGTACAGGATGCCCATGGATGCCTCATCTCATGGTTGAAAGTGGGGAGTGCGTTGAGCTGGATAAGCTGCCATCTGGGTCTCTGGCTGCTCCCCATGTCTGCAATCATCCTGTGTTCTGAAGCTGTGATGGCGAAGTGCACGGTGGCCTCTCTATGATCTGCAGAGAGATTGTCATGACATTGATCAGGACTTGAAGTTCTAGTAAAGTGTCTACACATTAAGTCGAGTGTTAGGGTGCTAGCTCCAGATGTTGCCACTGAATTCTGAGCCTTGTAGTGGATGTGTAATCCCCACAGTGCAGGTAGGGAGACTTGACACTAAGAATCTGAGACTGGGCCCGATGAGGCTCGCATCATAGCCATTGGAGATGGGGTCTTGAGTGCTCTAACTTCCCCCCTTGGAATAATCTCTGCCTTCTACATCAGCAGGACTCTCTAGATCTTTTTTGAAGATTTATTTTAGTTTTGCTGGGAATTCAGATATACAGAGAGAAGGGGAGGCAGAGAGGAAGGTTCCATTGACTCACTCCCCTATTCCATCCATTGATAAACTCCCCAGTACTTCAAAGCCCAACTCAGATATTGCAGACTCTTGGAGGACTTTGCTAACAAGGTCATGTTTTCCTTCTCTGAATATTTGAAAGAGAGAGGGAGAGACAGAGATCTCCCATCACCTGGGTTACTCCCCCAAAAGCCTCAGTGACTAGGGTGAGGTCCAACCAAAATCAGGCACCTCAGAGCTCTAGCCAAGATTCTCCCATGGGTGGCAGGGGCCCTAATACGCAGGCCAACACTTGCTGTGTCGCAGGGAGTTGGATCAGGAGCTCATTCTGAACTCAACACATACCAGCCTCTACTCTTGTCTGAGGATCAGGGATCCCAAACAGTGACTCCATTACTGTGCCAAATGATCTCTCTGATTCAACCTTATCCCCATGGGAAGCCTGCAGATTTGCAGAACACCAGGGGTTTTACTGCTGTTTGGTCTATTGATTTTGAGATGAAGTGTTTATGGGAGTTCTCAGAAAACCCATTAAAGTTTGTGATTTGGTGATTGCCAGAAGTTTGACAAGGAGGGTGGAGGGTGGGGTCCGGGTGGCGGGGAGGTTTTTGTCTTGGGACCACACGCTCCCAGTATCCTGAAAAGTATCCCATTAGGGAATGATCACAATCATACAATGTGTGGAAAGCCTGCTTTGAACTAAGAAGTTAAGTGCTTCCATTTGTTATGGAAATTGCTTTATTGTCAAGGTCATGGCCTGCACAGTCAAGTAAGTTTGTGTGTGTGAGTGTGTGTGTAGGCAAGGCGTGTTCATACATACACCCTACCATTTTATGTTGTAAACTAACATGGATTAGTGTGCCAACTCAAAACATCAGGGCTTCTTTGCAGAAATGTGATTCTCATATTACCTGCCTCTTCAGAAGCCTCTCCCTTGATTTGCTACAAATTAAAGACCCTCTAGTTATTCTGTCATATGCTGATCATGCGTTGAAATTGCTCTATACGCAGGAGAGCTGTTTATGATTTGATCACACAGGTATAAACAGAACACACCACTGAGAACTCCAACTCAAAGCCAAGAAGAAAAAAACCCAACTTGAGAGACCAGAGTAGACCCAAGATTTAAATGCCTGGGCCGCTTCAGGAGCCAGGGGTCCACCGACCAGGTATATTGGAAGCCATCTTACTAACCTTTACTCTAAATTATCTTGTTGTGATTCCCTTCTCCCATCACAATTTTCCCCCACTAGCAACAAAATAAGCCAGCATCTTGGCTCAACCCACAGATGCTTCCGTACACTTCTTCAACCAGAGACAGTTTGAGTTGTACCACTTTGCAAGCAAAAGTCTTCTCAAAAATACTGATGCCACTGATTGGTCTCTGTGGGCCATGAATAGATAATGGATCTTAATAGGTCACATGTTCTTTGTGTAAAAATCATCCTGGAGTAGCCATATGACGAGGCTCTGATGGTGACACTGTGGGAGTGCCTATGCTTCGCACTCGAAAGCCCCAAAGAGACCACTGGCAGTGCCATCCCCTCGTTGAGTTGCTCTGCAACCACTCATCAGAGATGCCCAGTGTCTGATGGAACGATGCCCTGTTGGGACGGCTGGGGTATGCATGGTAGGGCAAGACCCTTGCTGACTGGGTGGTAGTCTGGATATGGCCAGTTGTCTGTTCTCAAGAAAATCATTTATAAACTGTGATCTGGTTTTGTATTCCATCCACTGTCCTGTTTACCATGTATCCATCATCCAGTTACCTACATTGCCCTACTCCCTCTTCTTCAATGAAAACGGGTGGATAAGCATGTGGACTCCATTGGGCTAGGGGAAAAACGCACTGCTGTCACTCTTTCTTGCAGCTCTCCTCTCACTATCAATCATCAGTTCATTCCATGAACGTTCTTCGGGATCCTGCCAGTCAAGAGAGAAAAAGTGGTGCTATAGATCTATTTCAGAAATCGAATCTTTTCACACACCTAAAGCAAAAAAACAAAATAATAATTCTGATAAACAGCCAACAACCTCAGTACCACCAATTAAGATAGCAGAATCTTTGAAAACGATCACATCTTGGGCCCGGCGTGATAGTGTAGTGGTTAAGGTCCTCACCTTGCACACTCGGGATCCCATATCCGTGCTGGTTCTAATCCCAGCATCTCCACTTCCCATCCATCATCCTGTTTGTAGCCTGGGAAAGCAGTTGAGGATGGCCTGAAGCCTTGGGACCCTGTACTCATGTGGGAGACCCGAAAGAAGTTCCTGGCTTCTGGCTTCAGATTGGCTCAGCCCCAGCCATTGCGGCCACTTAGGGAGTGAACCATCGGACGGAGGATCTTCCTGTCTCTCTTCCTCTCTGTATATCTGCCTTTCCAATAAATAAATAAGTAAATAAATAAATCTCTAAAAAAAAGAAAATGATCATATCTTATAAAAGAAATAAACTACTTTCTTGTTTTCATACTTAAAATGTCTTTGATGATAGGACTTAGCATTAATAACTTTAAGATTATGTTAAGTATTTGAAAAACATATCTAGTTACACAGTAAGCATAGTATTTTTCAGGAAAATTACCATGCCACCTTATATGCTAATGGCTATCCAATCCTTTTCTGAATGAGCTTCTTCCCAAAGCAAAGAGATGGCACTTCTGCCCTTGCTTCTACCATTGTGCCAGAGTTTCACACCTATTCTTTAAAAAGTGTTTGAAAATAGGGCCCAGCATGGGAGTCTAGAAGACAAAATCATCACCTCAAACACACCAAAATCCCATATGGGTGCAAGTTCTAATCCCCACTTCCCATCCAGCTCCCTGCTTGTGGCCTAGGAAAGCAGTCGAGAATGGGCCAAAGCCTTAGGACCCTGTACCCATGTGGGAGACCCGGAAAAGGCTCCTGGCTCCTGGCTTTTGATCGCTGCAGCTCCAGCCATTGCAGCAGCTTGGGGAGTGAATCAACAGGTGGAAGATCTTCCTCTTTGTCTCTCCTCCTCTCTGTATATCTGACTTTTCAATAAAAAAGTAACACATCTTTTAAAAGGTGTTTGAAATCTTCCATGTACTGCTTCACTCCCCGGATGGCCACAATGAATGAAGGTTGGTACAGGGCGAAGAGCACAGGTAGAAGCTTCCTCTGTCCGCTCCCTTTTCCTCTCATATAATCTTCTGAGGTATCTTGTGAGTTCTTGGTTAGTTTTCTGACTCTGTTGAGATGATTGAAGGTTGTGTTAGGGAGCCTGTGCAAGGAAAACTCTGAGATGACTGAGTCGGTCAGGAGGCTGAACCTGTAAGCTCTCACAATGCTGCTTCAGACCCACAGCTCTGCACACACCTGGCACAAGAACACCTGTAACTTCTCAGGCTGAGTGGAGGCCAATGGGGTATCAAGTGATGGTCTATCCCAACCCAACTTGTGTTTCTTCTGCAATGATCTTTTCTGACCTGATGATCAAACATGTGGTTGACAGAAATCATTTTGAGTTTTGACTTTCTTTCTTTTTTTTTTTTTTTGGAGGGAAAATTTCTGAGTAGATACGTCTCGAAGTGAATATATGATTCTATCTAAAAATCACAATTTTCAAGTCTTTCTAATTTAAAGAAATACAGAATTACTTTCAAGGAACTACAGCTCATTTTTGAAGACCTCAAAATGCCTATTTAACATTTTCCTTTAGATTCAGCTTTCAACTACTACACAGTCAGCAGTCTGCTTTCATTCTTTGAAGATCAACTTTGAGTAAAAATATTTGGAGCAAATGCTCTTTTACTCAAATGGCACAAACCAAACGCCTATATCATTTTTGCTAAGTACAAAAAAAAGGAATTTTTGCTTTCTGCTAAGGATTATATATATAACCCTTACATCAACCTCTATTTTTAACACTTGACATTAAAAATGAATATAATGCAAATTAACAATGCTAATAAATGACAGATACTTGGCCTGGCAATAAAGACGTTTATACACAATATTGGAGTTAGATCTGCTTCTAACTCTTAATTCCTGGGGAACAGCAGGTGGCAGCTCAAGTAATTGAGTTCCTGACACCCCCATGGAAAGCCTGCACTGCAATCCTGGATTTCCAGTTGTAGCAGGAATTTTAGGAGTAAATCAGAGGATGAGGTCTTTTAGTGCTTTTATCTCTCTTTTCTCAAGATAAAAATATTAGAATAATAGCAATAATCCTCCTTTGAAGTATTAACACATGCCATGTTCTATGAGCATTGCTTTACACTGAGGCTAGTGAGGTTGCATGGTGTGTTACATTACTCCGTGCAATGCAGGTACTCCGTGCATTGCAGGTATATTGGAGCGCTGGGTTGATCCCTTTATCCCTGATACTGATCTAGTCCCTTGTAAGGGAACCTAGGAAAGCACTGGGCGGTGGCCCAGGTATCCATGTGAAACAACTGGATGGAGCTCCAGCCTCCTGATTTCTGGTTCCTGGTTCTGAATTGGCTCAGACTTTGCTCTGGGGTCCATTTGGGGAGTGGACCAGAAATCAAGCTCTCTCTCTCTCGTGCCTCTCCATGCATATGTGTTCCTCTCTCTCTGTCACTCTGGCTTCTGAATAAACAGGCAAGTCTTTTAGATAAGCTTTCCAGTGTATGTGTAATTTAATTACATCTTTACAGAAGTCCCAAGAGGTAGAGGCTATTAGAAGCATTTTATAACTAGACCACATGCGCTCAGCTTGTAAACAGCAGCTCCAGCAATTTCCTTCCCAAGAGCCTGAGAAATCATTCATGAAACATACTGCCTTCTAGACTCTGAGTACAAGTACTTACACAAGAACTGTCGATGAACTATGAGTCGCATCTTGTGATGTAGGCTTTCGCAGTAGAAATCAATTACAAGTGGCTGTTTTTCACGCCTGCATGCACGCACATTTTCATATTTAAAACGCATTTCATAAAAATGTATAATGTGGCAGTCATTGATCTTAATATCAAGATGACCATATTTGTAGAAAAGTCGTTCCAGCAACTTGAAAAGCGTAGTAAGAGGAAACTGGGAAAAATGGAAAAAAAAAAAAAACAAGTAAAAGATGTTCCCTTATTGCAAACATTGTGGGCAATGCTGTCTAAAACTGATCCAGCTGCAATGTTTACAAGCTTGTGCCTTTATCTGTGAATTGTATACCATGGCCTGGCAGAATGTCTGTGAATTTGACTGCAAGGGGCATACTCACCTTCTAATTTTGCTTCTTCTCTGGTAATATTTGGTGGAAAAGAATGTTTTCTGCTGTGCTCTAGTTTGAATGTGGTGCAGCAAATCAAGCCACTACTTGAGATAAAGCATCTCAGATCAGATGCCAGGCTGAATCCTGGCTGCTCTACTTCTCAGCCAGGACCCTGCTAGTCAGAGAAAGAACTGAAAAATGGTCCTTGCATTGGTGTAACAAAGTAGGTGACAGGCAAAGAGGTTCTTGCTTGCAATTCTTTTTCTGTTTCCCCTCACTTCTTGCTTGCCACCATCGCCCTGCATTTTCAATGAAATAAACCAGTCTTTAGAAAAAAAATGGTTATCTGAGCCATCACAAACTTGTTCCAGAAAGCTTTGGCAGGCATATCACACAGCTGACTTTGGGTAATTTGCAGAACCAGTGAGTAGCAGAACTGGAGTGGGACCTAGCATACCTTCTGTGAAGAAGACTGGTCTGCTTCTAGAAAGGATTGAGAATTGAGAGAACTTCTAAACACATCTAAATCTTTCTGAACAGCTGCACCAGTCATCCAGCAAGTCACCCTGGTCCAAACTGTTAGACTTTGCTTGGACGCAATGGAAGCTTCCAAAGGAAGGAAGCCAATGGCTCCAGCCTCCTGGCTTCCTTCTGTTCATCCCCAGGGGCTCTGTCTTCTTGGGTCATGGCCACCCCCAGGTGACCGGGCTGCCCACCAATCCTGCTACGGGATGCTTATCAAGTCTTGCTCTGCATTGTACTCTGGTGTCTGCCTTATATTTTCAACATTTTGATCAAGGGAGTAATTGATGTATCTAATTTGCATTTCTTGATGAAAGGGACCTGCTGAGAGATGCAAGAAAACCATGTCAGGGCTCAAGCTTTCAGTTAGCTGCTTGCATATTCACAGTGTGGGGGAAGGGAGAATCCCAATTAGATCTAAGGGAAGCTAGACTGCACTCCACGCATAAGACATTTGTCAAGTGGCAGGAGTTACTTTAGGTGCTGAAATCACCACAGTAAACACCATGGGCAGAATCATGATCCCCAGGGAATGTCTAATGAGAGACATGTCCAATACGTGCTTTAATTCTTAATATGAAGTTGAACAATGATTAAGCATGGGGAAAGAAACATCCCAGCCAGAGGAGTGGGTATTTGCTGGAAGGTGTGTTGCGAATGCCTATTTATCATTATTGTTTCTGGTGTTATGCCAGCTTCCATCACAGAGAATCATCACAAATTATGCTTGAGAGGTTCGTTTTCCAAAGCTTAAGGGTTTTCTTTTTTAAGACTTATTTTATTTTTTAATGGAAAATCAGATATACAGGGGAGAGATAGAGAGCAGCTGCAATGGCTAGAACTTTGCTCATCAGAAGCCAGGATCCCGGGGCCTCCTCTAGGTCTTCCACACAGGTGCAGTGTCCCAAAGCTTTGGGCCATCCTCGACTGCTTTTCCAGGCCACAAGCAGGGAGCTGGATGGAAAGTGGGGCTTCTGGGATTAGAACCAGTGCCCATGTGGGACCCCAGAACGCACAAGGCGAGGACTTTAGCTGCAAAGGCTACTGCTCTGGGCCCCAATGTGTAAGTTTAATTTGGCACCAAAGGAGGGAGCGTGTCTCCAAATCTCAGCCCATTTCACACATCATCCTAAAGGATTTTTCAGGTCGCCTTTTTTTACCACTCATTCCAGCTGCTCTTTAATGAAGTTTTTGCTCATAAAGGAACCCTGCCTTTGAGCAGGTTCATGCAACTTTGGGGAAACAGTGCCCACCCAAGGGAGAAGGAATTCAGCCCAGGATAGTTAACACCTCTTCAGGCTCTAGGAAGCCCAGGCTGGCTAATTTTTACACAGCTCCCCACTCTCCCCTTTCCCCTACTGCACTGACTCTCAGACCATCTAGTTTTTCTTACTTGTGCAGATGAACACTTGTATCAGCAACTGTTCACCAGTAGCTCCTAGACTTGGCATCTGTGAATCTGTGAACCCTCATATCTGGGAGACACTTCCCTCCAGAGGCGAGATTCTAGACAAACCACAATCTTTGTGTAATTTTCTCAGTTCAGTATAGCTCTTCGGGCTTTGGTGTGTGCATATAAAATATAAATTAATCTATAATAATACAATGCACTAATATCTATAAAATGTTAATATATTCATACTATAACAATAGATATAAACATAATATATAAAATACACCTAAAATACAATATATGTTAACATATATTAATAATGAAAAAAAATATATATATATCCCTCTCGGTATATGTATCAGTCTCAGAGTCTGTGTTAGCAGGAAGCTGAAGCCATTAGCTAGAGCTAGGAATGAATTGCAAATACTCCCATGTGGGGAATGCCATCCACCTCTCCCATTTGAGTACTTGAACTGTTACCACCGCTTCCTAGACTGTGCATTCGTAAGAAGCTGGAGTCAGAGGCTGGAGCTGGGAGTCCAATGTGGGTACTCCAGGATGGGACACAGCTGTATGAACTAGGCTGAATATCAGCCTGTGGGTCGCAGCATTATGGGATCCTGCAACTCTTAGTTTCTTGTTTGCTGCTGCACAATGACCTCTGTATTGCACCCTGGCTACTCAGCATCTCCTGATTTTTCTAGCACTCAGAGAGCAGTCAGAGCAGTATATGAGGAAGTCACAATCACGGAAATGCAGAGTCTGTTTTACCCCGCACCTGAACCTGTAACTGACTGGGATTTATTGTTCAGGAAAATGCCCAGGACGAAGGAACAGCTCCTAGTAGGACTGAGTTAGTATTACAGACTCGTAGTCTCAGGTTTAAAGACACTTAAATCGTGATGTTGATGTCTTACCTCAAATCCTGTCCCTTATTTCTTTGCGTATCTTCGGGTAAGATGCAGAATGAGTATCACTCTATATTTTTCCTTAGGCTACAGGAAGATCCTATGTACTCTTTGCAAATATTGTGGCTGCTAGATGCAGGAATACACTTAGAGGGATGTGTTTGGCACAGCATGGATATCCTGGCCCTGTGTTCCATGTTCACAGTGCTTTGCAGTCCTAATTCCTGTTTTATGACCATGTGCCAAAAAAACTACACCTGCTGGAACATCTAACCCATGGTTCAGAATGCAGACTGTGGGGAGATGAGCACCATCATGCTTTCAGTCGTAGCTGTGTGTGGCTCACCTGTACAGCTCACCTTCACCCTCTCACACCCCTGCATCTGATCTCAATAAAAACTCAGTTAAACACGCATGCACACTGACCAGCATGGCTGTGTCTGGAGCAGGGAAAATGTTTTTCTTCCCGCTAGACTGTCCCCCAAACGGGCACAGTGCCCCAGACATGCAGCCTTGCCGATTGTGGCATTTCCAGGAGTTCCATTCATTCTCCAGCCTCATCAGGATGCTCAGAGGATGCCAGCTCTTCATTCATTTGCTGTAATGATTTGTCCTAATGATCCTAATCGCTGCCTCGTCTCCTTACACCAGCTGGTGCCCGCAGCAGTGCTAAGTCACCAGGCGCATGGGCTGCATGATGACCGCAGAATCGCAGGCACTGGATTGGGAATGTTCATGGTTACCTTGTCATGAGGGCTGTATTACTGCAATGGATGCAGGGCCTGACTTGTCCATCTCGATGCTACTCTAGTCTGGATGTGGGTTCCTGAGCGCTGATGCTCTGTTGCTCTTTCTTCTCTTCTGAGAGAGAATCCCTCCACCCATGGCACTCTCTCATCTCCTCGGCTTCTTGCCCTGTCAGCTGCTGGCAGGCATTTTTCATGTTTCCTGTTGGTTACTTTCTTTCTGAGTGGCTCTTGCACCCAGTCTGGTCTTCTGACGACTGCTGCTAACAGGAATGTCTAATTGACACTGCACACTACTGAGTGCTGAGACGGTTCATGATGACCAGTGGTGCACTATTGTCAAAACACCAGAGATCGCAGATTATGCATATGCTAAGGCTCCCATCACCCAGTGGGTTTACATCCCAAATCTCCATGACCCCCCCCACTGAATCCTGGGCTCTTTCTGCCTCCCCAGAAGTCTTGCTCCTCACATAGAGGGCCATTCTTTGGGGTTTTAGTTCTGGAACACCTGGACTGTGGTGGTCCAGACCCTGTCTGACTATGCAGGCCCATGAGGAGGCTGCCTCCCAGCTTCCTGAGACCATGGATCCTATCACACATAGTACTGGGGCCTAGGGAGCCTGGTAATAAGCTTTTCAGATGTGTTGCCCACTGCCAGGCCCTTCTCTGGTTGCCAGTCACATTTCTATGTCTCCCATTTACACCACTGTTGCCCCTGAGGTCATGTCCACCTTATGTCCCTGGACTTGAGGCTCATCCTTCAGGAAATGATGGATACTAAGGAGGATCTGTGACATAGGTCCTAGTGTCAGGCTGGGTGACCAGAATCACGATGTTGACAACCAGACAGTGCTGCCACTGAAAGATTTGATGGAGTTAGAACCAGCTTGTCTTACTGTTAAAAGTACTTCTCTGGAAGTTATTGCCTACTGAACCAATCCCATGTTCTGTTCCTATCCTCTCCATTTGACCATCAGTAACTCAAAGGCATCCACCTCCTCAACCATTTTGTTTGTAGACTACCATGTTCTGTTGCCTCCTAAGAAAAGTTAGTCTGTCACGCCACAATTCATTCTCTTCAACCTGCCTGCCCAAGTAAGCTGGTGATTTGGCAAAGCCAAAGACCTCTCCCATCTCCCATCCTGTTGTCCTCAAGTCCAACAGAGGCTCTGGTTAGGACCTCTGCCCTTGTACCCCACAAGATGGGGTTTTGTGTGTCCCACACCTGTAAGTGATCAGAACACATCTTTCGCAAGACACCTGCCAGCCATACATGGGTCATCTGCTGGCACCTTGCATGGAAGAGAATTCTTGGGGCCCAGCTGGCTGGGGCTTAGGTAAATTCAACTTGAACTCAGATTGAAAAGCTAAACAGATGCCAGAGGACCTTCAAGAAGAGTACCAATGCTCAGAGAAAGAGAGTGAGGAGGCTGACTGATAGAGTCTCACTTCCACATCTCTAGGCTTTTGGCAACATCTGACCTGTTCACATACTGTAAAGCTTCAGGTACCTCCAGCAGATGCACACACACACACAGGAACACCCAAAGCCTCAGCAAACAAGCAAACAAAACTTATCAGGCACAGCCTACAGCATATTTGCATGTAGTCACACCTACACTTCATTTTCCTTCCAAGATGAAGATGAGATTATTGTGTCACACTGTTAGCTGTTGCTGTGTGTGTTCTTCAGCTTGATGCTAATGGGATGCTAACAAGACACACACTGATCTTATTTGCAACTTGCCACCTTCAGGCTGGACCAATAAAAATGATATGTTGTGCTCCTAAAGAACAGATTGCACACATTTAAATCCAAGTGTTAAAGGAAATTCAAAGATAAAATGAAACCATGCTAATGGTTGCTAAAGCATTTGATATTTACTAATTGTGAAGTCAGAGTTAATTCAGTTGAACTACTACACTGTCCAGTGAGCAGATGATAATGTCAATTACTTGATCTTTTTCCTCACTAAGGATTTCAACTTTTCTAGACTGAGGCTCTTGGGAGAACTGCGGATAGAAACAGCAAACCAAATCTCAGAATGCTTTTCATGAAGTGTATAATGTGCTCATTCATTCATTTCATTTCCAGAGTCCTGGCTATTTTCTTGAGGACAGTGTCAGAGGAAGCTGATCAGGCAAAACAAGTTTCCTAAGAACTAAGGGAACATTGTCCACCTCTATGGGATAGCGCCACCTTCTGTGCTTATCCTAGCTGAGACAGGTCCTTAAGTTTTCCCAGGAGCAGATCTATAGTGAGCTGGACACAGCAGAGGAGGCCACAGGGCTAGGTCTCAGGGCATGGAGGTCTCCAACCAGAGTGATGGTACAAAGGATCAGCCCAGACTGACAGCCCTGGCTGAGTCACTTGATCCTTCCCTGATGTCCTGAGATTCTCTAAAGCTGCTGAGTGTCAACTTACTCTCAGACACATTGTCCATCATGAGCCCTCAAGAGAAGGTGAATCAGTGAACTGGTGCATGGTGGTGAGCTTTGGAATGGGAAGGAGAAATAAGCATTTGATTCCCTTGCTACTGTGGTGTTGGTAGAGATGACCAGCTAGGCATCCTGTGTGTGTGTGTGTGAAGGTGCCCAAAGGAAAAAAAAAATAATAATTTAAAAGTTTTGTATGGCTACAGATTGCAGATACTCAAGTTGTAAAAGGTAGAGTTGGCAGTTTACAATTCAGCATTTTTATTGCTTTCTTTGTCAGATTAGTAAGAAGCAGGCAGCTTTTGGGGCCAGTGTTGTGTTGCAACAAGTTAAGCTACCACTTACCTCCACTTTGAATCCTGGCAATGTCACTTCTCATTCAGCTATTGGCTAATGTGCCTGGGAGAAGGGTGGAAGACAGCCTAAGTATTTGGGTACCTACCACTCTTGTGGGAGACACGACTGGAGGGATAGCCCCCTGTCTTCAGTCTGCATGGGTCCTGGCTATTGTAGTTTTTGAAGCAGTAAACCAGCAGATGGAAGCTTTCTTTCTCTGAGACTCACCATTGAAATATATGGAAATATTTAGACAACTTTCAAGCATGAAAGTTCACTTTGTTCATTGGAAGAATGAATGGATATCAATTCAGAGTTTTGGGGTTCAATACAAAAATGTAGTGTCTGCATGTTTAACACATGTAATTCCAGCTAAAAGGAAAGGAAGTCAGTTCACATGTGTGTAGTGTATAGTGACAAATGGGCATTACTTCAGGACCACTATTGAGCAGTGAGGAATCGGGATTGACGACTGATCCCTTACCCCCAGAACACATGGTTATTGTCTCCCTGTTTCCCAAGGGCACCATGTGGCAGCTGGTTCCTTCCACATGCTGTGCCATTTGGCCTTGAGAACCAGCTGTTTGAGGGAACTGAGGCTCAACGATATCCTACAAATTTCAACAAGGCCTAGTAAGGCACAGTGTCATGCAGCCTCCAGAGAAAACAGCAGTCATCCAGACAAGAAACAAATCCTCTACTGTTTCAGGTAATCCAGTCACTAAATGCAAATTCTGTCAGGAATGTGGGAATGAAATGAATGAGCGATTGAGCACCTTATACACTGATGAAGGACAGGAGTTTTCTGGAATGTTAGGATACTGAGCATATGTGCTGACATGACCATAGAAGTGCAGCAAAAGCCAGGTAGGAATCACTTAAGAAACTGATGGTAATCCAAGGAAAGGTTGTGAAGTACAATGACACCAACAGCACTTGCTATCTGTAATTTTGTCAGGATTAATTGAACAGACATCAAGAAGATGCTGAATGGAGAAATGATTTTATTAGTCTACACCTGCAACCATCATCCACACTTTCAAGATGACGCACTTTATCTGAGAAAACACAGACGTTTATATCCCAAAAGAATGCAAGTGTCACATCGAGGCTTTCATTAATTTTTATCTTATGTGAAAGCTAGCAATTCTTACACTCTCTTCTGTTATTTTTAAGCAGTGGGAGGCACAAAGGAGAGATAGCACCTTGAATTTTGGTCATTCATTTGGTGTTCCAAGGTTAGACACAAGCCCAGGTGTTCTGGGCTTGTGGATAGCTCCCTTGTTCACCGATGCTCTCAGCTCCTTCCATCACTCCTCAAAAATTTTCAGCTAAATGCTTACAAAATTTGAATAGCTAAGCATCTCACCCCTGTCATTAAACATCAACTCTCCTTTAAAGTACAAGAGAGTTCTATGATATCTGACTTTAGACAAGGCTTGCATGCTGACACTATACAGATGATCAATATTTAAATGGACAGATCTTCATCTGTGAAAATCTGCAAGGAGACCATTAGCAATGCTATATGTAACATCAGATTATGCTCTCTTAAGATCATCACAATCCATTTAGAGATGAAAGGAGCCTCACTTGACTTACACCAACCCAAAGGAAAGCTAAGAGTATGCCATCTTGAAAACTGTAGCCACCACCTATAAACTGCCAAAAGCCAGTGACCACATGTGTGTCTGCTTGCTTGAAGCAGCAATGCAAGGCAGGAGAGTGTGGCTGGGCTTCGGTGGAAAGAGGTCAGCATACTGACACTCTCGCTACCTTGCTGCCCAGTTCTTGTGTATTCTTGTGAAACTCTTGAACAAACAGTGGGCCATTTGGGAATATATTCTCATACAAATATTCTAGAATATGAAAGATAGGACCATTGTGTCTGTGAAATCATATCTGTTCTTTACAATCTAATACATCAGCCAGGTTACTCATCCTTGTTGTTCTTGGGCTTGGATTATTGCCTTGGGAAGATGATGGAGATGAGAGGAGATATGGCCCTTACTCAACCCTCAGGAGACAAAGACCCGTTGCGCGCACACACACGCGTTTCTCTTTCAAAGGAACATGGTTGAAAATATCTATCTTTCTGATTGTCTAGTTTCTCCCTGAAGGTTAGACAAATAGTGACTGAGGAGGCAACACAGATACAGAAAAGTTAACCATGCGACATGACTGTGTCCTGCAGCACATCAAATTCTCCATGCCACATGACTAAATTTACATTTGTATCAGGACCTTGCATCAAGTATGGAGTCGAAAACACACTGTTTCCCCTGGAAAATACGTGGAAGATAATCCTCCCTGAACTGTCAGCTGCTCGTGGTTCTTAGAGCATACCCATGCTTCCTTCTTGCGTCTTCCTCCTCCACCGTCAATATGAGCAGCCTGGCAACGGTGCAGCTGATGTGACCGAGAAATTATTGAGAGCAAGATATTCAGATGACACTAATGAGTGAGTGTGAAAAAGGGAAGAGGCTGAACAGATGTTGAAACCCATTCATGTCATTAGAAAGCACTGGATGTAACTGTGGTATACTGGAATCAATCGATTAAATTGGATTGCTCATTGAAAGGTTACAAATATGCCGACATTCCACTTGCTGCTCTTTTTCTTCCACTGTTGAATCAATTTGGTATTAAAGGATTTGTTTGTGTTTAAAGAAGAGAGACTGAAGAGCTTCATGCAGCTCTGTTTGAGACTAGAATGCAGATGGGAAACGGGCAGCAGAGGAGACAATAGGTCCAACACTGGGCAGGTGAGGAGGCAGCTGAGGACTTGCACCTGGAATATTTAACACTGCAGAACAAGTCTCTTTAGAGGAAAGTCACCCAAAGGCTTAATCCATTCAAACTGAGCTGAAAACTAACTCTTAACCTTGGATATACACTGCATTCTCCTGTGAGATGTAAGAGATACTAGTGCCTGCTTGATTCTCATCCTATTTTAATTAAATCAAAATTATTAAGAGTGCTTTAGATCAGGGCCCAACACAGCTAATGGTAGCCTGGTGGCTAAAGCCCTCCCCTTGCATGCGCTGGGATTCCATAGGGGTGCTGGTTCTAATCCCAACAGCTCCACTTCCCATCCAACTCCCTGCTTGTGGCCTGGAAAAGCTTTAGAGTACGGCCCAAAGCCTTAGGATCCTGCAGCTGTGTGGGAGACCTGGAAGAAGCTCCTGGCTCCTGGCTTCGCATCGGCATGGTTTCGGCCGTTGTGGACCCTTGGGGAGTGAATCAGCGGACGGAAGAACTTTCTCTTTTTCTGTCTCTCCTTTCTGTATATCTGACTTTGCAATAGAAATAAACAAATCTTGAAAAAAGGAGTGCTTTAGACCAAATATAACATCATTTACATATACATATATACGTATTTATATAAATACGGTGGAGTTTAAACAAAAAGGTCTTTGGATAAACAAATAGTTACACGTATCCCTTAAACTGCAAAGGGTGATAACCTAGAAGTTGTCACATTACCTTGATGCTGGGCTCGCTTAGGCAATTACAAATATGTGAGTGTGTTCCAGGGTGTTAATTCTCAACTAATGGTGCAGACTCTATATACCATAAACATCCAGAAGAGGGAGGAATTATCAAAGATCAGGAGTCCCAGCGAAATTATAGAATCTGAGTAGGAGATGGACCAAGATTTAAGGACTGATGTGTCAGCAAGCTACTGTTACATAATAAACCACACAAGCCAGGCCTGGCAAAGTAGCCTAGTGGATAAACTCCTCATCTTGCTTGTGCCTAGGATCCCATATGGGTGCCAGTTTGTATCCCAGCAGCTCCACTTCCCTTCCAGCTCAGTGCTTGTGTCACAAGAAAGCAGGATGGCCCAAAGCCTTGGGATGCCATACCCTTGTGTGGGAGACCAGGAAGAAGCTCTGGGATCATGACTTCGGATTGGCTCAACTCTGGCCATTGTGGCCACTTGGGGGAGTGAACCAGTGGATGGAAGATGTTTCTCTCTGTATCTCCTTCATTCTGTAATTTGACTTTTCAATAATAAATAAATAAATAAATAAATAAATAAATAAATCTTTTAAGCCTCAGAAACAGCCAAATGTATTGGTCTACCATCACCTCAAAATGATTCAGTTGTTCTATTGCTAATCTTGGTTTGTATTAAGTTGAACTATCTCACAGTCACAGGCTATTGTGATAAATTCTCTTTTTCAAAATGAGAATGTTAAAAAAAATTCCTTTGAAAAGTGTGGTCAAGATCGTTTATTAAACCTTAATGTATGAGACACAAATAGTTTCTTTCTCATCAGCCCATTAACAAAATAGAAATATTTGTGAGGAAAATGCTTCCTGGAGGTTCATTTTCGTAGATAATCATTCAGGTTAGTTAAATAATCACACTTCGATAGTTCATTTGCAGTTTGAACCCAAGGTCCCGGGCTCCTTGTCTAGTTCATTCTCCATCAGTTACAGATGGATCATGCAATTCAATTTAATACACTTCAAATACAAAAAGTTATCAGCAAGAAAGGGGACAGTCAATTTTAGCCTCGATTCAAGTCAATGTTCATAAAGATACGGAAGGGCGACTGAATGAAGGCATCAACACTTCAGGAAAGCAGCACATCGTATGAATCTGAGCTGTAGTTATCACAGTCTGTTTCTACCTGAAGCTCATTCCAGTTTGCATGAAACGATCAAATCAAAGCGGCATGGCGGGATGTCCCAGCGCAGCTGCATGGAAATGTCAGCCTTCCTTTCGAAGGTGAAGTGAGAAAGCTTTGCAAGTGGCACTTGTGCCTTGGATCAATGAGAACCTGACAGCACTTGGATGTTGTTGACAAGTGGCACGCAGTAGGCGGGCAAGAGGGAGAGATTTGCTAGCTGAAATGAAGCAGATTTCTAGAGAACTGAAAAATCTCCAGCTGTAGGAATTAAGAACAGAAAAACGGATTCCATTTTCTTACATAGTTTTCTAAAGTTCCCCCCTCACACACGGGGGAACTCTATCAGATTCTATTGGAAAATGTTCCCTAGAAAACGTAATTTAGAAGATTTGATGGAAAAGATTTTCCTTCAGCTATCAATAGCTAAATAATCTTTTGTGAACATCACAATTTATTAGAATCCCAAGTGCAGGTTTAGTTTAATATATTTCTTCAGACTGAATATGGACGTGTTTTCTGGAGTTTCATTGAAAAATGAAAGCACATATAAAGTGTATTCCAGCCCATTTAACTTTTCTATCTTCTTTTACGATCCAATGAATTTTATTCGTGCTAGCAAGTCATACCGAGCCTCAAGACTTTAGGATTAAGATTAAAATACTTGGTATATGAATTATTGTTAATACAAAATCAGTATATTTTTGTATTCGCCACTGTTGCCACTTAAAGGAATTGGGCTAACCTGGTGGTGTAGTGTAGTGATTTAACTAATTTAAAAGATGATGCTGACACAAATTCAGCTCAGTTCTGTTATTGTAACCCAAGGTTGGTGAAAGTCAGATGACTTCCCTACAGACATTGCATTGAGCACCTGAACTGCATTTCTACAGTCCTTCCCCATGCGGTGATCAGGTGCAAAATCAAGGTCCACTTCCCAGTAACAGTAAATATAGGACAGATGTCAATTCCAGTGGACTGCATTTGCCAGAGAATATGAATACAAAGGAAAAAAACTCTGTCATAAGCTAAGAACAAATGAATTACCTAAACTGCAATGAAATTCTACAAGAAGGGCAGGTCCTAGGCGAAGGGAAATTGGGGTTTTTTTCTACTCTGTGAAATCAGAGTTAAGACAATATAGCTATATGCAAATGTGAGAATAAACCCTGTGTGTTCCAGGGAGACTCCTATTTTTCTCCACTGGATAATGGCATTTTGGAGAAAGAATGGCTGTGACATCTGCTAGAGCTGTTCACACCATGGCATGCAGGTGCAGAGCTTGGAGTCATGGGTGCCACTGGGAAGGCAGCATTGAAGTCATAGTGAAGAAAGACCAAGTGGAAGAGCAAGTGGAAGCAGACGGTTGGGAAACCATGGATGTAAACTTTCAACAGGGAGTCAGTGACAAGGTTATGACTCCCACAACCAAACTGGAGAGAAGCAAAGAAATTGGGCAACGGGATACTAGAATCTCCTAGGAATGCACATGGAAGAGAGAAGGTGGGATGCCAGGCGACACGGGGACTGAGTGTTGGCAGTTGCTCTGCAACAGCACGAAGACACAGAGGGGCAGAGGTGTTGAGAAAGGTGGTGACTCCAGCTTTGTATTAAGCTGAGTGTGAGTTACTAGGGGGCATGCCAATTACCACTTCTTAGTAAGTAATGGCTTTGATCTTTATGGATGATGGATGGTTGAAGGTTACAGAAGCCATGGTCGTGCAGGCAACAAGCTGGGAGGGTGAGCTGACTGGACACAGAGTTTGCGACACAGAATGTACCAGAGATCTCATCTGTCATTGTAGGTGGCTCCGCTCAAGGGCTGAACTGTATTGATTATAGCAGGGCTGAAGAATACATGGTAAGTGTGGTAGTAGTGACCTGGAGCTAATCGTTTACGTCACAACAATTTTGTAAGCTCATTGCTCTCATTAAATAATAAGGTATACAGATTAAGAATGTGGAAATAGGGCGCAGTGTGGGGATAGCCTAATGGCTAAAGTTTCTGACTTGCATGAGCTGAAATCCTGTATAGGTATAGGTTCATATCCCAGCTGCTCCCCATCCCTTACAGCTCCCTGCTTGTGGCCTGGGAAAGCAATAGAGGATGGGCCAAACCTTTGGGACCCTGTATCCTTGTGAGAGACCTGGAAGAAGCTCCTGGCTCCTGGCTTCAGATGAGCCCAGCTCTAACAATTGTGGCTGCTTGGGGAGTGAATCAACAGACGGAAGATCTTTCTCTGTCTTTCTCCTTTTCTTTGTAAAACTTGACTTTCCAATAAATATAAATCTTCAAAAAAGTAGGAATTATCTTAAAAACCAGAGATAATGCAAGCTTATGCTATAATGCTTTTCAATGTTTAGATTTTCCTTTATTAATTCATTATAATTCTCTGATATCTATGCTTTTCAGAAAATTTCTGTTGCCAAAGCTACATCTTGGACCAGCCATGCCCATGTGCTATTTATTGTGTAGTTCATTTCGAATCCAGTCTCAGTAGCTTTGATAAATTGCACCCAGAGAATCAGAAAAACCAACAACTCAAGGCTCTTTCCCCAGCAAGTTGGTTGCTGAGCATTCATCAGCACCCCTCCAATTAAACAGAAATTTCCGTAAGAAAGAAAAAGGGTCACAGGGCCCCACTGAGCTCCACTTCCCACCGCGGAGGAATCACCTCTAACACAGTTATTTTGTGAATACAGTTCAGAGTTTCTGGTGGTCAGTCATTCCAGGAAGACAAATCTGTATGCTGTATGCCTGGAGGCTCCTGCGAAGTCCCTTGCTTGGGACTGGAGCACAAGGGCTGCTTGTACATTGCTCTGTCTTGCTGTGGTCCACTGCTCACGCTCTTCTGCATGAATCCGGTTGGACTTCTTTACGACACAACTAGCCTGCTGTTAGTTGTATCTCTTACTTGGGTCTCTGAGCTCTAAAGGCAGTGTCTGGGAGGCAAGTGGAAGAAACTCTAACATCACTGTCTATTTTCTCACTTCAGAAGTCACTGATTCACTTCCATCATATCGTCCTTGTGACACAAAAGATGAAAGTGTAGCGAGATTCAAAATGATGGGAAGCGGGCCCTGATTCATAAAACTGGAGGACGCAGGTGTCAGATCGATAGCTGAAGATCTGATGTCTTCTTTCTAAACCTAGCAGGAGCTCAGATTGCGGAAAAGCTAGAGAGAACCATCTGTGGAGCCACGACCAGGACACGCACTCTGAAATACATTGCAGAGTTTTTACCACCGCCAGTCCTGAACAAAATTTACACACAGAAACTAGATCGTCATTTCCAAATTGTGTCTTCCTGGGAGGAGTAAAGAAAGTGTGATTTGGAGGAATTTTATGGAGTGGAAGAGTCCAGCCTTGGATGATGATCAGTAATAAATATTGTCTATTTCTTTAAGGTTGGCAAAGTTTCTGTGTCTATGATGAAGAACTCAAAACTTTTCATCATTTTTTTCTGACTGTTTCACCTCAATCCATCTCTTGTATGAGATTCTGTTCTCACCTTGGCTGTTTATATCATACTTGCTTATATTTTCTTCTGCACCTATTTTTGCTTCTCTCTCTCTCTCTCTATGTATATGCATATGTATGTGTATGTGCATTTATTATTTTCATGCTTAGGAGTTTTACTTCTCTAAACAGTGTACCTATCCCACCTCTTGCTTCTTGCTTTTTGGTGGTGAATGGGGAAATATTATCCCTCTTTCACAAGCCCTTATCAATCCAATGGATATGCAAAGTCTTTGGGAAGAGCATTTAGCCTAACAGTGAAGACACTGGTTGCAAAGCCTCTATTTCATATTGGAATGCCTCACTTTGAGTCTACTTTAAGCTCCCAATTCTAAGCTACTGATAGTGCAGGTGTGGCTCAAGGTGGTTGGGTTTCTTCACTCAGGATGGGAAACCTAGACTGAGTGTCTACTTCCTGACTTAAGTCTGACCCAGCCTTGGCACTGGCGGGTCATTTGGGGACTCAACTGGTAACTGGAAACTATCTCTTTCAATGCCTCTCTGCTTCTCAAGTAACCCTTAAAGAAAGAAGATCAGCCATCTAGAGATAAGTATAAAAAGAAGAAATTTTGAGCAGGTAAAATGCGTACTAGACAGTTAAAAATTAAAAATTGAAGAAGAGTTTAATATATTTGGGTAAGGCTACATCTTAGAACCTTTGTGGAATTATTTCAAGAAAAGCAAAATTTATTAGAATATTTGCTTTTATGATTGTGGATTAACAGAAAGTCTAGAGATTAGAATTGTTGAATGCCTATCAGCTGTATTCTGCATCCTGCATCATTTTTGAGAGTCTGTCTCGCGTCAGGTGCCATGCTAAGCTCCTGAAGCAGCGTGAGAAGCAGAATAACAGCAAACAGCTGACAGGCACTTAAAATACAGGTTGGAAATTAGATGCTACTGTTGCTCATGCCAATTAGAAAGTCACCCTTTAATTTTGGAGATGTGACAGCTTTTCACAGGACTGAAAGGCTTCACCCTGTGTATAGGAGAGGATCAAATTTAGACACAGTCATGAGACATCATCAAAACATGGGCTCCTTCGATCACCTCCAGGTCGCCTATTTGCTGTAAGCCATTACACTATCTCAGACTGAGTAAAACATCCAAAAGTATAAGTGCTCTAAATCAGTGACTTAACACAGTCTTTACACATTTTTCCTTTAAAAAATAGCGGATTTATAAAAATACTGGGGGTATTATGATACATCAAATTAAGCTGGGGCACGGGATGCTCACATTCCCACTCAAGTGCCTGGTTCAAGTCCAGAATATTCCATTTCTGATCCAGCTCCCTGCTGGCACTATTTGGAAGCCACAAAATTTAGTCCCAGTACATTGAATCCCCAGCATCCACTTGGGAGATACTGGTTTGGCTTCAAAATAACATAATTCTGGCAGTTGCAGCCACTTAGGAGATAAGTAAATAATAATAATAATAAAAAAATAAACATGTCACTCAAAGCATAGGAGCTAGTGAAGGGAGCAGGAGCGCCATGTTTATTAACCCACTATTTTACTTGGAATTTACAACCAGCACTGCAGAACCAACCCATTTACCACACACACACGCGCACACACACACACACACACACACACACACACACACACACACACATACTCTTCATTTGAATGGCATTGCACCTGCTACCTGTCGGTGCATGGTGAGGTACTGCCTGCATATCTATGTTCTGGGAAGGAGAATTTCCTCGATAGCTTTAGAAGTTGTCCCTTACTGAGTTGCACATGCAATAATGTGGAGAACTCTGAGAAACTCTCAGATCAGAGTGCTATGACCTCTTCCATCAAACACTTGATTTGGTTGGTCTGGGGCATGAGCCATGCAGTACTCTGTACTGCTCCATGTGAGAGCTCGCTGTGGGTCAGTCTGGAGACTGTGTCCCTGAGGATCTCAGGGATAAACACCTGATTGTCAAGACCTTGGAAAAATTCAAGTCATGTTGGGACAGTGTTGAAATGGGCGGAGTGCACTTAGGTATGCCATTCAAGGCAAGCCAGCTGGAACGTGGGGCCAGGGTGTTAGACTAACCTCATTCTCAAAAGAGGTCAGAAGTATGGATTGTGTTTGTATTTGCAGTCTGCAAATTTTTACATTTGGGCAGCTGATTTACTATCTATACGCCTATCTGTGGTTGAAAATATAAGAAGGGACTGAAGAAGACCTGCTTTTGAACTAGAATCAACCAAAAGCATTGCCACTTTTGTGACTTTGTTCTTTGTGAAGAGATTTTATTCCAAATTCTTCACTCCGTTGCTGGTGCAAATGCAAGATAAATGCCAGATTATGTTCCAAGACTATAACACTCTCATGAGCAATGTTTATAATTCATCATTGTTGCCTATAAAACTCCCATACTCAATTTTGCAGAATAGATATATTCATAATGAGATAGTTATTTCTTCACCTCCCACTAAGCACAAGAGGTTGAAGATGAGCTTCTCTCAGTAGATTACACACTAGAGCAAAAAGTACATAAAATGAGATGCACTGTTGTCCCACACAGGCTTCCCTGGAGCATCCATAAGCTGGCTCTTTGGTGTCGTACTCAGAGCTAGCAGGACACAGCCTCAGAACGAAATGCACGTGCTTTCTGTGGCAGGAAACTTACTTTACTTCCAAATATACAGTGTCAAACGTGAGTCTATCAGCACTTCTAAAAGTTTCAGTTGGAGACGACTAACTGCCTTTCTTGAGAGTTGACATTTATTACGCTTTGAAACGAAAAGAAAAAGGGAAAGAGAAAGAAGACCTCTAATGTGGGATGAGCACCTGTCTCCCTGAAGAGACATCTCTTGCTGTCATTCCTTTGTGCTGAAGCCTCTGCTGTCTGCATTGTCTACTTCTTTCCAGTTCATTTGCCTCACCGCTTCCCTCTCTTTTTGTCCCATGGAATATTGGCACATCGGTTGGGTTAACTAATATCAAATGATAACTCTCTTTCCATAACCATCCTTTTACTGTCCTGGTGTAATGTTTTCATCCATTGCTCCCACTAGATAAGACAATGTTTCTTGAGTTTTAGGTTTCCAATAGTGTTTTTGTGCATAAAACCCTCCTCTGAGTTTGATGAGTTCAAATGTAGCAGAGTGCACACACAGAGACTAAACAAATAGGGAAAAGGAAATGGTTCTACTCCCTTGTGATGAGGGGATAAAAAGGCACGGTGCCCACCATTCCCTGCGACTCGAAACTCAACCCGGCCTTTCCAAGGCTGTCCTAAGTTCACCACAACTTTGCAGCATCTATAGGAATATCTCTTACCGTAAACAAAAGGTTAGTAGCTGTGTTTTCCAGCTGTTTCTTCGCAGCCAGATGTCTAAGCAGCCCACTTAGCAGCCTGTTAGTGCCTGTTAAGTAGGAGAACTATTCATTCTTATGAGATGTTGAACTGAATGTCGTTAGGCTTGGGTGACAGCAGATTGGCTATGAAGGCTGTCTCATTTCATCAGTGATGCTACAAAGATTGGTCTGATGAATGAAAGTCTAAGCCCTAACCGTGTCCCTCCTTCCCTGCTCTGCTTCTTTGAGTTCCATTTCTTACAGGGAGCATGCACGGGAACATTGTACATGATGAATATATTTCATTAAAACTGAATCTTTAAAACTGTATCCAGAGGTCGTTTGTCCTAAAGGGCTCATTTTTACTCCACAATATTTTTTTTTATATTCTCTCTCTACCTCTCTTTTTCTCTAAACATGTTTTTTTATTATTATTATTCAAAAGACACATATACAGAGAGGAGGCAAAACAGAGAGAAAGATCTTCCATCCATTGACCACAATGGCTGGAGCTGTGCCCATCTGAAGCCAGGAGCTTCTTCTTGGTCTCCCATGTGGATGTGGGGTCCGAAGGCTTTGGGTCATTCTTGACTGCCTTCCCAGGCCACAAGCAAGGCACTAGATGGGAAGCTGGGCTGCCAGGATATGAATCGGTGCCCATATAGGATTCCAGCACATGTAAGGAAAGGACTTTAGCTGCTAGGCTATTTTGCTGAGTTTTCTCTCTTTTTAAGAAAAACTCACCTTCATAGGTGGTGAGTTTATACCTTATAGAAGCATGTTTGTTAATGCATAGGCGTTGGTTGTTGCTTTGTTTTATTTTATTTGATTACTGCAGATTTCATGGTAACTGTTGATAGGTACCTGCAGGAATGGAGACTCTGTTGGTGGGTTTGGAAAGACTGAGGGGGAATATTCAGAGTGCAAAGTTCAAGTCAGTGAGCCATGTGGGACCTGGAGGAACAGCATGGCTTGGAGCAGATCTTACAATCAGCCTTTTCTGTTGGTCCCATGCACCTGTGAAATAGATAAGGAGGTAGCTAGACAGTAGATGCTGAGGTTGCCAGCCATCCCTGCAGCCGTTCTGGACCTACAGCCCCACAGCCCTGCCCAAAGACTCCATCTTTTCAGGAAATTGGAACAACTTCAGCTTCCATGAAATTGCCACTGAGAACTCAGAATTGGCATGGGTCAAAAATAATCAATACCACTGCCAGCTGCATCCCCCAAATACCTGCTAGCTAATTACAATATCATTATAATAAAACAGATACTCTCACTCCATCAGGCACCTGACACCATAGTTTCTGAGATGCTCTAAAACAGAAATGGACTCAACCCTATACCAAACTCTGTCCTGTATGATGATTTGATTCAATGCCACCCCACCTCTTCTGTGGCTCAAGATTATAGAAAGGAATGGCATTGAATAGGTGAGCGCAGGTCCCTCTGAGGTTGGCCAATAGTCCCTGATCCATACAGATGTGCACTGTCCATACAATGAAATCCTGTATCCGCTAGCCTCTGGTTATGCTCCGTTCTCCAATTCTTCCTTGCCTTGGAGACAAGAAGCTAAATCCAGCCACCTAGTATGTTTGCATTTGTCCAGAACAGCCTGGGTGATTCTGACTTAAGACATTTTATATTTTGAGCTAACTATTGTGTCTGTAAATTGATGCTAAACAAATACTCCTAAAACCAAAAATAATATTTTAAGACTAAATTAGTTTTGATATTATGAGAACTAAGAAACATTGAATCTATTCCAGAAAAGATGCATCTTACAAAGAATAGGAACATCACCTGCATGCAAATATGAAGTCTAATAGCTACAGAGAATGCATTTTCCTGATTTTACTTAACGAAACAATCTCAGAAAGTCAACTTTATATCCATTTTACAAAATACTTCAGCAAATGTGATTGCTGTGGTTGGTGTTTCAGAGCCAGAACTTCATTTCCTTTCCTCTTACAAGACACCATCTTCTTTCGTAATCCTCAATTATGGAATAATATCACTTTCGAATCTACCAACATCTATGTAGCTTAAAGGGATTCAACGCAATTGTTGAAGTCAAGCATTATCAATGCTACCACTCCACTTTGTAGCAAAAGATCCAGAAACCTTGACAAAACATTTAAATAGAAAGTTCAAGACTAAGAAAAATTTGAAATAATGCAAATGAGGTAATCCCCAGTAACGTTAAAAAGGCACAAATGTGTTAAAATGAACAGCAGATTGTTTTCATCAGAAGTCATGTTTTGAAGAGTCCTACTAATACATTTTTTTTCGATTTCATGTTTAAATATTCAAAAGCACTTCCAAATCTATATGACCGAGGAAAAAAAATAAAGCAATAGACCTTCTGTATCTCTATGGATACAAAAAAGCAGATTTAAGCTCTATCATGATTTACGATCTTTATCATGAATTCTACATTCTGTGTTACGAATATATTCATCCCACCTTTACGTGTAAAACAAATGCAGCAAAATGTTAATCATATGTGAGCCAAATGGAAGGACATGCCGCAACATACTTTGATATTAGAAAACAAAGTTATCTTTTTAGGAAGAGACATCCCTGAAAATATCAAAGGACAGGATAATTGTCAGATGTCTAAGAGAAGGAGGAAGACAAATTTCACACAATGCAATGCCAATTAGATGGACAACACTTGCCAATGTCTGTAGGATATTCGAGTTAGAACTCTTTACCTTCAGTTATTATACAATACAGGAATGGGTGCAGAAAAGGATGGGAGAAGGGAGAGGTGGGGAAACAATTGATGGGTACCAAAGCGCAGCTAGAAAGGTGTTCACTGTCCGGCAGCGCTGGACTGATGCATGGAACCAATAACCATTCACATAGATTACTGATTGATGACCAACAGCCAAAGTTTAATAAAGGCCAGAGACTTTAAAGCTCGAGAAACGCATAGGCAAGGAAAGAGGGGCTGAAACAGGATACAGCTGGCAGGCCCCCATGCAAAGGGGATCAATCAGTAAACAATGCATTCTTCTATAAGGCTCCTCTCTTTGATCTCTTATACCTGAACTTGAGGATTAGGGAGTACCCGCTTCTACATTTATGTATCAACTGCTCCTGGAGCGTTCTCAACAGGATTCCAGCTGACTGTGTCAGTAAACTGGCAAAGCTTCCCATTTGTTTTTTTTCATAACCAATTGACTTCCTATAGAATGAAGTCATATGTGCTGGAGTTCTAACGGTAATGCACCCTATGCGTCTCTGAAAAATTGAAAGTGGGGAGGAAGGGGAATTCCTTTATGTGAATTTAATCAAATTTGCTGTCTTAAACTGAGGGACAAATGTTGAATATTTTCCACACACAGACAAAATATTTGAGAGGATCCATTTACCTTGATTTGCTGTTCACTGTCCTGCAGCGATGGATTTGGTACACAGAGCGTATAATGACACGCGTGGACTACTGACTGATGGTCAATAGCCAAAGTTTAGTAGTGTCATCAGACTCTTATAGACTGAGAGCCACATAGGACACAGGAGAAGGTGTTGAGCTTATGTAGTTCCCATAAACCTTTCTACGGAACCCATCAATTTTTTCTACACTCTTGTTTGGAACTGTCTTTTGTTTATCCCACCAAGTGTTCTCATTCAAATAATATCCAATCAGTTGTTCTCATACCAGTGTTAACCTAGCAATTGAAATCCTATGTTCACTGTCCTTCTAGAATCACAATGTTCCCCTACAATTTACCATCAATGTAAACATGCATTGAAACATTACATAATATCTAATAGATACAAGCTGTATGGGTCAACTAAAAACTAACTCCCCAAAATGCCAGTGTTTATAGTTCTGCAAGATTTAATATTTGTCAATTTGATTTTATTTTAATATTTATCAGAAAAAGTGAATTTGAAAGGATTGTTTGGGGAGAAGGGGAGGGAAGATTAGGTTGCTCTGAGAGTTGGAAGGTGTCTGGAAATTTTCTGTGAGCTCTCTCCTCCTGACTCTGGACAGGTCATCTGTGGTGGAACTGATGTAAGATGGAGACCTCTGATATTTCTCATGGGTCACGTGTCTCCCATCAGTCAAGTGTCATGGTAGAGAACTGCAGCAAGCAAGCTCTGTGGTGGTCATTCACAGCTCTGAACATTTACTTGCACCTGCTGGGGGCTCAGTTCCAAAAGTCCCCAGTTCAGGCAGGAAATCTTCTATCCCAATGAAATGGACAACTGTCAGAAAGCCACACATGCCTTCCTGAGGTTTGCAGGAAAATGGGGTGTGTGGGGAATGAGGAGAGCAGTGACACAACCCGCATATAGATACACAGCCATGCAGGTCCGGGGCAAGTGCTCCATGAAATAATCCAAAACTCTCCAGGCTTTGGGGTTCCAAAGGCAGAACCCAGACTGGAAACAGGTGAGGTTCCTCCTTTTACAGAAGACACCAAGCAATCTTTGTACTTCCAACATGAAATGACACACCAGGCAATGCTGTCCTAGAATGAGGACCTGGCCAAGTGGCAGAGGTTGAGCTCATAGGAACAGAACCCAGAGGCAGAAGACCAAGCCAGGCTACCGCAGAGCACCAAGGGGCCACGAGGAAATGTGTTGTGGATGGAAAGGAAAAGCAAGCCTATGAACAAAGGTGGCATCCCATCCTGAGGCATGGAGTCTACTGACAACAAGGAAGGAGAAGAACAAAACCAATGACTGCATCCTCCCGGTTTTACGTAAGCACCAGTGTCACCCAAGGGTGGCCAGTGACAAGTGCAGACAGAAAACCAGGTTATGTGCTTTGTGCTTATGGAAGTCTGAATTTCATTTTCCATAGTTTCTTTTGAGAGATCCCATTTGGGTTCCTCTTCCTTCATGTCAAGCTTTTGGATTTGAAAAGAAAACTTGTGTATTGAGTAGGAAGTTATTCTCCAAAAGCATGGCCACTAGAGAGACCTACAGCAGAGAAGAATCTTTTCATCTGACAGCTGACTGCAGAATGAAAACCCCATTGCAGAACTACAGAGGCAGTAGTAACACACGATGACATAGACAAGGGAGACCAGTTGTTCTTTTGAATGGGTTCAGATGAGTTAATACATGCAAACCCATTTCAGGGATGGTTGTGTCTCTCCCATTAGTATTACAACATGGAAACTCGTGCAGGGACATTCAAATGACAATAATTTGAACAGTCCTGATCTCTAAAAATGAAACAAGTAAACAGCAAACAACAAGAATTGAAAACTTTGAACCTGGAAAAATAGCTTTAGATAGTAGGAGGAAAAGTCAGCTTACGTTAAAATCAAACTAGAAAAGGAGTTAGGCCTGCAGTCAGAAATCAGAAGATCTCCCTGTGTAACTACGGGTTACCCTTTCATGCCAAGTTATTGATTGTTTCTTTGGTCTAATACAAAGCTCTCTGAAGAGGCTTCTGTATCTGGGAATTATGGAAACCATGAAAACTGGTCTTGGAAGAGTTCGAGAACACATTCATCAATGACACAGATTTTGAACAACAGATCCAAATGTCAAACTAAAAAGAATACCTGCAGGTTGTTCAACATTCAATTTAATTGCGAGCTCCACAGTAATACCTTCTTTAACAGGAAAGGCTCCCACCTCCAGAGTACCAACGACATTTCTCGTGATCCCTCGTGGCGTACCTACCTAGAGACAGAGGGGGCACTTGGGCATTGTTCTGCTTGGTGATGACTCACAGAGCTCTTAAATAAGGGTGGGTGCACCAGTAGGAAATGGGCAATCAGCATCCGTCACACCTGGGGTGTGGTGAGGCGCTCTACCTCTTCCGTTCAGAAGGCATGTGCTCAGGGGTTTCTGTCACGCGAAGGGTTTCTTGCTCATGGACTCCAATTCACCTTGAAGCAGGTGTATGGACGATCCAGGTCATTTTGTAATCTAGGTTTGATCTCAGAGTGTTTCCTGATGTTGGTTCCTCCTGGATCACCATCATTTCTAGATCCAAAGCACTGGCCCTATGGGCGTGTGTGAGACCACACTTAGGGTCTGTCGTGGCCATGCTGCATTTGCCTTAGTGACTGCAGGGAGTATTAACAGCTATACATCTGCCTTCAGCATCCATCTGGTTTCTCCAGGGATGCGACTGGTACATTAGAGAGTGCTTCTGGCATCATCAGCGACATGCCCTTCAGCAACTTGAAGTGCTGATACTTTCCATATTCTTTTCCCCACCATCACTCTCACCCCAGTATAGGATTAGCTCAAAGACAAGATCTAGACAGTGCATTTCTGTGTCTACTGCACAAAACTTGAATTGCTAAGTAATATAGTTACTTTCACTTTTCCCTTTTCCTGCCATTCACTAATATCCTACCATTGAGCCAACATGAATCCTTTAAAAACAATTGAGGCTATCAAACTCCTCTGCTAAGAACATTTCAGTGGTTTCCTTCCACCCATCGAGTAAAATCAAATTTTCTTACCAGGGCCTATCAATCCCCTGGGCCACCTTTATGTAAAGCCATTGTGTTCAACAGCAGCATCTCACACGGACACTGGTCTGTGTTCCAGTTACTCCATGGTAGATCCTATTCACTGCTAATGGCCTGGGGAAACAGCAGGAGATGCCCCACATGCTTGGCTTCCTGCCAAACAGTGGGGGACCTGACTGAAGTCCATAACTCCTGATTTTTGGTTTTGGTTTGCTTAACCCCTGGAAGTTGCAATACTCTAGGGAATGGAGCAGCAAATGCAAGATCACTCTCTCTCTCGCTCTCTGTAACTTTTTCAAATACATAATTAAATAAATTTTATAAGGCCTGCCAGTGACCACACAATCTAGATTTTATCTAGGTGCCCATACTTTTTTCTCTCTTCCATTTCTTCAGTTTTTGCACAAGCCTCTTCCCTCCCCCAGGGGTCTTCCATCTGCATCTTAAACACAGCTGTATCCTCATCCTGGTGTTTACAGGTGCCTTTGTCCTGATGCGAACTGCTTTCCCCAGTAGGCTGAAGTGTAGCTCTGATGTTTTGTCCTGCTCAAATGATCCATCTACAAGAAATTTTACCTTGCCTCCAAGGCCAAGGTGTGATTTTCAGCCTGTTTCACTGTTTAGCCATTTGTCTGTGTCCTCTGACTACCATATCAGGGCAGCAATAGCATACAAAACAACAGCAAGCTATGATTTCCTCTAGATTCTGCTTCCACTGAAGATTGAGTTATAGACAGACATCTGAGCTACATACGTAATATATGAAGTTTTACTCTGGAATAAGGAGGTCCTTTCTTTACATAATTTCCCTGGTGAACAAGACTTACAGAAGATGCATATATTTATAATTTGAAGATACATATATTTATATATGTATTTACATTTATAGATATTTTTATTATTTGATTTTGTTCTTGTTGTTCAGAAATGGATTGGCTACTCTGCGTCATTTGTGAGTTCACAAAAATTTAGAATTATTTTTCTAACACTGTCAAAAAAGAGTTAGCATTTTGACAGAGATGACATTGAATCTGTATTTTTTTTAGATTGTATAAACATTCTAATAATATTGACTCTTCCAATCTGTAAATGAGAATTATTGCCATTTTATGCATTGAAGTATAAAGATGCTAAATTTTCTCTTGTGCTAAGATTGTAACCTACAAATTTATTGAATTGGTTTATTAATTCTAACTGTTTTAGTGTTGGTTGGTTGCTGGAGTATACAAGTTTATCCATGAACAGAGTCATGCCATTTTTTAAAAGACTTATTTTTATAGAAATATAAATATGAAGAGGAGAGACAGAAAGATCTTCCATCTGCTTTTTTTTTTTTTTACTCCCCAAGTGGCTGCAACAACCAGAGCTGAACCGATTCGAAGCCAGGAGCCCTGAGCCTCTTCTGGATCTCCCACGCTTATGCAGGATCCCAAGTCTCTGGGCCGTCCCCCAACGTTTTCCCAGGCCACAAGCAGAGAGTTGGATGGGAAGCAGAGATGCCAGGATATGAACTGGCACCCCTGTGGGATCCAAGTGCATGCAAGGCTAGGACTTGAGTCACTGGGCTCATGCCAGACCCCTCCTTCCCAATTCTGATATCATTAATTTCTTTTATTTTACCTAATTGTTCTTGGTAATATTTCCGAAACATATTAATTAAAAGTGATGAATCTGGATATATTTGTCCTATTGCAAATCTAAGAGAAAATGCTTTCATCCTTCCCCAATTCAGTGTAAACTGGCCGTTGGTTTGTTATTCACAATATTTGCAATTTTCATGTGGTTGCTTATATAGCTGATTAGTGGATGCTTTTAATAAAGAAGTGGTGTTGAGTCTTATCAAATATTACCTCTGCATCTGTTGAGATGAGCACATGTTTTTACTTTTCACTGTTGATGTGAATGGTATTTATTGATCTGTGAATGTAGACACACTCACGCATTTCTAGAATAAGTCCCTCTTGTCCATGATGTATTTGATGTGACTTTGAATTCAGTTTGCTAATATCTTGTTGAGATTCTTAGCATCTATGTTGACCATGGATAGAGAGCTATAGTTTTCTTGCTGTGTGTTTCATGGTTTTACTACTAGAATGATGCTAGCCTCAGTAAAAGAATTAAGCAGAATTCCATCCTATTCCATATGTTTAAATCATTCCACTTAGAAAATTTTTTTAAGAGCTCAGTAACAGAATTATCAGGTTCTGGCCTTTTCCTTAAAAGAAAACTAATTACTGCTTCAATCCTTTAATTGTTCATGGATGTGTTTAGATAGTCTCTATCATGATTTAATTTTGGTAGATCATACATACCCAGGAATTGTTCCATTTCTTGGCCAGCCCTTCACTCTCAGTCTATGTGTGTCTGTATCTGTCAGTGTGGAATACTGCCTTTCAAAGTGTGCCTGACACAGTGTCCCTTGGGAACTTGTTACAAGTGCAAAAACCCAGATTCCTCCTCTCACCCTGCTGAGATGGAACCTGCATTGTGCTTCACCTGCAAACCAAAATGTGAAAAAACCGTGAGAACACATAAAGGATTCTAAGGCATTTGGCTTTTATCACGATTGAGGAGAAGCCAATGATTTAGGAATACAGATGAGCATAAATTAAATTTCTAAACATCCTGCTGACTGGGCCAGACACAGTAGCCAAGTCCTAGCCTTCATGTGCCAGGATCCCATATGGGTGCTTATTCACATCCCAGCTGCCCCACTTCCCTTCAAGCTCCCTGCTTGTGGCCTGGGAAAACAGTAGAGGATGACCCAAAGCCTTGAGACACTGCACCCTTGTGGGAGACGCAGAAAAAGCTCCTGGCTCCTAGCTTAGGATTTGCTCAACTCTGCCTCTTAGGCTCTCTGGGGAGTAAGTTAGTGGACAGAAGATCTTTTCTCTGTCTCTCTAAAACATCTGCCCAAATAAACTAAATAAATCTTTCAACAAAGCCCTTCTATGCAGGTAGTAGACCAGCGGTGGTAGTGTAGGAATTGGTAAGTCTACTGCTGCCGTGGGTGTGGAAACAGGAAGTGTGAGAGCCCCAGCTTGCATTTGCCCCTATTTCTAAACAAGACACTTGGGGTTATCTAGTTACTGACTGTATGTGGAGATGGGTGATGTGGAATACATCCTATGCACCCTAGCCTGAAAAACAAACCATTATCACCTCTCCAGTTCTCAGGTGAAAGTTACTTTCTGGATATTCTTATGACTTTCTTTTTCAAATTTTGGCACTTACTCTTCACTGTTAATTAGACTTTCACAGGAAGCATAGAGTTGTCTTATAAAATGCACACCATAACTGAAGGTGATGAGCAATTTAAAATGACCTCGATACCAGTGAAATCACTGGAGAATACGCCAGCAGTATCCATAACTACAAGTAAAGAATAACAAGACATTACGATTTCATTGAAAATTGTGAGACTGTATTAGAAAATACTTCGGGAAAGGAGGTCAGACCTTCACTGAGCAGAATTAGGGAGGGGAACAGAAGTGGCCGTCTGCCTAGGTGATATAAGCGAAAGTGCTACAGGATCTAGATAAGCGTTCCAGAAGGCAAGGATGCAGTGCCAAAACAATAACACTGCTTTCCAGAATTGAAAGAAATACATTGACATATGGGGAGCTCATATGGAGAAACAATTGCCTCTCACTTAGACACCGAACTGGGAGCCTGAAGAATGAGAAGAGCCAGCGGTTGATCAAAATGTAGAGCTCGTTGATGGGAGCACCCTAGAGCAATGACAGGTTCAGGGTGGAGTTCCTGGGGTCTGCCCAGGCATGGAGGGTTTTACTCGCCAGATAGTAAGGCTCTTCCACTCTTCCTTCTGGTTGGGACTGCTCGGCCTGAGACTCAGGTTCTCGTCATTGCTGTCCTTTCTGAGTAGTGACACCTTGGGGTCTCCCTGGGATGCAGCGCCTGGGAGAGCACCTCCTGGGTTAGCTGCACCTAGCCATTGCCAGGGCACCTGTGCATTCTGATTGGCCACTGCCTGAGAGGCACTGTTATGTCTGTTGTGACATCATAGTACATCAGCCCAAGGTGGATGCCAGCTACTCCTGCAAAGGAGCTCCCAGCTCTGTCTCAGGTGAAACATTTTGAAACACTCAGAAAGGAAGAGGTTACTAGTACATTCTAAAATGTATTGAGCATTTTAATCAAAGCGAAGTATTTTACTGGACTATAAGTGAATCTAAATACAAGGAAAATCATAAAAATAATTATTAAAATGATACTAAAACTCCACTATGTTTTCCATCTCACTAGAAGAAAAATCAAGATATGTAAGGAGTTTAGACATTTTTAGAACTACAAGACAAGAAGACATGTTCAATGTGTGATGCCCATTACATGAGAAGATCCGGTCATGAATGTTAGCATGGGTGTACCACAGAAGTATCAACAGCACATAAATATGTATTAACCTGCTCTCCTTTAGTCACCTGGGCATTATACATTACAATGACCATCAGAAGCATTTTTATACCAGGACTTAAGCATTCTGAGAGCAGTAAATGTTAATATTGTTACAGCTTGAATTTTTTTTAAAGATTTATTTTTAAAAAGGCAAATATGCATGGAGGAGGAGAGACAGAGGGGAAGATCTTCTGAGGATGATTCACTTCCCAAGCGCCTGCAATGGCCAGAGCCGCATAGATCCAACGCCAGGAGCCAGGAGCCTCTTCCTGGTCTCCCACACAGGTGAAGGGCCCCAAGACCTTGGGCCGTCCTGGACTGCTTTCCCATGCCACAAGCAGAGAGCTGGATGGGAAGTGGCACTGTCAGGATTGGAACTGGCGCCCATATGGGTTCCCGGTGTGTTCAAAGCAAGGACTTTAGCTGCTAGGCTACTTCTCCAGGTCCTACAGTTTGAATTTTCACATAACATGGGAATGATGCCTAACAAAAACAGTTGGATAGTTGATGGCATCTGGTTATGTAAAAAATTATGGAAGTATGCCTGGCTGAAGCACAGCTTTATGATTCAGCACATGGTTCACTCTTCAAAATCTGAATATCCAAAGATGGCATGCTAAATTACACTATGTAATTTACAGAAAAAGATAAAACAAAATGACTTGAGCTTTTCCTCCATCAATATGCAAGTTGTGTGGTTGCAGAAGGGAAAAGAGGAAGGAAAAGGAAAAAAATAGCAAACTTGTTTTAGTCAGAAATGGATGGTTCTAGTCACACAATGTGAGAGCATAAAGAAGCTCCAATGACTGAGAGTACCTATGTGGTGCAAAGAAAAGTTATTAAAATCCAGTGTGGGTGAATGAATCATGCTATCCAACATCATGTGCTACTTAATGTCATTTCTGAAAGCAAAATCCTAAGTTTTTTTTCTGTCTAGTTTACTGATGCGGGATCGCATTGTAGAAACATGATTGCACAGTCATGCTCAGGACAGAGTTGGGCACATAGTGAGTGCTTCTCCAATGGAGGATGAGGAAATTCTATGCCTATCTTCACATATTTCTTGCATTGTTCTGAGTTTCAAGAATACGTAAAAGTGTGAGTATTTGGTAGAATAAAAACCAGTTTTAAAACTCTTACATTCTTTTTATTTTTATTTGGAAAGTCAACCTCACAGAGAGGAAGAGAGACAGAGAAAGATCTTCCATCCGTTGATTCACTCCCCAAGTAGCTGCAACAGCTGGGGCTGTGCCGATCCAAAGCCAGGAGCCAGGAGGCTCTTCTGGGTCTCCCATGCAGGTGCAGGGTGCCAAGGCTTTGGGTCACTCTTGAGCTCATTCCCAGGCCACAAGCAGGGAGCTGGATGGGAACTGGAGCTGTTGGGATACAAACCTGCACCCCAATGGGATCCTGGCGCATGCAAGTTGAGGACTTTAGCCACTAGGCCACTGGGCTGAGCCCAACACTTTTCTTTTCTTCTTCTTCTTTTTTTTTCTTCTTTTTAGCTTGAGAATTGGAGGGATCCATTCTTAGCTCTTCTATTTCTTGAAATTACTACAGGTCATGTCTTCAACATCACCCAAGGATTATTTCTTATCCTAGTGTTTGAGACTGGAATTAAATCCCAGTTCACTCTGTAACCCAGGAGGCAGCAGGTCCCAGCCACCAGTGGAGTGTGCCTGGATTGAGAGCTCACCTGCTGGTTGCCCTTGAGCCTTTCCGCAGCCATTGCAGGCGCTGGGGTGGGAATCAGCTGGGAACAGATCTACCTCCTCACTCCCATCCCCTTTTCTGTCTCCCCTCTTCACACCTCTCAGAAAAGAAAAAGTCTCTCACCTTCTAAAAACAAGTCACAGAACAACTGCCTGCGATTCCCTCTGGGCCCCGACAGTCGGCAATCCGCCTTGTGGCTTGCAGCGTCACTGTGTCATGGATGATCTTGGCGGGGCGATGTTGTAGAAGGTCACACTTTAGACCAGGCAGCGTCTAAGAAGGCGATTTCAACCTGGTGTGAAAACATTACTGTGAATCTCTCAGTGGCTTTGGCATCTCTCTCTAAATACCTGTACTCATGACGAAGGTTTGTGAAAGTTGTGCGTAAGGAAAATATGAGAGAGAACTGTTCACTGGGTGACATTTCCCTTGCACGAATGAACAACAAAAGGGTGCAAATCAGAGGCATGATGCATGATACTGGTCCTGGTTCATTCTCCTCGCACGCAGGAGCTCGGGAAATCTGCCAGATGGCAAGCATTTCAGAGGTTGGTAGGTTTGGATTTGAATTTCCTCTGCTACACCACTTCCAGTTCCATTAACATTACATAATATCCATAAGCCTGGGAGTCCAACCTCAGATACGCTAAGTGTGGGCTAATGGGCCACCTGACTCAGTTCCCAGCACGCCAACGAAAAAGATGACAGCTATTATGTTTCCCTGTTCCCACTTAAATCGCTGGCATTTTACTGGTAATGAGGCTGATGTATAATGTCTTACGTATGCTTTAATGGACACTGACTTAGGAACTACTTAGCAGTTTTGTTAGAATAAGGCCATGTTGTTGCTCCGTTTTGGCAGCAATGAGCAGTCTACAGACTCAACCACCACACTCACATACATAGTCCTTGAATATTTTGCATAGAAATATCTCGAGGCCATCACTTTTGGAATGTGTACAGTTCATAGCTCTCCATCATATTGCAAAGTGATCAGAAAAATTGCTTGTATTTTCTTCTGCTGGCATTATAGATCTAATTGTATAAATAAAATATTCTTTATGCCAAGATCACTAAACCTTAAAATCTAATAATAATGGAGCCTTGCCATTTTAATAGGGATATAAGCTTTCTAAAGTATTTTTAGATATATTGCTTCACAAAGTACGAGGATCCAAGCCAACATGTCATAAAGGGAAGATAACCTTATGTAGAATGTTCCATTCTTAAACAAATGAGTTATAGAAGATCTCTCTGTAAATTTCTTCTTGCAGCAGTGTCCTGCGGGCTCTATTCCAAATAGGAAGCAGAGTCCTACCTTTGGATAGCGGTGACTCCACTGGTGCCCAGTCTTGAGCACAGGCCCCAGTTCTACTCTTCAGGAATTGTGCAATGCTGGGCAGCTGTTCACTTCCTTGAGCAACAGTGCGCCATTCGTTGGAGGGCTTTGTTAATATTCATTCTTCCAAGCTACTGTATCGTGTGTATTGCATTATGCAAATAGTGAATAAGTGGGGCTGACTCATTTCATTTCCAAGGCACTATTTTCTTATTTGAAATCAAAGAGTTATAGAGAGGTGTGGATGATGGATAGATGATAGATAGATAGATAGATAGATAGATAGATAGATAGATAGATAGATAGATAGATAAAACTTCTATACTTTGGTTCACACCTCAAAAGGCCACAACAGCTAGGCAGGACTGAATCAGGTTGAATGCTGGAGGTAGCAGCTCCATAAAGACCTCCCATATGACTGTAGAGGTCCATATATTTGAGCCATCCTTTACTGCTTTTCCAGACATTTAGCAGGGTGATGAATCAGAAGTAAAACAATCAAGACTTAAACCAGGGCTTTCCTCTTGGATGTCCTTTGCGAGCGGAGGCTTACCTACTGCAACGCAAGGCTGGCCCCTACTTCTTATGTCATTCTCTTGCCCTTTTTCACCAGACTGGAGTTTTGTTAGGTTTTCATTCCACAGATGCAATACAGAAGCCTTGGGGACACGGTGCTTGTCAACTGTACAGAAAAAGCATCTCAGTAAAACCTGGGGGCAGATACGATCCCTGATTGAGTGGATGTCCGTATCAGAGTGGAACAGAACCAGTAGCTCCCTAAGAAAGCAGTTAACTGCCACATCTGTGCCTGGGGCAGAGGGCACATGGGACACTCAGTGTCCCTTCCTGTCGCGTGTGTCCTCAGCAGAGCCTTGCTGTGTTCTCCTGTTAGAGTGCCTGCAGCATCATGATAGACACAGGTATCCTGGGGGCTCTGCCTTGGGTCAGAATAAGTGGGGGTAATTTTGGGGCAAATTCTACCTTCTAGCAGTAGCATCATAGTTGTGTCCCAATCTGGCTGAGTTACTAATGTAAGATGACTGGCAAAATAGTTAAGCCACAGGGAAACCCAGGCAGTATTTTTGTTCTGTGATTTTTTTTTAATAGCACTACTCTCCCTTGAATAACAAAGTGAATAGATTTCTGCTCTCTGTCTTGGTTCTGTGATCAGCAGCAAGTGCCATTGGAGAAAGAGCAGAGAATCGGTTCTCTCTGACAGGTGGCTTGGTTATGCTGACCCTGTGGCTGCTGGTCACACAGTGGATGAACCAGGATGGAGCAGTGACAGGAATGTGGCCTTGGGTGCTTGTTGACAAGCAGTCTAAATGAAGAGTGGGGATCTTGGCATCCAGCGGCTATAATGATTCCTTCTAAGGAAGGGGCTTCATACCGCTTGAATCACAAAGTTCCAAATTTACAAAGAAAGTTCCTTGGGCTTCAAAAATTTTTGCAAGACATAGAAATACAGACAAACATCTCACAAAAATTTTAAAAATGTTCTAGTCACTTCAATATTGTTACTGATATTTCAAGAAAATGAAAATCCACCTGATATTTTCCATTTTATGATATTTTAGTGCCTGGCACAAAAGTGTCAATTCCAAGAGCAACCTATGTGGTGATTAGCAATGAAATGATTTGTACTAGGATAAGGTCTGGAGTTCACAGCATTGCATGGAAGGACAGTGTCATTAAGAGGAGTTAATATGTGTTCCTGTTGGGAACCTGCCTTTTAAAAATATTTATATTCTTTTAATTGAAGGCAGAGAGAGAGAAAGAGTGAGAGATCCTCCATCTGCTAGACCTCAATAATTGCAAACAGCAGTGCTGGGCCACGTGGCAAGGGACAGGAGCTCCATTCGGGTCTCCCACATGGGTGGCAGGGGCCCCATCACTTGGGGCATTGCCTGACCCAAGGACTGGATCAGAAGCAGAACAACTAGGACTTCAGTGGACACTCCCAATGGATGGTGTGTCCTTAGGGGTGATTAGCTCACTGCTTCACAACACCAACCCCCATGGATGACTTCCCTGTTACCCCAGAGACTTACCCACTGCCCTACAACACCAACCTCTTAGGTGACTTCCATGTTATATGGGTGAGCTACCACTGCCCCCCAACACCAGCCTCCTATGGGTGACACCCATGTTACCTGGCTGACCTACCTGCCTAGGTGACTTCCCTGTTATCCCAGAGACTTACCTACTGCCCCACAACACCAGCCTCCTATGGGTGACGTCCATGTTAACTGGGCCTGGACAGCTTCTAAGCTGCCACTGCCTGGTGGCGTCATCCAAAGCTTTTGTACGTGTTTCTTCATGGATTGTCTTTGAAAATATAACTCCAATCATCCTTGTGCTTATTTAGTAGCCATTTCTCAGCTCCATCATGTGAAATGAACCTTTGGGACCAGCTATATCTACCCTGTGTGTTTGATTTTGCTGGGTAAATTTGAGATCGTCTTACAGCTACAGACTGTGTAAAGCATGATGATTTTCTTCTGTTGACTGAGCAACGATACTCTTAGAATGATTCCTGATATTATTTGTTGTGTAATATAAATTCTGTGAAAAGACCTAGGGGAATGCACTCAGATATACCAGTGTGTGTTCCCTCAGTGCTGCCTCCTGGTAGGAAACATTATTTAAATTCTCTAACCTTACATTTTCTCATCTAGGCTTTCCTCACTGTTCACAGAGGAGGAATTCTAAGACACCCAGTGGATGCCTGAGCAATGACGAGTCCTGATTCTCGCAATTTATAACCTTACCTTTTCGACTAAGCTCATATCACACACATCCTCAGTTTGTGACTCAACAGCAAACGTAGTGTGGATTTCTTTTACCTGCTTCACAATTTCACAGAGAGCTAACTTACTCTTTCCAGAGACTTTGCAGCCTGGCATGACTGACTGGAGCCATGCCCACACACTGCACTGCCCAGAGATAGTACAGGACTGCCCTCAACAAGAGCTGACAGAGGCAGCAGAGACCAACTAGCTGGTCAGGACAGTGCCTTTTTTGCCCATCAATATGGCCCATAACTCTAGGGTCCACATGATTACATAATGAAGTCATAACTAGGGAAGAGAGTGGATCTTGACCCCTAGGGGACAGGGCTCCTGAATGGAGCAGAAGACAACAGGAGTGGATCTGCTCTTGGGGAGTGTTGTTAACCCAGTGCTGTCTCTATTCCCCTGTTCAGACCTGTGTTAGGTTTCAAATGTGGAAGAAGCAGAAGCTGAGGGTTTCATGGGTCTTCCAGGGTTATAGATGAGTACCACAGCATTCACGAAATCCCCAGGGAAAACAACAAGACACAAAGAAGTACCAATACACAAACAAGGATCACAAACTAAATGAACCATCTGATAACTTTGACAAATAATTTTTAAAAATACACTTAAAGCTAGAAGGAGAAATAATAAGTGGAGGAAAAATAAATACAATTATTATGTGAAGAGTAATCACATTAAAATACTGAACAGAAAAGTAATAATCATGATTTGCACCAATGTTGTCAGGTGCTGTGTTTAGGTTGGTGCTTCGAAGCTCGCATTCCATATTGGATTGTCTGGTTTGGATTCTGCCTACTCCACTTCTAATAATGCAGACCTAAGAAACAGGTGACGCCTGACGTCACTGGGTACCAGTCCCCCACACAAGAGACTCCGCTGACTTGTTTAGCTCTGCTATTGTGGGCTTTTGAAGGGAGGTGGTGAAGCAGTATAGCTACAACTTTTCCCTGACTTGACTAGAGGATGCCAAGATCCCAGCCTCAACTTTCGTATTTTTCCAGACTATTTTACCAGATCTTGGGAAGCCACTTATTCACTGCTGCAGACGCATCACACATGCTGTCTCTTTTATCAGTCATTTTTAAGAACTGTTGTTTGACAGAGAGAGGCACAGAGGCAACTCTCATCTCGTAGTTTGCCCCTGAATTCCAGGGCTGGTCCAGCCTGAAGCCAGGAGTGGGCAGCTGCATCTAGGCCTGCCACGTGAGTGGCAGAATCTGTTACATGCTTTTACAGGTGTGGCTTTCACGCAACTGGAGTTGGGAACCCCAGATAGGATGTGAGCCCCCCAAATGTCATGTGGGCTGTGACTGGTGCAGTCACAATCTGTAGGCCCAGCAGCTGCTCCCCCCCAGGCAAAACCTCTTTTAAAGGACATAGCTGCAAGAGCGGTGAGTACCGATGCTTCTGTTCTCATGGAGGCTGGACTGCCACAATTCCCCTGAGGTGTGAGTGTGCCCAGCTCGCCGTGCACTCCATACCTTCTGCTTCAGTCTTACAGCGGTTCATATCATAGGTAAGAGTACTTGGTTACTACTACACATCCAGCCTCTCGCATGCGCCCTGAGGTCAGTCAGTGGACCAAAGGGCCAACTAGCAAATCAATTGGTGGTCTCCTACGCCAGGCAATCCCTCAGGGGTAAGCACTTTTTCATTAGCAGAAAGGTGGTTGAAAGGGTTGTGTTAGAGATGACAAAAGATGTTTCTTTCAACTGCATCTCTCTGCGACAATTTCAGGAACTGAACACCAGAACTAAACATTTTTAGTCTTTTTGTTTGTTTTGTTTTGTTAATAACATTGTATTATGTGATACAGTTTTATAGGTGCTTGGATTTCCCCCGCTCCTCTCACAACCCTCCCTCCATGGTGCATAACCACACTTCAAGTTCAGTTGAAATTCCTTCATTGCAAGCACATACCCAGCATTGAGTCCAGCATCTTATTGTCCTGATAACTTTAACGGCTTCTTGGGGAGGCCTTCCCTGGTCTGAAGGCAAAGCTAACAGAGTAAATTCCTGGTCAGTTAAAAGCCCCAAGAAAACATTAGCAACAATATATAGTGTTATGGAATTGATTGACATAGTATTGAGTAAACAATATGTTAAAAATAATGCAAGTTCAATTTTTCAAAACACATGTGTTGAGACAGTATCAATGACAGGATCAAAAAATACATATATGGAGAACACTTAAACAACTCAAAATCTGCATACCATATGATCCAGCAATAGCACTCCTAGGAATATATCCAAAGCACCTGTTTCACGACAAACCACCATGCACCCCTATGTTCATAGCAGCACAATCAGTAATTGCAAAATCATGGAAGCAACCGAAATGCCCATCAGCAGAAGATTGGATAAGAAAGCTTTGGTTCATCTACTCCATGGAATACTACTCAGCTATTAAAAAAACAAAAACAAAAACAAAAACAAAAACAAAAAAAACCCAAAGTGCAGTTCTTTGTGGCTAAGTGGGCCCAATTGGAAACTATAATGCTAGGGGAAATGAGTGAATCCCAAAAGGTAAGATACCACATGATTGCCTTAATTTAACCAGAACTAAACATTTTCAAAGGAACAACTCCCTAGGCATTATTTAGGGTATTAGAAGTTTTATATTGAAAACCAGCAACAACAACAAAAAACTAACATTTGTTACATACCAATGGGGCAATACCATAATTAGTAAATTTACACATTTCTTAGTGTATGTTGTATAATCAATGGATGTCATCAAAAATAAACTTGGAGTTTATACATTATATAAATTATATACCAAAATGCAGGATAAAAATGAATCTTCATCAATTTAAAAAACTTAAAATCTTACAGATTAAATTGTGTGTCCTGAATATGGTACATTTAGAAATCAATAATAAATGAGCAACTTCAAAGTACTGCTTTAGGCAATTAAATAAGAATACAAAGAGAGTTTGTACAGATTCATAACATTGTAGGCCGTTACATGCTAGCACATTTAAACTTAGATGAAACGATAAATTCTTATGGCAATGTAAAATGCCAAAAAGAGGCAATGCAATAAAGAACATGGGGCTTCCATTAAGTGTTCAGATAATTGAAGTGGTTCTGGGGTGGTGAGCCAATAGCTCTACAGGATTTCCAAGGACTAACTGCTTGTTAACTGTCAGAAGCCTTCCGGGAGAAAGGAACAGAAGAAGGAAGCTTTTCGAGATGGCTTGACAAACTTGGGGTAACATTTATTCCAAGATACAGAGATTTATAGAACGACCATTGTTTGGAGTATGTGGCCATAGGCTATGGATTCAAAAGTGGTTGAGGGATTAGGATAGAAAGTTCAGAAATACAACTCTGGGTTTATAGAAGTTGTAAAAAAAAAAAAAAACTTGAGGAACTGGCACCAGTTTAGAAGGGAAAATAAGGGAAGATAAACGCCCACTAAATTGGGGCTGAGGAAAGCTGATCTCTCTCATTTAATATGTGACTGTGGGCAGAATGGCAGGAGCTATCCGAAACAGATTAAAAACAATTAAGGATCATATCTGTCAATTACTCAGAGAAAAGCTTATAAAGAGCAGGTACATACATGGAGGACAAACGAACACATCTAAACACCTAGAAATACATGGGAAGATGTTGACTTGCCCAATTACATGTTAAAATGACATGCTACAAACATTAGGCTACACATTTAGGAAAGAACATAAGGCATTCTTTTCAGCTCTCTTTGTAGGAGCCATTGGTTATGGTCTTCTTTCTGGTTCTTCCCCAGATGTGAGAACTAGGATGTCTACAATCAGTGTAGTGCATTCTTAGGAACAAAAGGTCAGTTACGCACAGGACAGCATGAAGAAAGCTTCACCAATAGACAACACCATGTCATCTGCACAACCAAAAGCACACAGAGGGAGAAGCTCTGTATCTGCCTGGCGCTACATGCATAGCAGAGGGTAGGTCGCAAACACAAAAGGTTGAATGCTTCTCTGGGAGGGCAGAACCTGAGGGGTGCAAAAAGAGTAGAAACAAAGGAGGAGAATGAGGTCCCCCCTGAAAGGATGATGATCATGTGCCCAAAACTGCAAAATTCACATAATCAAATCTGAGAGCTACAATTAACAAAATGATGACGAATTCCCAGCAGTGAGAAGATGGTTAACAGAGACCTATAGATTAGATTTTTCTACAGTTTAGAACACTGGCATTTTAAAGGGCTTGGTTAATATCATCTATGTTTTCTATTTTTTTTTTTTTAACTTTAGAATCAGTGTAACTGGGAGAATGTGTTCTCCTCTGCTGGATCACCCTCAAAAGTTTACATTGGCCACAGATCCCAGCGGGGATGTAAAGTTTAGAGCTGGGAATGTCCTCCAAGCCTCTCTTGTGGGTGTTAGGGATGCAGCTACTTGAGCCATCCCCTGCTCTCTCCTTCACTCCCCCCTCCGTCCCAACCAGGATCCTCATTCAGAGGAAGCTGGGGTCAGAAGCTTGAGCTTGATATCAAACCTGTGTACCCCACATCCAGATGCAGGAACTGAACTATGAGGCCAAGTGCCCAATGCTCTCTAAATTTTCTTCGCTCACTCTCTTTCAACTCCTCCTTGAAGAATTGCATTTGGTCTTTCTTTATTCATTGCCTTTGTAGCCTTGGACAAAAACTCCACGTACAAGAAAGAAGCTTTAGAAGCAATTAGATTATGATTTTTATTTTTCCTTTTTATAAAGCAAGCTCTATTGCATTAGAGGATGGTTGTAACACTGACCTGGGACTCACCAAATGTTAGATGTCAAGAGGCCAAAGAAAAGTGAGTGTAAGAAATTCATCTATTATTGATTTCTACAGGTATCACATTCAGGACACACGATTTAGTCTGTAAGAGTTCAAGTCTTTTAAACTGATGGAGGTTCATTTTTTTGTTTTTTAAGATTTATTTATTTACTGGAAAGTCAGATATACAGAGAGGAAGATCTTCCATCCAATGATTCACTCCCCAAGTGAGTGCAATGGCCAGTGCTGCAATGATCCGAAGCCAGGATCCAGGAACTTCTTCCCGGTCTCCCACACGGGTGCAGGGTCCCAAGGCTTTGGGCCGTCCTCGACTGCTTCCAGGCCACAAGCAGGGAGCTGAATGGGAAGTGGAGCTACTGGGATTAGAACCAGTGCCCATATGGGATCTGGACACGTTCAAGGCAAGGACTTTAGCTGCTAGGCCACGGTGCTGGGCCCTGGAGGTTCATGTTTAACCTGCATGTTGATATTTAGTTTGTATACCATATAAACTCCAAGTTTATTTTTGACGACATTACCTTTTATTTTGAATTTCCATTTCTGAAGATGATTTAGTGTTCACGTTTCTCGTGTTTGTACCTATGATATACGATGGGAAAGCCAGCTCCTTTCCCAGGGAGTGAAGTCATGATTAAAAGAGCCCTGATCTGGGCAATGGCTTCATTTTCTTTCTTGATGATGGCTCCAGCATTTCCTGTCTGACGGTGGCGGGCCTACTCCCAGAGTATGACTTGCATGGACGCTTGTGTCTTGAGGCATGTGGAGATCGTTTCACCAATCATTGCACCAGCACAACCAAACACGTATTTGCTGGACCTTGGAAAAGTAGCTCTTAGACTCCTTAGAAAGCGCAGGGGAGGCGGTACAGCAAGGTAGACACCCATCTCCTGTCAGAGTGCCTGGCATAGAGGCCCACCTCCACATCCAGCCCAGCTTCCTGTTGATGTGCTCTCTGCAGTGATGGGCCAAGTACTCAGGTTCCTGTTACCCATGTGGGAGACTCAGATGGGGTCCCTTGCTCTTGGATTGGCTCAGCCTAGCATTGCAGTCATTTAGGTATGAACTATGATATGGGGATTGCTTTCTCACTGTTTCTCCCTCTGCCTGTATCTCTTGCTTTCAAATACATAAATGACGCCCTAAAAACAAAAACAAAACCCTCTTTAAAAGCTACCAACAGATTTTCACAATAAATCTTAGGAAACAAGTCATGTTAAAAATTAATTCTCGGGCCCGGCGCGGTGGCGCAAGCGGTTAAGGTCCTCGCCTTGCACGCCCCGGGATCCCATATGGCCGCCGGTTCTAATCCCGGCAGCCCCTCTTCCCTTCCAGCTCCCTGCCTGTGGCCTGGGAAAGCAGTCGAGGAAGGCCCAAAGCTTTGGGACCCTGCACCCGCGTGGGAGACCCGGAAGAGGCTCCTGGCTTCGGATCGGCATAGTATCGGCCGTTGCGCTCAGTTGGGGAGTGAATCATCGGACGGAAGATCTTCCTCTCTGTCTCTCCTCTCTGTATATCTGCCTTTCCAATGAAAAAATAATAAAAATAAATCTTTAAAAAAAAATTAATTCTCAACTACAAGAAATGTAGTGTGGGTTAATGGTGACGCCAATATCTCATACTTCATTACAAATATGCCAAGCGCTCAGTACTATTTGAAAATAAGTAAATGTAAATTAATGCACCACTGATATACTGCTGTTTTTTCTGTCACATACATGAAGAACACATAATGAAAATACTTATGTTTTCAACAATACACAGAAATCAACATTCATATATACTTTGCTACACAAGTGAACTAATATTTATTACAAAGGTACCTAAAATACACACCTCTATTGGTGTGTTCATTCCGGCATGATTTGTGGTAACAGATTGGAAACAAATTAAATGTCAAATTATTACTCCTCAAAAATTATGCATGATTGAACCACATTGTGAATATATTTAATAGTATTGAGCTGTGTACCTAGTGATGCTTAAAATTGGAAATACTCAGGTCTATTTTGCTAAAATTAAAAGAAATGTGGTGAAGTCAACAAGAGAATGAGTTGCTAACAAGGGTATAACAAAACATTTTTATTTACTCATTTATTTATTTTTAAATATTCATTTTATTTTGATTGGAAACGCAGATATACAGAGAGGAGAGACAGAGAGGAAGATCTTCTGTCCGATGATTCACTCCCCAAGCGAGCGCAATGGTCGATGCTATGCCAATCTGAAGCCAGGAGCCTTTTCCGGGTCTCCCATGTGTGTGCAGGGTCCCAAAGCTTTGGGCCTTCCTCCACTGCTTTCCTGGGCCACAGGCAGGGAGCTGGATGGGAAGTGGGACTGCCGGGATTAGAACCTGCGCCCATATGGGATCCCGGGCATGCAAAGGGAGGACTTTAACCACTGCGCCACAGCGCCGGGCCCACAAAACATTTTTATTAACAGAAAAATATATTTCTCTATGTGTGTGAGTCATGCCACAAAAATGCTCAATATTATTATTGCATATTAGTCAAGCTATGAGTATATGTGTGTGTGTGTGTGAATGCAAATTTGTTTATAGTTATAGCTATTGAAGAAGGTGTGTATTTTTGCCATAAACCTAACGGGATTACGATAAATGTCATTATTTGCTTGTTTTAATAACACTTCTTTTTTTGGTGTCGTTTAGGCTTTTTTAAATCGCTTCCCAGAGAAATAACATCTCTGGAGAAATCAGCTTTAACATATTAGAATCTAAAGCAGAAATTCCATTGTAGACAATTTTCTGAACGATCAGGACAGACTTCAGCTGGAGTGTGAAATTGGACCTTGATTTTTTTTTTCTTTCATGTACTCCAAAGAGTAGAGTGAATTTATTTTGCATTTATATTCTATAAACTATTCTTTCATTTTGTTTTGAAGTCTACAAAAAGACTGTGAAATGGAAACTTGAAAAGAAACTGGGTTGAAATACAGGCTAGCCCTGTCGTATTTACCAAAGCAATGAGTCCTAATATTCCTTCACCAGCCTGTCTTTTTTGTGCTAAATTGAGGCAACCTTTATTGTGCAACTATTTGGAAGGTAAACTTCAGAATTAACTATATCTACAACATGAGAAAATGAAGCAAGACCATTTTTTAAATTTTGTTTCCCATTTCTCTGACTCACTGCTTTGATCTACAATGCTTTTCTTGAAAACGAGATGAATTTGGTTTCAAATTCCTTAGTTTCATTCTCATTTTTATTACAGTGGAACGCAAATGATTTGCCCATTTGTATTTTAAATCTGAAAACTTAATGTGTACCACATTCATACCGCATCTCTATCTGATGACATTATTGTCTTTTAATATGTGTTTCTTTTCTGAGATGTAAATTTCATGAGAATGACATTCTGGTTAATTTATTTAGTATTTCTCCCATGCTGTTCTGATGAAGTGTTTTGTAACAGAAGTTCTATCGAAGCAATAAGGGATGACAATAAATTAACCTTTGCTTTGCTTATATTTCTTCTTCATTTAAAAAAAAAAATGTGGGTCTTGAAATGAGTTCCTCTTTTGTACAGTCTTTCCCTCTTATCTTTTAAAGATACTTTAAGATGTTTTAGGAAACACCTGTCTCCCAGTACTAAAATGTATCTAACAATATGCCACCTATTTGGCTGCTCTTTCTTTCTTTGTCCAAACTCTTGTATGCCCTGCCATCTCCATTATCGGGCTTCCAAACCTACGAAAATGTTTTTCCTAACCAGTGAAGTGCATTTAATTTCCAAGTGAACGGAGCCATTGATGATAATTCTGCCCTTGGGGAAAGAGGGAGAGAGTGATTTCCTACATTTCTATTTCTTTTATTAGGGGAAAGCCACAAAGGAAGTGTCTACTGTGTTATCCCCTTCTTCAGCCATCCCAAAGTGTCCCAGACACTCCAGCAGACTTTTGTGGCTCGCCAGTGTGGTATGTGTGAGGGACACCCAGCAAAGCCCAACCTTCCTTCTCAGCCCTGTGCTTCTCAGCTCAGTGAGGAAGGAAGACTAGGGGATGGCTAGAAAAAGCTCACCAAGAGTCCACTTGCATCCCCAGTGTACCAACATGCTGGGAAGAGGATCCTGAGCCGCCTGTCCTGGGCCACTTGTCTGGAAAACACCCTCAAGTGTTCAGCTCTTGCAACTTTGAGGGAGTGGGGAGTGGAGAGCCTTCCAGAGATTCCTGGACCTAAGCATGGAGCACTGCTGGGAGGGCACCTGCCTTGGGTGATTCCTGTGTGGAAGCCATATTCTGGCCCAGTAGCAAAGGACACGTTGGTTTGTTTGCTTGCTTGTATCTACTTTTTGTTTTAAATTGCATGCTCTGATCTGCTCGTAAATAGCATATTTGCACATCTATAGTGTCTGCCCTATGAAACTGCAGGAGGAAGGAGTGAATGGTAGATGCTCCTGCAATAGCACCCTTCCATGCTTAGTGTAAGCTAAATGCTGCAGCCCCTGCCACTTCCTCAGCCATGGAGACAGAGAACTGGCTCATCTGGTTCCGGCAGAAAGAAGCACTGGCCGCTAGCCTCCGGACTCCTCAGCTTGAGCTGGCCACATGGAAAACTCTCTAGGAATAGTAAAGTGCAACACCACCCATCTCTGTAGGACCTGGGTGAGCAGCCATCCCGAAGGCCATGAATAGAGCACACCCTCCATGAATAGGCTCCCAGAGAGCTTGCCAGGGTGCATTCTGTATTTAGTGCATCTGTATTCAGAGACTCTAAGTTCTCTAGTAATTTCTTCCTTCAATTATTTTACATGAGTTATTGTGGTGATGACCCCAGTACTGGAGAGCCATAACAAGATCCCAAGGTCAAAAGCAACAAAGGAAATGAAGAAGCAAGACAGCCTTAGTCATTGCTCTCAGGGATCTTAGAGTACATACAACGCAGCCTGCTCCCACTCCTCCCACCCCAATACGTATAATATGTTGACTTTTCCAAGAGTCAGCAGACACCTGTGAATGTCTGGAGAGGATACACTTGCATGGGTGCTGGAAAAGGTCCTTCCCATGGAACCCCAAGGGGGGTGCTGGTGAGAAGCAGAGAGGTAAGAAGGAACAGGATGCCTTGTCCTGCAGAATAACAGAGCAAAAACAATGCCCAGACTTCATGGTGCACTTTGCTGGGGGTGCAGATCAACTCAGGAGCATTCAGGGCAGTAGGAAAAGAGGGCATGGAGGGAGATGTGGAGGAAGGATGGCAAAAGGGTTTGCAGGTTAGCAGAGGCAAGTTCAGCCCATATGTTGTTATCTTTGTTTCTGATCCACGATGCCACAAAATGTAATCTCCCCTTCTCTCTTTCTCTTGTGCTCTGGCTTCGTGCGTAATGAATTAAGAACAAAGTAGACAACCCAAGCTTATTTCCCAAATGCCTCTTAGCTGCATAAATATGCATGAAAAATGACTGTTGAAATCACCAGGAAAGAAAGTGAACATTACTGCTAAACTCTCATTATTTCTTCAATGCCTATGAATGCATTTGCTTAATTACTTTAAATGGAAGCATATTTTAGGATTCCTGTGACTTCCCCTACCGCAGAAAGGAACCGAGGGAAAATCTCAAACCATGGGCCACAGATGGCATCTGCATTATTCACAGTTATGAATACCTTGTCCTTGTTCATTGATTATTTATGAAATTTATTCCTATTCATCATGTGTTCCGGCAGGCATTGCAGTCTGTGCTGCATATGTCCAGCCTGCTTGTCTTGAATTCTGCTCTCTCACACACAGATATACTATGCTTCACAGCCAAAGGGAACCACGTGGTCCTGAGCAAGCTGAGCAAGAAGCACGGGGAGGCTGGGAACAAGAAGCTGGGGTAGAGACCAAGAAATACAGTGGGAAGAGGAGAAGCATCTGAGTAATTAGACCACTGAATGGTCAGGCTGATACTTGAGTTGTATCAGATCATCAGAATTGACCATAAGCCTTAGAGAGGTGCCTATCCTGTGTTTTGGGGGGGTTGCAAAAAAGACTTGTTTAGATATAAGCATATAGCTACATGCAATCCCTCACTTTAGAAGGTATCATCTGGTTAAAAATGACTATTTTAGGCAGCACTTAACCATGGTTGTTAATGAAGAGTGGCTCTGTGCAACACATTTCATGTCTTCATTTAAATTTTTGCTTTATTTATTTGAAAGAATGACACAATGGGATACACACACACACTTTCAGGGACAATAATAGTCTGGTTCTGACTCAGGCTGAAACCAGGAGCCTTAAAGTTCATCTACATGTCCCACATGAACTGGTAGGGATCCCAAAAGGGTCTTTGTCCATTTTTTCCCCAGGCACAGTGGCAGGGATCTGGACTGGAAATGGAGCAGCTGGGACTAGAACTGGCGATCTCATACAGGATGCTGGTGTCACAGGTAGTGGCTGAACTCACTCTGCCATGGAGCTGATCTAACTTTACATTTTCCAAAACTGTGGTTCTTGGCTATTTCCACAGCAGCACAGTGACTTTCAGGAAGGAACGCTTTAATGGAGATGAGATGAACTTGGGGAGGATAAAGAAGGAAATAGAATTAGCAGGATATAGAGGAAGAGGGCTGTACTTCTGAGTGCTTAGAAATACTTTGGATTTGTAGTTTTTACTCGCATTTATAGGGTCCACTGATGAGCATGATAGCAAAAATGAGTGTAGCCATCCCCTCACATGTGAAATGTCTGGAACATTAACTGGCATAATGTTTAACCTGTATGTTCAATGTGAAACATTAGTTAATGGAATGGAATTGTGCGTAAGTAAGAGGAAGAAGCAGGACTTGGTTGTGAAGCAGGATAGGCTTGTGAGGTGTGTAAAACCCCCAGCCCACTAGTACGTGAGGAAATACGAGAGAAACTGAAGGTGAAGCCTCGGTGGGCATAAAAAGGGGTTCAGTTGTGCAGGCAAGCGGCTCTCAACTAGCTCATCCAGGACAGACTCTGTGTCCAGTGCTCTAAGCCTGAGCCGAAGAGCGAGCCTGGCACTACTCTAATGGCACCCTTGCCTAGGAGAACACCTCTCTTTCCAGGCCCCATAAAGTAAGTGCAAGGACCTCGGGACGTGCCCTCCATCTAGAGACTAGGAAGCTCAAGAGATCTTCAGGGGAGGGATTGGAGACTTGAGATGTGTGTATGTGATTTGGTGTGTGAATTAAGTGACAAAGGAGACTCTGAATTAGTGTGTTGTCTGCATGAGAAGAAAGCATTAAAAGGCAGATCATGCAAGCCTTTTACTCATGCTGAAATGTAATTAAGCCACTCAAGACGGTCCCTCCTAAGATAGGTAAATGATACACAATTTTCATTATCAAAGTTAAAATGAATGAGTTGAGGCATGAAAAGTGACTGGTACATTATTGTTAGTGCTTTTCCAGCTCATGTAGACATCACCGTTACCTATTCTGGAGCTCCCATTGATCAGAGAGAAAAAATATCACATGCTTGCCAAAGATCACACGATAGCTAGGGAGAACTTGAGCCAGAATCCCCAGTACTCAAACAGCATAGCTGTCATGAAAAACACTGGCGTCACTGTTGTGTGTTCTCGGTCTCTCTCCACATCTGATTTCCAGTTGAAATTGCATCAAAGCTGGGTTGAAGAATATTCTATTCAGTACTTCACTCTCCATATGCTTGCAACAGCTGGAGTTGGGGCTGAGCTCAAGCTAAGAGCCTGGAGCTTCTCCCTGGTCTCTCACATTGGTGGAAAGAACCAAGCACCCAGGCCATCATCTGCTATTTTCTCCAATGTGTTAGTATGAAGCTGAATGAAGTGGAGTAACTGGGACTTGAACTGGTGAATATATGGGATGCTGGCCCCACAGGCAGTGACTTTGCTGACTACATCACAGCACTGGCCCCAATGCTGGCTATTGTTTTAACACATATCATTTAGCTGAGATGCAGAGAGAGAAAGACATCAACACATAGATACAGAAAGACAAAGATAGATGATAGATAAATAATAAACAGACATGAGAGAGAAAATTGGAACATATTTTTATGTGTTGATTTGCTCCCAAATGACATTAATGACTCTCAGGCCTGGAACAAAGCCAGACACTCAACCCAGGAGGCAAAAAGCGAGTAACTTGAGTAACTTCTGAAGGCTCTATTAGCAGGAAATTGGATTCCAAAAACCAGAGCCAAGACTTGAATGAGAGTATCTTCATAAAAGCCTTATCTATTCAGCCCGTAGCCTGCATCAGTGTAGCTGTCTTTAAAAGGACTTGATACACAGTGGTGTTAATCCAATGGCAAATGGTTCATTGTCTAAATAGAAGCTCATAGATTTACCCTTATTATTGATCTGTCTCAAGCCTTGTGACTGAGCTAAAACTTTCTAACAATATCATCCACAAAACTTCACCAGAAGAGTAAACTCCACGCTGAGTTCCTGGCACCTGTGTTCGGACTGGCCTAGCCTCAGACACTGCAGCCATTTGGAGAGTGAACAGATGGATGGAAGATTTCTCTTTCCCTTTCTTTGCCTCTCCATCTCATTGTGCTGCTCTACCTTTCAAAAAAAAATAAGAAAACAAAAACATAATCAAGACCGAGTATCTTCTGAGAAACAGGATGGCCTTGTCTGTGATGCTTCATTGTGATGGGCTCAAGAAGCAGTCGGGCAGCACAGCTTCTGGAGAGTTGTGTGTCCTTCTTGCATATCCCTCCAATCTTCTGGTCTCCTGGCTGATCCCACAGTCTCTTTGGGAGCAAGACAGCCACAGTGAGGGGTTTCCTGATGGGCAGGTGCTTACAATTTCTTGAAGACTGAATAGTTCTATTTGATACATTGCGTCTTAGGGCAATATCTTTCTTTCATTCTGTGTTGGGAGAATCAGAGACTCTCTTGCTCCTAGTACACTGTCATCTAAGAGAGTAAGAGAGGTGACCATACCAGGTTTGAGAGAGGTGGTGAAGCCAGAGGAGTGAGCACCCACTGGATTACACCCTCAAGGGGAACATGAACTAAGCCCATCTGCCCATCTCTCATCTCTCCCTTCAGAAAACAGCGCGTGCCAGAGAGAAGGCCTGGGGATTTAAGGTTCTGGAAGGAAGTCTGGGAAGGCATTGCCCTCCCCAGGAAGAAGATCAAATCCTTGGCATTAGTGACTCAAAGTCCAAGAGGTTACTGAAACAAGAAGATCTGATTGAGTTGCTAAAGATGCTAGCAAGAGAAAATATTGGTTTTGTGTGTGTACAGAACATAACTTTAGACATCTGCATCCAGTATCTAAAGTTCTGTTTTTACTTCTGCTTCCAGCTCCCTGCTGATGTGCACCTGGGAGTCAATGGTGCTTACTAACCAAATTTTGAAAGACCCGTGCTAGATACGAGGGTCCTGGCTTTGGCCTGGTCTGTCCCATCTGTTGCAGGTGTTTGAGGAATAACCTGTGAAGTGAGATCTTTCTCTGTGTTTGTTTCCCTCTCCCATTTCCTTCTCTTGCTCTCTTTTCTAGTTACTCTTATTTTCAAATAAGTAAAAGAAAATCAATGGAACATGTTGGGTATAGACTGGACATAGAATGAAGCCACCAGCAGCATGGCTAAAATGTATTGGGAGAAATGTCCACTGCATCAATGAAGCTGACATATTTTCTGATGGAAGACTGAGAAGAAGCAATACAGCTCAATTGCACAGAAACTTTATCAGCCTCAGATAAGAGAGGCCAAGTTGACCAAGTCTTGGGATACCAGAAGACTCATAAAAGAAAAGGCTCCCTGCTCCACACTGGCCAGTTATGTAAGACGAATGCAGTGTGTCTATGCTACTTCATCTCCCATGCACAGTACCTCTTTTGGGATTTCAGTCCTAAGTTGTTGGATAAGTAATCTTCTTTCTAAGTATCAAATTTGGAGTTGGGCCATATCATTGCTATGGTGAGATGACACTTTCTTCTTGCTATGTTTATGATCTCTACCTAAATAGATATCATATAGTGTGTATTAGTGGTGTGATTATGTTTTAAAGGCAGAGCAAGAGAAAGCGATAAGAGAGAATGAGAAATGAATGTTCTGTCTGCTGGGTCGCTCTCTAAATGGCCACAATGGGCAAGACTGGGCTGGGTCAAAGCCAGGAGCCTGCAGCTGCTGTTTAAGCATTCAGGCCACCTTCTGCTTTCTTAGGTGCACTAGCAGGCAGTTGGTGTTTTAGTGCAGGATGGTGGTGTCATATGCAGTGGCTCAATCTACTACACAACATTGGCACCTTTGTTGTTCATCTTACAGCTTCTAAAACAAGCCTAAAGTAACCAGAACTTAGCCAGAAGTGCCTTAAGAATTCTGTTCTTCAGATCTAATAAATCAATCGTCTCTTGGAAAGTTCTGTCTTAGGATAGAATTTCATTTTTCTCTGTGTTACGTGTCATCTCAGCACTGCTAGTAGGAAAAAAAAAGCAAATCAATAAGCTAGTAATAAGTAGGCAACAATGCCTCGAGGAGCAGATATTTGATTATTCATAATTTAGTATTAAGTGATAAAAGGTGTTTCAAATCTGTAGGAGTCCAAATCATTTTAAATGATTTTAAATCAGAGTGACGAATGAGAGAAACACGAGGCAAAGTTACAGATGGGGATGGAGGTGTTTGTACCATTACCACATTCATCTAGAATCACTTTGTGCTATTCTGGGGACATCAAGGTACTCTTTATGCTCTACAGGACTTTCTGTCCATCACCCCTATAGCAGACCGGTGCTTACTCACCACAGCTTTTCCCCAGGACTTTCTCTCTTCCTTTGCGTTGGGTATGTATTTGGCCCTACATGGAAGATGCAGAGCGTTGGAGTGGAGGCATCAAAACCATTTGAATTAAGTATTGTTAGGAGATGATTTTCACAGGATCCGTCAAAAATAGATGTATCCAATTACTATAATTCTAATTTCTCAACTGTTATTTCTTTTGACAAGTTGTGGCTTAATTTACTTGTTCTTATAGGAACCTCATGACTTCTCCCAAAAGAGCAGCATGAGGCTGGGATTTTCAGTTTATCAAAGGAAATTGCATGCATTTTTCCAAAGGCAAATTGTAGACCAAAGGCATTTGTAGATAAATAGAAAACTACATGAAAGCGAACACTCCGCTGTGTTTGCCTTCTCATAACTCCAGCCCAAATTACCATTTGAAACACTGTTTGAAATTCCAAAGAATTTCAAGAGACATCATTAAATGGCGATGTCGAAAATAGAAGAAAGCAGAACTCACCCTCTGTGAGTCCAAACAGAGGGAACTTCCCTCTGTTCAGGTTGACTTCAGCTTTCCTCTTCAAGCTTCCAGAAATTTCTCAAGCTTACCTCCATGTGATGCAGACATTGACACGGCTGCTTCACTTGAGGTCCACACTCTGTGCCTGTTCAGTCCTTCCCTGGAGAGGGCAGGAGGGATAGTCACCATGACCGTGTAAGTAAAAGAAATTAAAATATTATTATGAATTAAGGTGCAGCCTATGTTATAAAAACAAAGGAAGGTCCAGAACTCCAATTGTGGTTTCAACTGGCCATTAAGGAAAGTAACAAGTGCATATTCCCTGTTTGCTGTTTCAGTACACGTATCCTCCCTGTCATGTTGGTTGATCAGTGTTTGTGCTTTGGATTCATTCCCTGATTTATTCTCCTGCGATCCATGGAGTTCCAGGCAGCTCGCCATTGGGATCCTTTGGTTGGTAGAGGCAGATAAGAAGCACCAGAAAGAAATCAGATAGTGTCAAGTGAAAACATCAGGGCACTTACTTCTGCCACACCACTCCTGATTGTGTTCAGACACAGCCACGTGTGTCAACACTAGAACCTTAGCAGACACAGCAGTCCGTATTCTGTGCCCAGCTCTGAACCACACACCAGTAACACCCGATTGTTCCATCAGGACTAAGAATGACAAAGCCTTCCAGTTGTGATCACAATAACATCCTGGGTTTCTAACTCATTGTATTTACTGATGAACTATTTCTCTATCATCAAATTTACTATGTCCCTACAGAGCCATTCCAGCAAAGGCGATGTTTTAGGAAGGACAGCTGTCAGTGCAGATATCATAGCCTTGAGTCACACTGTTGCCCTAAGGGAGGACTTTGTGTAGCCACAGAAGAAATGGCCCTTCCTTCCTTCCTTCCTTCCTTCCTTCCTTCCTTCCTTCCTTCCTTCCTTCCTTCCTTAATTGATTTTAGGATGTCCTTCACACTCATTAGTTAACGTGTCGTGACATATCTCCAGAACTCCTAAAGTTTATTTGTTTAAAGCAGCATAAGTTCAACTTACTTATTGCATGCAACTTTCTTCCACTTTCCCTACTTAACTTTTGGAATTATTTTATGCTTTTCTGGAAATGACAAGCTTTCTCCAAGATTAATGCAAAGCTCATGTCAAAATAGAGCTCTATCTCCCCTCTCTTGCACTCTCAATTTTCTTTCTACCATTTGATCTATTTTATTCAACTTCATTTTTTAAGAAAAAAATGTCTTGGTCCATTATTTCAGTGACTTAATTTGCTATTTTTACCTGTAATGGCTTTCTCTTGTCACTCATGCCATGTTTGATGGAATGCATTTGGGGAGAAGACATCTTTTCATAAAACTAACAAATGATTCCAGCTGTTTAGGGTATGCTTTCATATATAAATCGCTATCCTTTGCTCAACACAATTAAAATAAAGCTTTGAGGTGAGAGCTTGTAGAAAATGTCAATAAGAAATAATGACTGGCATTTCGGTGGGGATAACTGGTAATTTCCTGTGCTTTCATGTCTTGTCATCTATTGATTATTCTTTGGTCTTTTTTTATAATTTCTATAGCTAAGTGTTTTTTCTTTTTGGCAATGCATTAATTAACAAAGTATATTCTCTACACTTACATCACTTCGACTTGGTTTCAGGAGAAGACTAAGGTGTGTTTAATTGCAATAAAGAGATAGTAGCAAGTAAAGTTGCAAACAGTTTGAAGCACGATCTTCCCAGAAATAAACTGGGGCTTATATGCTCAGCACCCAATCCAGAAGAAATATAATTGACAAGAACTATAAGGCCTCTGTAGTTCTAGTGTGTGCATCAGGAATTGTGTGTGTGTGTAATGAATGGTAATGCATGCACCTACTTTGATCTATGAGAATAAATTTTAAATACCACCATTTCTTCCTTCAGCACAGCAGAGAAATGGGAACACGGACTTAGACAGGTAAGTCTAGCCTCTGCTATCTGGGTTTAATCGGTTGGAGTGGTGATCCAAGATTAAAAAAAAAAAACAAATGATGTGTAACCAATAAATTAAAAGTCGATTTCATCTTTTGATGACAGTTACAAAGAAGCTTTTCGTCACTTTGTGGGTGGTACATTAATGCACGTGTAATACAAAAAGGGCTTAAAGAAACACCTACAAGAATTACATGGATTAAGGGGCCCATCAAGGTAGCCTAGCAGCTAAAGTCCTCACCTTGCACGTTCTGGGATCCGATATGGTCACCAGTTCTAATCCTGTTGGCCCCACTTCCTATCCAACTCCCTGCTTAAGGCCTGGGAAAGCAGTCCAGAATGGCCTGATACCTTGGGACCCTGCACCCGTATGGGAGACCTGGAAGAGACTCCTGGCTCCTGGCTTTGGATTGGTGCAAATCCCCAGCCCCTTGGGGAGTACATCAATGAAGAGAAGATCTTCCTCTCTGACTCATCTCCTCTCTGTATATCTGACTTTCTAATAAAAAATAAAATAAATCTTTTTTTAAAGACATGGATTAAGAAATAAAAGATGATGGGGGCATTGCATTAACCATTTAGCACCCATAAATTGCAAAGTCATTTTGCATTTCCTTAGCACTCAGGTACCTTTAATGGAGTCAGCTTCTGGTAGGCTCATCATGGGGCTCATCCAGCACATGACAGTTGACAGTCTTCGCACCTGTGGCAGAAGCTGAGCAGCTCCTGAAGGGGAATGCCAAGTGCTAGGTCAAGGGTAGGCTCTGAACTCACATTCAGTGTTAATGAAGTCTGAAACACTGGATCCCTGCCCTGTATCATTGGTGCCTCTATTTCCAGTTCAGACATCTTTCCAGGAGAGATGCATGAATCAGTAGGGCTGAGGCACACTGCCAATGCTAACCACTGCAAAACTGACCTGAGGTATGTGGGCACCCAAAGACCATCTGGGCCTCCTCCACATCCAATGGCTGCAGAGTCCCTGGCCCAAACTGCCACACTGAAAATGAATTTACCATGGATGAGGGGTGGCAGGAGAAGAGAAAAAGCTGGTGTGTTGGTATAGTTGCTGTGAAACTCTTAAGAGTCTGTTATGGATTGACTCATTGCAAGACACAAGAACAGATCTGGCTTGCATGCCATTAGAGCAGTGTTTCATTTGGTCAGCAGCATTGGACAGTGGAGACTTCTGTGTCCACTGCCTTCACTCTCTTCTCTCCCTTCCCTCTTGGCCTTCAGTGTGCTTCTGTAACCATCCCAGACCACGGCTTGGCTGTTGGGGAAGTCATCTCTGGTCATCAGAGAAAGCTCAGCAATCCTCCTCACGTGGCCACTTCTGTTACTCTTTTCTGGATTCACGTTGATGCGTCTGTTCATTCTAGGACAATACCTTCTGGATGTTGTTCTTAAGTCAATCGTAAGAAATTCCCATCCTGCATTATGGGGTTAATTAACATTGTCTTGAGTGACTGATATGTTAGACAATGGGAGTTCTTAACCGCATCCTGAGACTACTTCATTAACGTTTCAATTATAGTTTGTATACAACTGGCTTGTATCCACCTTAAATTGGCTATAGGATACTATTCAGCTATCTCATGTCTATTTTCATTTTAGTATTTAGCATTTTATTCTGTTGAAGCATAGTTTTTACTGAACTTGGCAGATTTTAGGATAGTCTAAACTGGCTTCTACCTTTAGCAAGGCATGTGACACCTGCTGAGGCATAGAACACTGTTGGGACGGGTGTGCAGAGAAATCCTCCATACGCTAGTTAGGAGTAGTCTATTTTCATGTCCTGCCTAGTAAGGTATGGCCAGCTATGTCTCCAGACCAGAGTTGGTCACCCCAAGAAACTGTTGAATTCAGCTGGGCAATAAGATACTGGACTCTGCATGGCACATGCTTGCATTGAAAGAAACAAGACTAGATTTGATCTGTAATACTGCAATAAGGTGGAGCAATCCACCTTGGGGGGAAGGCATGGGGAGCGGGGATGAGGGAACATCAGAGCCTATGAAACATTGTTATAAAACGAAATGCAATAAAAAAATCTATGTAAATTAAAAAAGAAATTCCCATCCTGAAATAAATCTATCCTCATTCTGCAAAGTTTAAACAGCAGTCTTCTCAGAGGAGAAAAAACATGCAGCGATGCTTTTCAGCAGCTCCAATGCTCTGTGACCTGTGGGAATGTATTATTTATTTACTCAGTTGCTGCCCACATACCTTCTGCTTTCTTTCCAGGTGTGTGTGTGTGTGTATGCGGGCAAACAGGTGCACACACACATCAGTCACCCACATTCGCGATCTTTCCCATCTTTCAGCCTCACCAGGGACTGTACCATTGGAGTTGCTCTAGTTGTGGGTTAGCACCTCTACCAAGGAGGGAAACGCATGTCCCATGGGCTAGATAAGGTTCCTGCATCAGCTGCTCTGCCCCTGCCTTTGGCACTCACAGGCAGGTCTCAGAATTCAGTAAATCTATAAGGAGTTAATGATTCCGATGAGAATCTTGCATGGCTCATGGAGGATGTCATAAAAAAAAGCCAAACAACATTTGGCTAAACAAGGGTTTCCTGTCTGTGCAATCTGTGAACCAAAATAAACTTCTTCTTCCTTTTTTTTTTTTTTTTGGCCTCAGTAGTCTGTCTTCAGGTATTTAGCTGATATGACCCCGAGCTGACTAATATATCTTGACCATGCCAGTGTTTTTCTTTGGAAACTCCCCATCTTGCTTTATACAAGTGATAGCCACCCATTCTCACCCCTTTTTGCTCAAATAAGCAATTAATTACAGATTGTGATCTCAAAGCTTGGCCTATTGATTGCTTTTGCTGGAAATGAACAGCACCTAAAAGGAGTAAGCTCTGTTAATTAGACTGAAAGGAAAAGATGGTAACGGCATTCCAATGCCATTACCAGCAAGTCTGACTTCATTTAAGCTTCCTCTTTGTTTAAACACCTGCATATTCACATTCCTAGATGGGGCATTTTGAGCAATAACCATTGGTTGTCAATGGCAACATCATATTTAACCATTCCCTCCAATGTGCTCTGGCACTTAACTCATCTGGTTTGATAAGGGAGTGGCAAGGATGCTGGCTGGGCAATGGCTCTGACAACATAGGGAGAAACCATGAAAGAACAACTTTGTCTGGTTTTCCTTAAGTCATTGACAGAGCACTGAAGGGAGAATATGGGTTGTTTAGTTAGAATTCAGACAGATGAATAAGATGTCATACTAAATCTGGAGCTACCTGTATCACACTCTGGTATTGGGCTAAACAGCAGTTGCAAAATTGTCACACAAGGATTGTTATTTCAAATAAGGATGTGTCAACATTCAGTGTGGGTTAGCAGTAGCAAACCAACCGACTTATTTTTAAGAATATGAGCCATAAATATTTTCTTCTAAAATTAACATAGGTTGTCCAATAATTTTTACTGGCTACAGATTGTCCTTTCAATCATGATGTCTTCATAATATTTATCCAATGATTATTTTGTTAGCTACTGGATTTCATAGATTCGTTGCTTTGCAATGACTTCATAAGCATATTTGCATACTTCTATGTGCAGGAAAAGCCTGGCATGGACATTTTAAGAGAGTGTGTGCAATGTTGATTGTCCTTCAGGAAGTTTGCCATAAGGTACATGACCACGTAATGGACAAGGACATCTTCCTGAGAATCACACTGTGTATGTGCTTTTCAAAAAATGTTTGACTTAAAAATTACTGAAAATATGACATATTACTGCTTACATTTTATCAACAGAGATCAGTATTTTTTTTCATGTATTTGTTAGATATCTGTTGTCCTTTTATACATTTCTGAGTCTTAATTAGAAATGCATGACTTTGGGAATCAAATGTTTCTGTTGATCAGTATTCATTTTTTTTAAAAAAAATAGTGTTAAGGAAAAAAATTGCTGCAGACATTTAAGCAACTACTTTTGGCACCAGAGTATCAGTGAGTACAAATGAAAAATGAATAGAATGTGAGCAATACCTCTCTGAAGCCAGCTCTGTTTTATCCATATTTTGGAGGGTGTTGAAACCTGTGGTTCCATAGTATGAGACTTGAGTCTGTTTTTAAACAGTGCTGTCTACAGGCAGGATAGCTGGGTACTTACTCACATGTGGGTAGCTGTGTGCCTTGGGAATGACAGGTGCCTGACTCGCCTGGAGCTAACTGCACTCCAGTTGGCCCCGTGCTCAGTGGCCCAATCTGTGCTTCCAGGACCTTAAATGAAGTGTGGAGAACAGCATGGGGGATTCCCCAGGAGCTCATACAGATCGCTCCTTCCGATGCCTTGCTTAAACGCCCTTTCCTGTTCCTGATGCAGGTGATAAACTCTATGTCCGCCATGCAGGTCTCTTGTGAGTTTCCTCCCTCTGCCCTCTCCTACCCCGTGCTTGCCCTCTTCCCAGCCTTGAGCAGTCTTTAGAACACTCCATCCTCCACAAGGGAAGACTTTGGGACTGTGTTAGTTTCTCATGTACGTCTATTGTCATCCCAGTGCACATATTTGCAACCCTGGCAGGAGTGAAAGCAGAGATATGCAGCGAGCCGTGGGCATTTCCCATCCACCGGTTCTCTCCTTGGATATAAACAGCAGCAGGTGTTAGACCAGGGCAAACGAGGAATACAACTGGCATCTCCCAAGTAGGTGACAGGTGCATAGCTGTACTTCCCCAAGTGTGAGAAGAGACAAGTCTGATATGTTAGCTTGTGTTTTAACCACTGCATCAAATGCGTGCCCAGTGATGAAACTCAGTTTATGCATTAGGGAGCATAAGAAATGAGCAGCAATGACGTTTAATAATCCATATACTGTAATAAAAATAAATGCAGCCTCCCTCACACATACACACCCTCTCTATCTCCCCTTCAAAATATAGTTTTATTCTTTGCTCACTGTCTTCCCAGCTGTCCTTGGGTCACTGAAAAGTAGAATTAAATCAGGACACTAAGTTTTGTAACTGAGAACCACCCTTCACCAGGACACCTTCACAGTCATTACAAAACAGACCAGACAAACACATCTGGAGGTGCTGCTGAAGTGGGAGGGTCCCCCAAAGGACACAGTAGGCTCAATGCACAGGGTTTGAAAAGATGGGGGTATGCCACAGACGCAAGTCTGCTGATCAGTGAGAACAGACCATGAGGGAGGATGTTAAGGAGCTCAGATGCAAGGAGGAGAGAGGACAGAAGTCCTGCGGGGAGACGTGTGTGTAAGACAGCGAATGGGGCAACTCTCCTGCTGTGCACACACTCGGCCCTGCTCTTCTATCAGCCAGTCCTGGAGGTGTAATGCATCTCCCATTAGAGTGCATTTTACATACACCTGTATTGAAACACTCACACAATGATTTGCAATTTAGTTTTGAACATTACTCCTCATATTCTCCCTAATACGGGTTATAATGTAATCTCCCATTTTTATAATCAATCTACACAGTGAATACTCTTTATTTGGACTTTACAGTTAAGCAATAGTTAGAAAACTTGCCCGTGGCTTTGGTGATGAAAATGACTGTTTGATTCGAAATTCTATGCCCCAGAGCCTCTTCTGATTACATTGTGCCAGTGCTATTAATCCCCAAGCTGTTGGCATCAACCTCATCTCCCAGTTCTGCTAGGCATGTGTCCATAGGCATGTTATTAACTGCAAGTACTTACTCATACAGGTTTACAATTGGAACCAAGAAAACGCAAGCGATCTGGAGGGGAAACAGGCAATATTAATCATCTGTAAGCATGCATGCTGGTGCTCTTCACCCCTTATGGTTCTGTAATAGCATGTTGTGAAATGGCTTATTCTTTCTTAGTACAGTGAGCTACTTGAAACATTATTTGACACAAATTATTTGTGTCTAAAATTTAAATCCTGCATTTTTAAAAATATTTGAGTATTGGAAGTGGAAACCATATCACATGGTCTCCATAATTTGTGCATGACTATTAGCCTCAAATAGTACAATAGGGTATAGAATCACCTCCCATGAAAACATGGACAGAGGGATTCAGACAGGAGCATGAAGAGGGGAGGGGAACCCCAGAGTGTTCTGGACCGACTTTGCCTTATCCTAAAACCTGTGTGTTCCTTCCTGCTGTCTTCCCATTCACTGGCTTGTGGGCAGGGCTTGGGCTGTGATTGTGTAACAAGGATTTATTTAATGTTCTGGAAGACAGACTGATGGAGAGCGATGTGCATGGGTAAACACACACACACACACATACACATTCTTTCATCGGCTGACACATACCCCAGATAGTGGTAATGCTTGGGCATGGGCCAGGCTGAAGCCAAGAATCAGAACATCATCCCAGTGTCCCCCATGGCCAGCAGGCACCCAAGCATCTGGGACACACTCTACTACCTTCCCAGGATCCGAAATGGAGCAGCCAGAGGGCTGGCACTGTGGCTTAGCAGGTTAGCACACAGCCTGCCTGACAGCATCCCCTGTGGGTGCTGATATCTCATAGGAGCACCTGTTTCAGTCCAGAGATGATCTAATTCAATCCAGCTCCTTGTTACTGTGCCCTGGAAAAGTAGTGGAAGATGGTTCACACGCCTGGTCCTCTGCCATCCAACAAAGCAGACTAAGACAAAGCTGCTGGATGCTGCCTGGCCCAGCCTGTGACATAGCTGGAATTTAGGGACTGAACCAGAAATTCTCTCTCTCTCTCTCTCTCTCTCTCTCTCTCTCTCTCTCTCTCTCTCTCTCTCTCTCCTTCTCTCTCTCTCTCTTTCTCTCTCTCTCTCTGTATGCCTCTCCCTGTCTGTATAACGTAATTCTCACTTTCAGACAAAATGAATAAATCTTTTAAATATTTTATTTATTAAGTGAAAGGGTTAGTTACACAGAGAGAAGGACAGACAGACATCCCCTCTGCTGATTCTCATTGAAATAGCTGATCTGAAGAGAGGAGCCAGGAGCTTCTGTGCTTGCCTAGCAGGTGCAGGACCCCAAGCATTTGGGCCATCCTTCTTTCTCAGCATAGGGAACTAGAATCAGAAGTGGAATACCTGGAACTCCAAGAGATACTCATACAAGATGTTGGCACAGCAGGAGAAAAGCTTAAACCAGCTGCACCATCAATATTTTTTTTTCTATTTGTGTTTTGCTTTGAAGAAAAGAGTGTGGCAGCCAGGAATGGAACTGGTACTCTGAAACAAGATGCAGCTGTTCAAGACGGTGGCTGAACTTACTGCATCACAGTACTAGCTCCATGCAATAAGATTTGAGCTTGGATGTGAATGACCTGCACTCCTAACCACGTCAAAAGAACAACATGGATTGGTGGTAAGGTTGTGCGTAAATAACTGCAGTATCAAACAGCAGCAGCCCACAAGTCCATAAATGAAGGAAGCTTTTTCTCTAGAGATTATCGTTGTAGCAGAGAACCTTCTAAGCAGAGAAAACATGTGAAAGTCATACAATAGAAAGATTCCAGCAACGCTCTCTGGAAAACTGATTAATTAGCCTATGGAAAAAGTGGTCCAGGGATTGTCAACTGTAGTAGACTATACAGCTCTCATGCATATGTCGAAACCCCAGGCCTTAGTGGCTAAATTCTCTCCTTCCGCACTTATATCCCATATGGGTGCCAGTTTGTGTCCCAGCTCCTCCACTTCCCTTCCAAATTCCTGCTTGTGGCCTGGGAAAGCAGTCAAGGACGGGCCAAAGCCTTGGGACACTGCACATGTGTGGGAGATCTCGAGGAAGCTCCAGGCTCCTGGCTTGAGATTAGCTCAGCTCTGGCCATTGTGGCCGCTTGGGGACTGGACAAAAAATATTTCTTTCCTATCTCTCTTTCTCTTTGTAGTCTCTCTTTCCAATAAAATGATAAATCTTAAACAAAAAAATTCATTTGCCTGTTTCCTACCTGGATTAAAAGCCACTTGAATTTTTTTTTTCAGTTGTTGTAATGTACCCATAGGATAAAATTTTGCATTTTTTAAAATTTATTAATTTTATATTAATTACATTGCATTATGTGGTTAAGAACTTGCATTTTCTTTTAAAAGATATATTTTTTTCTCTTAATTTAGAGACATTGAGATTGTGAAATGAGTTGAAGGAAACAGTGTGTAGGAAAGAATTGTAGAGAAAGCTATAAACATGAGAACACACTCTTGGTAACAAAATGTTAAGATAATTTTTGATAGAAGAAAAGAATATAAAAAACTAGGAAAAGACTGGTTTAAAACATGTGTATTCAATAAATAATGTAAATTTAAAAACACCTGTCTTTGAGCAAACCAAATTCTAGCCAAAGGAATTTTGAGCAAGATGTGAGGAATAGGGCCTGACACAGTGGCCTAGCAGCTAGAGTCCTCTCCCTGAATGTGTCGGGATCCCTTCTGGGAGCCAGTTCTAATCCTGGCAGCACCACTTCCCATCCAGCTCCCTGCTTGTGGGCTTGGAAAACAGTGGAAAACGGCCCAAAGCCTGGGGATCCTACACCCGTGTGGGAGACCTGGAGGAGGCTCCGGGCTCCTCGCTTCAGGTCAGCTCAGCTTCAGCCGTTGCAGTCACTTGGGGAGTGAATCAACAGATGGAAGATCTTCCTTTCTGTCTCTCCTCCTCTCCGTATATACGACTTGGCAATAAAAATAAATAACTCTTTAAAAATAAGATGTGAGGAATAAGATCTTCTAATCTACCACCCCCAACTCACACACTAATATTTACTGTGGATTTGGAGGAGAAAACTGAATGTAATGTGAAGGGCAGAAAGGAGTCACGGAGAGGGTGAAGAGACACTAGTTTTTCTTACATGGGCATTAACTGTGTTATGTCAGGTTCTCTTTGTATGATGCCATTTAACCTCAGCTATTCTTTTATAGGTTCTATCTCCAAGTATACACAGTGGGAGTTAGAGCTTCATTGTATAAATTGGGGATGGGGTGAAGTATTCATTATTCATTGTGTAACAGTCTTTTGCCACCCGAGAACTTCAGCTCATAGAACCACTTGCCTGTGAGACCACTGCGGCTCAGGCATCTTTGGCATTTTTCCAAATGTCAGAAGGCAGTTACAGTTGGAACTATAATTCGTACCTTGGCTTCTCCCGTCTAATTCTTTCGTCACAGGTGTCAGAGCGCATGGAGGTGGGCTCACAGATCACAGGGTTGGCGCGTTAACATACAGAAGCGAAACATTCAGCTCTTCATTGCAGCTTGTTCGGAAAGACGTTTCTAGATGCATTTAAGTTCCCAGGGTAATGTGAGGCGGAGAGAGGAAAAGTACAAAGAGAAAGATGATGAGTCCTCAGGATACCCACATCTTCTGAACTTGAGTCGATCACAGGGAACCCAGTGGGAAACTGGCTGAATTATGCTCTGGATCTGAACATTTTGTATGGTCTACTTGAAAAGAACAAGCAAGCTATTGCAAAAACAGTATCGCAGGTCTTAATGCCATGATTACAGTCGGAGGTTGTCAACATTCGTCCCTAGTTAGTATTTCAGGTATTCTAAACAAAAGGTCATGTCTCTTATTTTTATTTATGGTATAGGATTAGATTTTCAGGGACAGAAATAAACCCTCAAAATAATGTTCTGCTTAGACTGAGTTTCTAATTGCATTTCTGGCTCTGCTTTTTCCTTGAAGTTACCAAATCAATAGTTTTTAAACCTTTTTTTTTTTATTTTTGTAAATGAGGTTGTTTGCATCTGTTTTTAAACCTGTGGCTCTTCTGCCTTTGTCTGATTCACAGTGATAGCTGGTGTTGCCCATGGTCAAGGTAACCAGGCTCTCCAAGTGGCCATTGTCCACTCCTGTGCCGGTCCTTCTTTTCCTTTCCTCCGGCCACCTGTTTCTAGCGACTGGCTCATCAGTGAGCGTGTTTTGAAATCGGTGGTCCACTGGAAGAGGGGAGTGATGTCAATTTCCTTTCTATTTGATCAAAATAATCACTTGCCCACCAGATGAAGCAAGGCCTCCCACCCGCTAAGAGACTCTGGTGGGCTGTGACTTCCGTGCCTTCCACGGCTCCATTCCACAGTTTCCCTCTTTACCCCACATGCTACAATTAGAATTTAGCTTAAGCCACTTGATAGAATACAGCCTGTTTTACTTCACAATAAAAAGTCACAACAGATCCTTTACCATGGGAAGGTGTGATGATTTGGATGTAATATGTCCCTCAGTATGCTGGAAGATGGGTCATCACTGTGAGAGTGCTGAGATGGTGGAATGTTTAAATAGTGGGACTAAATGGTTGAGCTGTTATGGCTACTGCCCTGGATGGGCCTGGTGTAGTTTTCAGGGACTCCTGATTGGTTCCCATGAGAGTCAGTTTTATCCTAAGTGCAAGTTTAGCTCCTGACTCGCTCTTGTTATGTCATAGCACACTTGTTCAGGGACTCCTGCCTTAAACCCATCTGCCATGATAACCGAGTGACGGATCTTTGTCTTGAACTTTCAGCCTCCCAAATTGGATAGATACACTGCTCTTCTGTGTAATAAATCCAGACATTCTGTTACAGCAATAGAAAACGGACTAAGTTATGTGAAATCTTGACAATGTCCAAACTGCAAGAGATACAAACCATGTGTTACCTTTCAAATAAATGAATTTAGCTTGCTTGTTCTTGAAAATGAGCCTTACCGCCACTTCTATGTAAGCTCTCATTTTTTCAGCTTATGGTGCAATGTACATAAGAAAGTGATGCAAAAATTTTATCTTGACTGGGATTTACCTCAAGCAATAACCCCAGCTTGTGTCATTTTCATATGACTTTGTTCCACTTCGAAGCCCTCTTGCCATATCTCAGATTGCTGCTCATTTGACCACCTTTATTTGAAACTCCCACATGGCTTTTCTGCTTATTGTGGTCTTCTAGTTGTCATTTATGCTATGATATTTAAGTGGACTTCTCATTTTAGTTTACCCTTCATACAGCCTGTTTCATTGCAAATCAGTTACATTTGAACCGTAACTATTCTTCTCTAGTTGCTGGCTAAGATGGGTTTCCATTGCCTTGGTCATTGGTACATGGAAGCAGGCCAAATGCACGTTAGCTTCTGGTTCTTTCACCATCCTTCTGAAGATGTTTTGCATTCTTTCGTTTATGAGAACAAGAGAGGAGAGAAAGAGAGAGAAACAACTCCCATCTAGCAGTTTATGCCCTAAAATCCTGTAATGATGGGTTTATGGCTGCAACTGAAGATCCAGTAGGAAGATGATCCTGGTCTCCCACCTGAGTGGTATAATCCCACTTACCTGAGCTGCCCATACTGCTTCCCAGAGCAACAACACACAAAGTAGGAATCGACAACTGGAGCTAGGAATAAAAACCAGGTAAGTAAACAAGGGATGCATGGAAGAGCCACCAGGCTAAACAAATTCCTTTTTCTAATAAAATATTACAAGTGCAGAAAGCAAAATTATTCTGATACCTATATTCTTACTCAAGTAAAAGGTCTGCTGGGAAATAGAAGGAGGAGAAATTGATGTTAACAAAATGGATGTGTGAGAATAAACCAAGCCCTCTTCCTTCGTAACCATAGGTACACAAAACGGTGGGGGTGCATTGTGGCACATCAGGTTATGCTTCCACATGCAACACCTGCCGTGCATACCAGAGTGTTGATCTGAGCCTCAAAGCTTTGCTTCTCTTCCAGTTCCCTGCTAAGGTGCCTGAGAGAGTGGTCAGTGGAAGGTAATCCAAGCACTGGGGTCCTTGTCATCCAAACGGGAGAACTGGATGAAATTCCAAACTCCTGGCCTCAGCCTGTCCCACTTGCAGCATTTGGACAGCAATGGACACAATACCCCCTCCCCTGCCTCTTCCTTTTTCTCTTCCATTCTGCCTTTCAAGAAAATAAAATTGGTCTTAAAAACAGTAGCACAGTAGCACAGTAGCCTAATCCTCTACCCTGTGGCACTGGCATTCCATATCAGGGCCAGTTCATATCCTGACTACTCCATTTCCAACAAGCTCTCTGCTTATGGTTTGAGAAAGCAATAGATGATGGTATAAATCCATCCCCAATCTGAGAAATCCAAAAAGGTTCCTGGTTTCCACCTTCAGCACAGCTCAGCTCTGGCTAGTGCAGCCATTTGGGAAGTGAACCTCTCAATGGAGCACCTTTTCTCTCTCTGTCTCCCCTTGTTTTTATAAAATAGGACTTTCAAGTAAAAATACATAAATATTTTAAACACTCACCATTGCAGAAAACATTTTATTGACCACATTTGCCAACTCAGTTTATAAGGCTAATATTTTATGCAAAATTATGCAACAGTAACATGTAAATATCTTTGAAGTTAATTTGCTAAATTGAAAGCTGTAATTAGGGAAATATATGAGCCAAATTTTTTTGAAGTAGAAGTATAAAACAGCATTATTGAAAGGATTGTTTCCAAACATCATTTTGAATGATATACTAACTTCCATTTAAAGATTGAAATGAGAAATTGATACTGCAAAAGTGAATGGAAAGTTTCACTGTTTCCAGATGTTACGAATGCCAACACAAATCCAGGAGAGACTTCATATGTTACTAAATTTGAAAGCATTTTTCCGGAAAAGTAGTCAGAACATATGAGCAATGGCCTCAAAGGCACTAGATTGTCCGCAAGACTGAATAGAGACCAATCCGAAGCATTCAAAGTCTAGCAGCTAACTTGCCTGGTATCTGGGGTTAATTCCAGCTCCATCTCCTAGTCTGTCCTCCCTCAGCTGCATGGGATCAGTCTTGGCTCAAGTGCCCTTGGTCACACCATCTGGAGTCCCAGATTGAGTCCCTGACTCCTTGCTCTGATCATGGCTCAATCCTGGCTGTTACACGTGTCTGCAACCTCAACCAGTGGGTTGATGGTTTCTCTGCTTGTCTGTCTCTCCTCGTGATGCATTTTTAAAAAAAGTGTGCATGAATGTGTCATTTGCAGTAAAAGTAGAGATATTGACTATCTATAAAAGAGATGGATATAGATACACATGTACCAATGAAACACTTGTTAAAGATTCACCTATCGGGCCCGGTGCGGTGGTGCAGTGGTTAAGGTCCTCGCCTTGCACGCCCGGGATCCCATATGGGCACCGGCCCCACTTCCCATCTAGCTCCCTGCCTGTGGCCCGGGAAAGCAGTCGAGGACGGCCCAAAGCTTTGAGACCCTGCACCCACGTGGGAGACCTGGAAGAGGCTCCTGGCTTCAGATCAGCATAGTATCGGCCGTTGCGCTCACTTGGGGAGTGAATCATCGGACGGAAGATCTTTCTCTCTGTCTCTCCTCTCTGTATATCCGCCTTTCCAAAAAAAAAAAAAAAGATTCACCTATCATTTGGAAGCAGACAAGCATACATTACTAAAATTTTCCTCTGGAACACAAAATGCTATAAGATAAGGAAGCAATTCCTGAAGGTTTGTGACAAAGATTCTTAGTGAAAATTTTAATATAGCCCTTGCTTGTAACAGAGAGAAGTTTAATGATCTTATTAGACATATAGGTGATTACATGTTAAACCATGCCTTCTCTCTCTTTTAAAATGTGTCATGAAAAGATAATGTAATTGGTGTAGGACTGAATCGAATTATTTTCTCAAACACTGTGAATTAGTTTTTTGGAAATAATTATTTCCCTTTAAGACTTCCTTACATTTCCACTAAAAAGTCATGTTAACACTGAACAATCCAATTTCAAATAGCAGCAAACTCAGAAATGTTGGAGCAAGTCCATTGGTGATGGAGGTATCAACCAGGAAATATGAGGTTTTACTCGGAACCTTGAATACCAGTGGCTTCTCCCAAATCAGTACAGAGATGACTCAGGGCTTTCACGTGATATCTACTAAAAATGTGCCCTCTGTATAGAGCCACGTGACTCTGCACTTACTAATAGTGAACGTAGTAACCTTCTATGTGGCCAAAATGGAGCAAAAGCACAGTATTCATTCCTCAGCATTGAGCTGATGTTAGGATGAAGAGAGAAGAGAGGGAGACAAGGAGGGAAGGAGGAAAAAAATAAGGAGGGAAGACGAGGAGGGACGACAGAAGGACAATAACACCAGAAAGATGAAGGGAAGTTGAATCCAAGGAGACTGGAACCTCACAATGGCTTTGACACCTACTCATGGAGAGACAACACCTCACAACTTGTTCCAAAACTTAGGGGTGCCAGAACTCAGCCATAGGTTGGGAAATCACAGGGTGTGTTGCCTTATCTCCAAAACAAGTTGTGGACAATTTCTGCTCCGCAGTTCCAGGAACACTTTCTGAATTCTGGAGAATGTGGTTAGAAGCATGAAGGCTATGGTGCCAGGGCGTTATGACAATGAGCTCCTTCGTGTATTTGCTCATCATTGCTTCTGAAACCCTATCCCCTTCTCCTAAAGTTCAGATGGGTGTTAAGTTGTGCTGCAGCTATGAAGACAAAAGGATCAACACATTGCGAGGAACCTTGAGGTTCTGCATAGGGAGTTCACTGAGAACAGGTTCACCAGGGGAAAGAAACTGCACATCAAAGCCAAACACTACAAGGGCTTTCTCAAAAGCCAAAGTAAAGCAGGGCTGTTTCCTACAACTGGTTAGAATCAAAGCATCTTCAAGCAACTCCAACACTAATGTTGATTTGCTCAATGAGCCAACAAAAAAGAGCAGTGAGGAAAAGGGCAACTAGGAATATTTCAAACAAAATAATAAATGTGCTTTGTTCACTCAGATAATAAAAACCCTGACTCTAGACACTGAATAGCTAAGAAAGAAAGCAGCAGATTGTAAAAGAACTCTGATAATGTCACTGCAAAATACAGAGAGATGACAAATATGTATGATAAGGTAAGAGACTGAGAGCATCCACGGAAATGATTCATGATTTCAGAAAGAAAAGCCATGATCAATAGTGAAGAAACAACATTTTCTAAGTTACGGGATTAGGAAAGAAGGGTGCTGTGAGCCTGAGCAGCACACAGAAGGCAGGATGAGCAGTCCCCTTCAAGAGGGAAAGAATGAAACACATTGGTAAGAAGGCAGGGGCGTGTGACTGATCTGGCAGCAGCAGGGACTTGAAAAAGGCATCGAAATCGCATCCTCATAGTTCAGAAGGCATCAACACTCTATCTGTGTCGATGATTCCCTGGTGAGTCAGCGTGAATGCCAGCATAGCAGAGTTTTTAGAGCTACAAAAGAGCACGTTTCTGTCAGAGGTAATCGGAACTGTCAAGATGGTGTTAAAGCTGTTTTCGAGGTAACTTTTATTTCTTCCGTACTTAGAGTATTAATGCAGAGGTTGAATGATGACTCAGGGAAATGTAGCGCCAGAGAAGAATTAAATTAATACAAATAAAATAATAAAGATAATAGATGACACTATTTATAATGAAGCACAAGCTCCTTGTAGTATTTATAAGAAAGATGAAACTAATGATTAACTATAAATTTTGTTAATGTCATACAAACTTACATAAAGTTAAAGGATAGTTATTAAGAATATGTGCATAAAATATTTGGTTTCTGAACCAGTTGAGTAAATAGTTACTATGTTAAATTTCACTGATGAAACAAATTAGCAAACTAAGATCTCTGAAAATATAATCCTTGCAACAGAAGTTAGAAGAGAAATTAAAAAAAAACAAGCAAAGTATGTAAGAAGCTATAAAATAGAGAATAAAACTTTAAACAGTATAGTAACAGAGGTAGAGATTTAGCTGGGCATGCAAATACGTAAATAGATTGCTTACATATTTTAAACTGTTTCTGTTTATGCAGTTATCAAGTTTTTTGTTGATGGATTTGGTACTCTTTCAGTACCAAATGGTTAAGTATTTAAGACTAAGTATTATTTCTTTATGAAATACTGTGTATCAAGGACTGCACAATTCAATTAAGGAAAAAAAAAGGATTAGAGTATGCTAGTTGAGTATTCTCAATAAAAGCCATGATGAGATGAATATTTGGTTCATCAGTCAGGAGGTCACCTCAGACATCTGCCTATTGGAGTGCAGTATTTGAGCCCAGTTCTGTTTGCTGTTCCAGCTTCCTGCTGCTGGATATTCTGAGACGCACTAGGTGGGGTTCAAAAATACTGGGTTGCTGCCATGCAGGCGGCAGGTCTGGCATGAGTTCCATCCTCACCGATTATGCCTGCCTGGCCCATTCTCAGCTACAGCAGACATTTGAAGGGTGAAGCATCGGAAGGGAGAGCCCTCTTTTTCTTTCAATACCTTTTTTAAAATTAAACTTAGAAAAGCAAAAACTGAGTTTCTTAACCCATTTAAACTATAAGAAAATAAATGTCTGAAAAACTGAAAAATAAAAATTATAGCAAACAATTTTGATGATGAGCAGTGTGCCAGACACTTAGCATACACTAAGATTATGCTTAGAATTTCCTGAAAGTTATCGTCTGCATTTTACAAGGGATGAAATTGAAGCTAAAAGTGGCTTGAAAAAGCCTTTTCATAAGCATAGAGGGAAAGCTCCAAAATTCAGTGTAATTTACAGCCCATGTTGCTTTCCATGATATAGTAAGTCTATTGGTGATTTATGAAAGTCTAAATCTTTATAGTTATGATGATCCTGAGAATATAAATGAAAGATTTCACTGTTTCATAGATATGAAAAATATAAGGAAAAAAGTTTGATTTACTCAATTAGAGTAGAAATTCACATTCCATGAAATTTCCATTTGTGAGTTTATATTTGCTAGACAAAATCACTGGCTTAGACTCAAGAGTGCATTGTTTATCTGTCTGCAACGCATGGCTCTTAGCACAATTGTGCCCTGATGTGGCCACTGATAAGTACTCGATTTGAAAGCATGTGAATAAATCAACTCACCATTAACCAATGCTTCCCAAAGAGTGTTTGGTTTTAGTTCAGTTTTTATCATCTATGTCTTTAACCCACCTAGCGTATTTAAATCAAGCTGCAGGTGGCACTAGAAATGCTGTGAGCCACTGCTGAAGACAGCATGCTACATCACAGAGTGGTGGTTGGCTTCTAGAAGAACTTGCATTGGGTGAGATGTAAAGAATAAGCCAGTTATGATAGAGGAGGAAATCCTGTTCCAACTCATCTGAAACAAAAGTGCCACAGAAGGGAGTTGTTACGGCATCAGTGAGGGATTGGTATGTACACAGGGTTGAAGATTTATTGTATTTTACTTTTATTATTGCAAAGACAGATATACAGAGAGGAGAGACAGAGAGGAAGATCTTCCGTCCTATGATTCATTCCCCAAGTTAGCGCAACGGCCAACGCTGCCAATGCTATGCCGATCTGAAGCCAGGAGCCTCTTCTGGGTCTCCCACACAGGTGCAGGGTCCCAAAGCTTTGGGCCGTCCCCCACTGCTTTCCCGGGACACAGGCAGGGAGCTGGATGGGAAGTGGAGCTGCTGTGATTAGAACTGGTGCCCATATAGGATCCAGGGCATGCAAGGTGAGGACTTTAACCACTGCGCCATCACGCCGGGCCCTGTACACAGGGTTGAAAGAGAACATTCTAGGCACGGGTGAAAACACATGAACAGTGAGGTAAAATGCAGCTAGCATGGTTTGCATGTGAGACAGCATGAAGTTCATGGCTGAGCACTATAGACATGGTAAGAAGCAAAGATGATGTTCAGGTAAAGGAGATTGAATGGCACACCAAGGAGATTGAATCGATTCTATAGAGTCTGGGAAAGTACCATTAGATTACAACATCTTGACAGAAGCCATGAACCCATATGCCTGTACACACAAATGCACACACAGTTATGGCATTCCTACCTTAGGTCCAAGGTATGTCTACTATCACAGACAACAGATTTCTGGTATGTACGCACCTCTTGGAACTAAGACATATGCTTTGAATGGCAATAAAAGCATGTCCTGGAAATCCCCTGTGGATGTCTGAGAGACCATCCTAATGGGTGTTGGGCAAACTTGTCAAAGAATCATACAGTTATTACAAACAAAATACGTTATTTACCATCTCTAGTCATAACAGAGCATTTCTTCCACATTTGATCTTAGTCAAAAGGCCAAGAGCTGATAAAGAGCCCTTCTTCCAATGGTACTTTGCTTTGACACGCATTTTATTTTGCCCAGATATTTTCTTTATTGTGAATAACATACATATTGGCTAAATGCTATCACTTTAGGAGCTGGCACAGTGGCTTAACCAGCTAATGCTGTGTATGTAAGCACCAGTATCCCATATTAGTGCTAGGCCATATGCCAGCTACTCCACTTCCCTGCTTGTGGCCTGGGGAAGTAGCAGAGAGAGGCTTAAGCCTTGGGACCCTGCACCTACATAGGAGATCCAGAAGAAGCATTGTGGCCATTTAGGGAATGAATCAGAAGATGCAAGATCTTTCATTCTGTCTCTCCTCCTTTCTGTAACTCCCACATTTTCAGCAAAAATAAATAAATATTAAAAAAAAAACTTGTAGTCATTCTGAGGCACACAGTCCAACGTTTTTACGTGCATCCACATTGTTGGGTTAACTTTGCTATTGTCCATCTCCATCGTCTTTCATCACATTTCACTAAAACTATGCTCCATTAAACAGTCACAACTCCTCCTCTCAGGCCCTGCGAGTAACTAATCAACTTTTTATCTGAATTGGATCAACATGATACCACATGTAAGTGGAATCATACAATGTTCATACTTCTGGTTCTGCCTTATCTCACAGTATCACTGAAGGTCATCCATATCATAGCAATGTGACAATGACGTCCTTTTACAGATAGCATAAAATGTGTGTGTGTGTGTGTGTACTTACTGCAAATAGACATTAGGAGAAAACTATGGGAGCATTTGTCTGGTTTTTAGATTTTCCTGGCTATACTCTGGTATCAAATCCAAGAAAGCATTGAATGCATAGCCAAAAAGTTAACATTCTCTACTTTCTTGCAAGAGGTTTGTTGTTTTGACTTTTACACGCGGCAGCATGTCTAGATTAAGAGAGTTTGCATGCATGATGCTACAGAAATGTCCAACTTTATTCTTTCCATATCAAGGTGTTTTTTTAAAGATTTACAGAGATAAGGAGAGAGAGCGAAAGATCTTCCGTCCACTTGTTCACTCCCCATGTGGCCATAATGACCAGATGTGAACTGATCTGAAACCAGGAGCCAAGAACTTCTTCCAGATCTCCCACACAGGTAAATGTACAGGGTCCCAAAGCTTTGGGTTATCCTCCTCTGCTTTCCCAGGCCACAAGCAGGAAGCTGGATGGGAAATGGAGCAGCCAGGATATGAACTGGCATCCTTTTGGGATCCCAACACGTGCAAGGGATCCCACTGGGCTGTTGAGTCAGGAGGACCCTATCAAGTTTTTCTAACAGAATTTGTTGAGAAGTTTATCCTTGCCTCTTTCAATGGACTTTTGGAAAACCATGAGATATTACATCAAAGGATTTTTTTTTCCTTACATTTGAGGGTTTTTCCGCTTCCCATTTTCTCATGAGATTACTTGTCTGTCATTATGTCAGAATACTCTATTTGGATTACTCCTGAATTATATTAAGTTGTGAAATCAGGAAGCTTGTATGTTTTGTATCTGGTCTTTTATTTCAATACTGATTGGGCTGTGTGGGACCTGTTGAGATTTCCCATGAATTTTATGATGTTTTTTTTCTTTTTTGTCCAAGACAATATCATTGGAATTGGAGTAAAATTTTAGCAGTTTTGTAGAGAACTCCATAGAAGTCTCACATTCATGCACATATCTTTCAATTTAATTTGACCTTTAGTTCATTTCAATAATAATTTTACTCTCTATATATCAAATCTCCTATATCTTGGTTTGGGCTTCTTCTGAAGTGTTTTATTATTTTGAGGTTGTCATTTACCAGTAGTAGTTTTCCTAGGGTTGTTCACTGTTAGTGCATAGAGTCATGGCTCATTTTTCCATGCTTGTCATGTGTTGCAACATTGCTCTGTTAGTTTAGTTGGCCTGGTGGTTGTGTGTGGCTTTTAAGTCTTTCTATATTGCATCAATTATAAAGATCAGTGGGATACTTCCTTCTTCATTTGGATGGCTTTTTGTTTTTTTCTTACTGCACTGTTCTGGGTAGACACTTCAATAGTACAACAACTGGAAGTGATGGGACTAGCTTCCTTACGTTTTTGTGTGTGTGTGTGATTTTAGAGGCAAAGTTTTAGATTTCTCCTTTAGTATGATATCCCCTGTGTAATTCTCTCTTTTGGAAAGGTTTATTTTATTTTTGTTGGAAAGTCAGATATTCAGAGAGGAGGAGAGATAGAGAGGAAGATTTTCCATCAAATGATTCACTCCCCAAGTGACCGCAATGGCCAGAGCTGAGCCAGTCCAAAGCCAGGAGCCTCCTCCAGGTCTAACACGCGGGTTCAGGGTCCCAAGGCTTTGGGCCATCCTCTGCTTTCCCAGGCCACAAGAAGGGAGCTGGGTGGGAAGTGGGGCTGCTGGGGTTAGAACCGGTGGCCATATGGGATCCTGGCACATTCAAGGGGGGGGGGGAGATGTTAGCACTGCGCCGGGTGCTGGACTTTTCTTTCGCAGTGTTGAGTTTATTCCTTTTTCATTTTATTCTTTAATTAGCATTTCACATGTGCTGTATGATTTACAGACAAAAATTTAAGAACACAGTGACATTCCTCTCCTCCTTCCGTTTTCCCCTTCTTCACATCCTCCCTCCTTCATTCCTATTCTTATGTTGCTAGATTTTATAATTGTTTTTATCATGAAAGGATATGAATTTCATCAAACATCTTTTTGGATCGGTTGAGATTTTCAGCTGAGCCTTTCTTGATGGTTTAATGTAGTTCCCTGCCTTGAATCATTTTCATCTGTTGACTCTTGCGTTCCAGGATTAAGTGGACCATGGCCAGCATGGTGAGGGACATGCTCAATGATGTTCAAGGATGATGTGCTCACCATACTGCTGAGCTCAGCTGAGGGCTCCTTTCCTGCACCTGCTGGCCTTGCCCACCATGTGAATGGATGTCTCTGCTTCTGACATTCTCTCCTACTGCGCTGAACTTTGGCTTCCCTCGCTGACGAATTCTATTAGCTGCTTACCGTGACTTTCTAAAGGCATGCTCATGTGGGTTTCCACTCCAAGCCTGTTGTGGATTACATATTTCAAATCCATTTGTGTCAGGGACTGGGAGTAGGAAAGAACACACCTGCACTCATTTCTCTATGCCATCATTTATCTTTTCTTATGGGACATAAAGGATTTGTAATTAAAAAGAGTGCAGACTTGATGCCATTTCCTTCTTCCCTCACTTCCTCTCTCTCTCTCCTAGCTGCCTTGAACCTGATTTGGACTCTGTTTCTCAATTTTTGAAATAGCATAGTTTAAATTTACATGACAGTAAAAGGATTCATACTCACCAAAACCTACTAATATAGGCTAAAAAGGCAAAAAAGCCCTAACTTAACAGGAATACAGGTAAAAATTATAAGCAAGAATTGGTTAAAATGAATAATCATTTAATCAATAGATGTTAAATGTTGAAGTAGTCAGACATCATTACAACTGGAGGAGCATAATATTCTTAAAACAAAAAGAAGAAGAAGGAGGAAGAGGAGGAGGAGGAGAAGGAGATAAGTAGAGACCTTGGATTAACCATTTCTCTGGAGAGGTGATACCTGATCCATTGCTTCCCTCAGCATCCAGAAATTCCTCTGGCTGTTTTAAGGAAAAGGGATTTTTAGTACAGGAAGCTGAAGAGCGTCCTGACTACCGACTTTGGTCTGGCCTAGCACCAGTTGTGCTATGTTTTGGAGAAAGAACCAGTGAAGGGAAGATTCTCTCTCTGTCTCTCTCTCTCTCTCTCCTGTCTCTGCCTCTCCCTGTAACTGTTTCAGATACTTAAATCAATATTTTATAAAGGTAAGTATATGAGTGAACTTGCAGATATATATGAAGCCTGCCTGTCTTGTTTATTTCTGTTTTTGAAAGGCAGAGTGACAGAGACAGTGGGAGAGTCATGGAGAAATAAATCCCACCCCATCCCTTGGTTTACTCACCAAATGACCACGAGAGCAGGTGCTACAGCAGGCTGCTGCCAGGACCCTGGAGTTCCTCCAATGTGGGTAGTAGGGACTCTACCACTTGTGCTGTCATCCACTGCTTCCCCAGATGCACAGACAAGGAATGGATCAGGAACCAGTGGCCTGATGTGGGATGCAGGTGGTGGAAGCAGCAGCCTGACCAGCTGTTCCTGAACACGGGCCCCACCCCAGGTTCTAATTATTGTCTTCTGCATCTCAATCAGCTTGCTATCGTTTTTTTTTTTTATCATTTTTTTAAAAAAAAAAACATCAGAAACAAACAAAACACAGGATAAAAATAAGCATCCGTTTCTTTGGATTGTGGGATCTGGTTAAGACACAGTATAACTGCAAAGGATGCAACCAAAAGAGTCAGAATAGCCACTGTGGAAGGATGCAGAAATATGAGGTCCTGGATTCCTCAAAAGGCAGGAGACTGCAAGCTCCGGGGCCCAGAGGGCAGGACATAGGAAGGTAAGAAACATACAGATGTGTATGTTGACAAGTGGCTTACACTGGGTCAATGGTACTTGACTTTGGCTGGGCCTAGAACCCAGCAGGAATGTACCAGTGCAACAGAAATAGCAGTTTCCGCTAACAGGTGCGGAAGGACCCGGGCACTTGACATGCTGTCTACAGCCTTCCCAGGCTCATTCATCTGCTCTATCACGATGCTCGCCCCTAATACTGCTTTCTCCTTCTTTTTTCTTTTTCTTTTCTTCTTAAGAATTGTTTGGATAAACAAATTGAGAGGTTTGATTCCGTAAGCGAGTTTATAAATAAACTTGGATTTTTGTAATGATGTTTTCTTTCTGAAGTAAGCTGAAAATAAATCTTGAGTGTTGCAGTCAGTGTATCCGTTCTGTCTCTGCTCATGACCTTTAGAACGGTGAAGACGGGCCATACTCCGACAGCTACACAGTTGCTTGGCAGTGATTTCTGGAATGTGCAATCAGTAATGATCCAAGCTACACTGGTTTTAGTTTTTTTCTTCTCTATTTTTCTAACAGAAAAAAATCTGCCAATATATGGGTGAGAAACTCAGTTATACCATGTGGCCTTGTCTTAGGACACCACATCAGAAGTCTCTGTCAGCTTCCTTTTCAGAGTTGCAGGTAAAAGCTCATGCTGGGTGACACCGTCTTCGTCAAGACAAGAGGTGGAGTCAAGGCGTGCCAGCCGACGAGCAAGTGAGGCCAGAAGACCTGGGTTCCAGTTCACAGTCTGTCCGACGTATCGATGTGATGAGGTTTTAACCACTCTTAGACCTCGCCTGTCCTCCTTTGTTAAATCCAGATAATGACAGTGAATCCTCCACTTGCAGGGATCATGGTGTAGAAATACCCTGTCACAGACATTCAGTGCAGTGCACAGCTGTGGTTTCTGAGCAACGCTTGTCATCATTTCAGGTGGCTCTTCGAAAGGCCTTGGATTGCACAGCTCCTAAGGAATGCTTTTCACTCAAGCCACTGAGTAAGAGGGAACTCTTGGGAGCTAAAAGCAGAGAGCAGGTTGACCTTGGGTTCCAAACAAATGGGAAACCAGCAAATAGAATTATGGCAAAATCATAGATGATTCTGAGAGAGATGCTGAGTCTCCGATGAAATGAAAACATTACTGTCAGTGGCCTTCATGCTCCTTGGAGAATCAGAGGTTGACTTCTGGGTTTTTCTTTTTTTTTTTTAGATTTATTTTATTTTTATTGAAAAGGCGGATATACAGAGAGGAGGAGAGACAGAGAGGAAGATCTTCCATCTGATGATTCACTCCCCAAGTGAGCGCAACGGCCGATGCTGTGCCGATCCGAAGCCAGGATCCAGGAACTTCTTCTGTGTCTTCCACATGGGTGCAGGATCCCAAGGCTTTGAGCCGTCCTCGACTGCTTTCCCGGGCCACAGTCAGGGAGCTGGATGGGAAGCAGGGCTGCCGGGATCAGAACCAGCACCCATATGGGATCTCAGGCGTGCAAGTCGAGGACTTTAACCACTGCGCCACTGCGCCATTGCGCCGGGCCCTCTGGGTCTTTCTTATCACTTTGGTATAATATTATCTGATGTTCAAGAGATTGACTTGGCTCAAATATAGGAAACCATGCCATGTAATCAAAACCTGGGGACTGGGGTTTGTCTAGCTGGGTTTGAATCCAAGTCACGTGCTCCATGTCATGTTGGGAAAGTGAACCAAACATGGGAGAGACACAGACTCTAACACTGGCAAAGCTGATGTTTTTGCTTCGGGGTCACTTTGCTTCTATGCAGTAGACGTTCATTCTGTCATCTGGGAATTGATTTAGAAAATGCTGTAGCTTTAGGTATTTATGGTTGCTAAATGAGTGCAGGGCGGTTGATAAATTCCATCCGTAGCAAGTGAAAACACTTGGTGGCATCGGCACCTGAGGCCTGTGCTTCTGCTTCTCCTCTTTGCTCCTGGTCTTTTGCTTCTATATTAGTCACAGGTGATAAGAGCTGTGACAAGGCTGCTGTTGACACACAGCTTAGCTCCACCAAGCCTTCCCTAATCTTTCTGCGGGTGCAGGGCAGCAGCAGACCATAGGAGGTATACATGATGGCCATGGTTTCCTTAAAGCTGTGTGCACATTTCCTCAGCATGGCCCTCCCTGAAGGCCCCTTTAAAGGGACACATGTTTGCTTTGATTGTCCCCATCACATGCCACACCCACACACTTCAGCTAGGGACCCTGAGGTGAGTGGAGTCCTCTGCCTTCCATGGTCTCAGGAGAATAAGCTGTGGAGGTACTCTCCTCCCCACCAGTTACACATTGCTCTTGCAAACCTACCATATGCCGAAAACACTTCGAGGCCCGAGGCAGGCAATCACACTCCTTTCCATTTCTCTGGCTCCCAAAGAGCTCACACTGGGGTGGCCTTGCAGATTTGCAAAGCTGTGGACACTCTCCAGTGAATAAAATCCAACCTCTCTCTGGCAGGCAGATCGCGCCTGTGTGTGGGCTTCCATTGCCCAGCCTCCTGGACTCTAGGGGTTTGAATGGGAAGAAGTTCCTAAGGCAAGGAGAGTGATTTATCTTCTACTCGGAGCATTTTATTCCCTAGAAGACTTAAGATGTTAAAAATAAAAGGACCCCTGTCAGTTCCCCTTTGCCCATCCTCAGTCATCCATTGCATCTCCTGGGTTGACAAGTTATCCAGAGGTAAAAGATTGTTCCAGAATTCTGCCCATCCATCTCTGTATGCTCTGGGGGGGGTGGGTGGGTATGTTTGACCCCATTTGTGAATGGTTTACTTTTGAATATAGGCTTCAGTTGCCAATTACACAGCAACTGGAGAAATTGCACTCTACAGTCCATCAGAGTAGATGTTATTAGTATCAGCAGGAATAGTGGCTCCTTTGTTCACACTAAACTGGCAGTCCCCTGGCTTCTCTCCTTTAGAGCCATTATCTAACATACAGCATTTGGACGGTGGTATATTGGAGCATAAATAGTGTAACTTACTCCAACACAGACTTCCAATAGGGGCTCCTTCACAGTCATTTTATGGCCTAAAAAATAGCTCCACCGTGTCTTCAAGATCTTATTTTCTGTTTCAGGAAGTTATTGGTCTTTCTTGTGTCGAGAAAAATAACATACAAGGCATACAATCCAGCCTGTTTCCTGGCTTTCCTCAGGGCAGTTGTGGGGAGGGTTTTGGGAGGTGTCACAGCAGGGTAATGTCCCTCAGTGGTACATCCTGCGCGTCTCTCTGTGCTGCCCAACTCCCAGTGCTTTCTACCCACCACCCTCCTGCGTATGTTAGAAGAGCTGTGTTTCTACAAGGCCATATAATATGCAACGCTGTTGTGGACAATCCTTGGATGCAGTTGGCATTGTGCAGATTAGTTGGACACAGGATGCTAGTGCCCCTTCAGAGAGATTGCTAAGTCCACCTGAGGCCAGAAAAAATGATCAAAGACCCTGCACATCACTGTCACCTCTCCCATACCAGCCCAGGCTCCATCAAATGGACCAAGAGGAGAAGCTAGATTTTCCTTGAGCCAGCACAGAGTGCCTCTTGTTGTTATGATGGGGGCGGGGGACTCTCATCTATTCTTTGAGTACTAGTGGGTAGAGTGGAGCTTGCTGTGAATTCTGCAGGGGAAGTAGAGAGGCTAGGCAGGGTGTTGTGTCTCCACAATCAAGCCATAGGTTTCAGGAGCACAAGGGTCACCCAATCTCGGCTTTCTATACCCCCTTCGCCCCGCCCCCGTCACCTGGCTCTTGTCTATGTCTCACTGATATCTCTTTGGTCCTTCCTGTATGTGTCTCAGTTTCTCTGCAGGTGCAGTTTCACTCCAGTTTTTCTCTTTCACACTCCACATCTAGTTCTTGCATTGGAGTACAGCAGTGTGCAGTTTGTGCTCACTAAAGGAGTCCTGTCTGGTTGCTAGGAGTCTCCCTCTCCAAGGACAGCAGAATGTAACAAAGGGCATTCCTTCCTGTTCCATGCCGTTGTGTAAAACAATCTCCTGTTTGTCTTCTCCAGGTGAGCTAAAACTCCTTGTAACTTCTCTCCTATTTGAGTCGAGGGCGGATACTAACAGTGACCTAGAATCATGTGTTCTGTTTATTCTGTGGATATGTCCATTCTCCTCATATTCCGAGTCCTGCAACTGCTTCCTGGGTGTCAGTCACCACTGCGCACTTGGGCTCTGTTGATCTCGAGTTCTCCCCAGCATACTCATCCACACACACAGTACTTAGAGCAAATCAAAGCCAGATGTCAGTAGAAACTGCAGACCAGCACAGAACCATGGCCTTGGCTCTTGTACATTTTTACTTGATTCCTTCTTAATTTTCATGAACTTGATCCTGATATTGTGCCCCAGATTTTGTGAAATAGTCGAGGCTCCTGGACTGAACCTTAAGCATCCATGGAAGTGCCCTTGGTGGAACAGCAGTTATGTAATCGAGGGTCAAAGCCTCTGGTCAGAGTCTCAGGCTGACCCCTGGCAGGCTTAGTGATCTTGGGAGGAGTTCCAGTCTTCTCATCAGGGAATTTGTCTAAGTTAGCATGGTTTGTTATTGAGTGTCAATCTGCAAAGCAGTTAAAACATGTTAGCCTTCTATAAGCAATATGGTAACCTCCAACATGTAGCATTAGTTATAATTATATGCATTTTACCATTATAAATATGATCTTTTGCTATTTCTAGCAAATGCACAGCCTTTCTCAGCTCTGAGAGTTGAGAGGAAGGCCTGGCCTTCAACCCTGCTGTCATTGCCACTGGTTGGTTTCTCCTGGCTTATTATTCTGTAAGAGCTAACAATTACTACCCACTGCTTGTACGGGTCCTTTTAAATGCACAGAGACTAACAGCCTTATAATCACTTCACAATCTACTAGACTCCATTCTTCAAGAGGGATGTGTCTCCCTTATTTAGTTTGCCAATACCTGACAGTATGTCAAGCGCACGGTACTGGTTTGATGATTGTTATCCCTGAAAACACAATACCTATGGAAAGTAGGCACAAAATATGTGAGTAGCTATGACTGGGTTTGAGACTACGGAGAAATCTAGAGAAACAGCAATCATGCCTGCCTAATGTGGGCCATGAGACTTGGAGTTTACAATTTGGTGCACTGATAGGGTGAGTCCCAAGCACGTATCAGCATGCTTCAACAACGCTCGCTCTCCATTTGATTCTGCACACAGCTCATGTTACACAGATCAGTTCAATGGCTTGCATGGGACCCCATGTAATTTTCTGATAGCCACTGTTTCCTTCTGTCACGTTGGAGCGTACCGACAGTGATTTGTTGATGACAGACTCGGAGAAAGCTAGTTTTCAACAACTCCCTCAATGCTCTGTGTGAAGTGCTTCTCTAGTGGACAAGATGATGGCAGGAGTCAGCTTGCTTCACTCCTTCACTCTAAGTCTGTACTTGGAAATCATGTGGTTTTAAGAATTCTTAGCCTTTTCTTCGTAAAGTCAAAGATCTGCTTACAAACGATTCCCAGGGTATTCCTCCAGCACAGATGTCATCGTCGCAATTCTGTAGTGTGGTCTATTTGGCCAAGTTCACTGGAATATTTCTTGTCTCCATATGCTTAGCCTCAGTGTGTCGTGCATCAGCTGTACTGGTTCACCCTCTGAGTTTCAGGCAGTCGCTTCAAACATTTTATTCAAATGTAGCATGGACGTGGCAACAAAGCCTCTTCTAAGAACAAGGTTTCCTGTCACACATCACAAATGACCACATTTGTTTGCTTTTACGTTATTTTAAAGGCAGAAAGACACACACACACACACACACACACACACACACACACACCCAGAGAACAAAAGAGATCTTTCATCTGTTGATTCATTCCCCAAATGAATATAATTCTGCTCTGTTGTAAAATAGTATTACAAATGTCAAGATCGCTAATAAAGAATGACAAGGAAATAGATGGGATCACTGCCCATTTTGAATGATCCCCCTTTCCAACTTTGATCCATTAGCCCCCCCTCCCTGTGACGCTGCATTAAAAAACACCAAGTCTGGCTTTCCTCCCTCAGAGGCCCTTTCTGTCACTGTGGCAGGAGATCTCTCTCTTTTAACCAAATCTCTCTCTGCACAGTGAAAAACTAAATGTTGACTAGGGCTGGCATTTGGCTCAATGGTTGCGTTATCGGCTGGGACACTCAATTCCTCTGTTTCTACTCTTCTTAAGGTCTACTGATTTATTTGAAGGTCACGGTTTCAAAAAGGGATTGGGGGAGAGGCCTTCCATTTGGTGACTTATTCGCCAGACGGCCACCTGGTCAAAACTGAGCCGGATCCAATCCAGGAGCCAGGAGCCTCAACTGGATGATCCAGATGGGCATCAGGGGGCCCAAAACTTGAAAAAATAGTCCTTTTATTTTTCCCCAAGACACTATCAGGGAGTTGAATTGGAATCAGCACTCACGGGACATAAATCACCATGCAGTGATTTCATCAGCTCACACTGCGGTCCTCTCCTTGCCTTCTGATCCAGCTGTCCACTAATATGCATCCGAGAAGGTAGCAAAAAAATGGATAAAATACTTGGGTCCCTGAATAAGCTCCAGCCTGGCGCAGTCCTGGCTATACATTCTCTCTCATTTGTCTCTCTCTCTCTCTCCAGTTGGCCTTTCAAATAAATACTTAGAAACATTGAATATTAGGAATAATCAATTTTTTCAATGAATCCATATGCAAGACACAGAAAGATATGACAAAGAATAAAGGCGATCAATAACAATGTATGTATTTGTTGTATAACGGTCACTTGATGTCCATTTCCATGTGTATTGTTTTATTGACCCCTAAATACAGCCATTCAATTGGTGCGCTTTTTGCCTTAGATTACAGAGCAAGAAACTGAGTGTCAAACGGTTCAAGTTCACTGTATCAGCCACACAGCCAAGAAAGTGGCAGAGGAGGAGTTGGAGCCACAACCCAAAACTATCCGAGCTTATCAGGGCTACTGATACAGGAACCTAGAATAAGGTAATATTGTTAAATCCACACAATGTTTAGGGGAACTGATGCGATTCTCAAGAGCATTTTGTAAACTACGTGAGAATCTATAGCTAGGACATAGATTCAGGTCAATGTACAGCAGATCAAACTAATGTCTGTTGTTAAAGCTCCAAGTCCCATTTTAACATAGCGTTTACTGAATGAAGGTAACGATGTTTGAAAGGATTGCACTTAGTATCCTCCAATGAGGGATAGGATGTTTTTCTATACAAGCCAATGTGGAAGTCAGACCGGTTAATCAAAAATGAGACAAAGTCCCTTTTCATAAACAACATTCTTTTTAGAACGTGCTTGTAAGAAAATGCTCTTTGGAGAGGCAAAGGAGCACTTAATACACATTTGTTTCTTAAAAAAAAAAAACAAACTTTTAGTTTGAGGATAAGAGTCTTCTTTTTAAAAGAGATTTATTTATCCTTTATTGCAAAATCAGATATACAGAGAGGAGGAGAGACAGAGAGGAAGATCTTCCATTGGATGATTCACTCCCCAAGTGACCTCAAGGACCTGGTGCTACTCCAATCCGAGGCCAGGAGCCAGGAACTTTCTCCAGGTCTCCCACACTCGGGTGCAGGCTCCCAACACTTTGGGTCGTCCTCAACTGCTTTCCCAGGCCACAAGCAGGGAGCCAGATGGGAAGCAGGGCTGCCAGGATTAGAACTGGCGGCCATATGGGATCCTGGCTCATTCAAGATGAGGACTTTAGCCGCTAGGCTGATGTGAGAATAGGAATCTTAAATTGGCAAAACAAAAATCGTGGAAGTGTGGAAAGCATTTTCATACATCCCACTCCGGCTTCCCCTACTGCCAATGTATTAAGCCAGGTGTTATATTTCTAATTCACAAATCAAGCCCAGCTGCTCCATTATAAAAACTTGCATTTGTTCTATTTACCACAATTAATGAATCATGGATACCCTCTATCGGTTTTGTGAAACACAGTTGCCCTGCCTGCTCTCTATCCCTCCTGGCTCCCGGGCTCAGCATCCTGTATGCAGACGGACTTCCACAGATGAGGGAGAACAGGTGGCACTTCCTTCACAGTGTCCTCTGCTTGTCCCACCTTGTTTGCTGCAAGTGGCCAGATCTAGTTGCTCTGTGTTAAGCGATTTTCCATTGCCTGTATGTGCCACCGTTTTTAATCCATTCATCTGACAGATGCCTGGTTGATGCTATATCCTAGTTATCATGAACAGTGCTGCAGTTAACAATAGGGAACAGATACATCCTCAATGTAATGGGTTCATGTGTTTTGGCTATGCATTCTGTACTGGGATTCCTGGGTCAGATGACCCAATTCTATTTCTAGTTTTTAGAGAAATCTCTATGCTGTTTTCCACAATGGCTGCACTAATTAACATCCCCACTCACAGTGTGGCACACTCAATATCTTCAGAGCATTTATCACTTTCTGTGTTTTATGTAATAATCACTGTGACAGGGGGTGAATTGATAGCTCAGTGTAATTTTGATTTACACATCTTTGATAGCCGGGGATGTTAAGCATTTTTTTTTCTTGTATGTTTTGGCCATGTATATGTCTTTGGAGAATTTTCTGTTTAGGTAACTTGTCCATACCATAGCTGGGTTGATTGTTGTTACAACCCCTGAGTTTTTGGTGTGTTCTGGACATCAACCCTTTGTCGGAGAAGAAGCTGCAAATGTCACTCCCATACTGGTAGTGTCTCTTCACTCTCTGGAGTGTTTCCTTTGCATTGCAGAAGCCTTTGGGCTTGAAAACGATACCATTTGTCTTGTTCAGGTTTTATCACTTGTGACTTGACCCAGGAAGTTGTCCCCACCACATCCATGTCTTGAAATATCTCTCCTATGTATTCTATCGAATTCATACTTCCAAACATTTAGATGTGCGACTCCCACTGTGAGTGTGTGTGTGTGTGTGTGTGTGTGTGTGTGTGTGTGTGTATGCATGTGTAAGGAGAGAGGTAGGGCTCCAATGTCATGCTTCCACATATTTATGTCCAGTTTTAGCAGCAGTGCTTATCAAAAAAAAAAATCTCTGTGTTCAAAGCATGCTATTAGAAACCTCCTTTAAAAAGTAATTGTTTAAAAAGTGGCTAAAGTCCTCACCTTGCATGTGTGGGGAGCTCATGTTCATGTTCATGTTCATGTTCCAGCTCTCCATTTCTGATCCAGCTCCCTAATTGCAGCCTGGGAAAGCAGTCGAGGATGGCCCAAAGCCTTGGCAAGCACCCACATGGGAGAACTGGAGAAAGCTTCAGGCTCCTGGCTTTGAATCAGCTCAGCATCAGCCATTGCGGCTGCTTGGGAAGTGAATCATTGGTTGGAAAATCTTCCTCTCTGTCTCTCCTCCTCTCTGTATATCTGACTTTCCAATAAAAATAAGTAAGTATTTTAAAAATATGGTCATATGTGTGCTATTATTAAAAAAAGTCACAAGTTGTAACAAACTTTGTACTGCTGTTTTTTATGACAACGTCTTGTTATTTTACTCACTATGGCTTTTTTAAAAGATTTCTTATTTCTGAAGATCTATTTATTGGAATGGCAGTTCATATTTATGAAGAGAAGGAGAGACAAAGAGAAAGATGTTTTAGCCATCGTGTCACACCCCAATGGCCAGAGCTGAGGCAATCCAATTACAGGAGCCAAGAGCTTCTTCTGGGTCTCCTATGAGGATCCAGGCTGCCAAGGCTTTGAGCCATGCTCCACTGCTTTCCTAGGAGAAAAGCTCAGAGCTGAATGGGAAGTGGAGCAGCTGGAATATGAATCAGCATGCATGTGAAATGCCAGCATTTGAATGTGAGTATTTAGTCATTAAGCCATTGTGCTAGGCCTGAGATTTGCTTATTTTTCTTGGAAGGGAAGATGTATGGAGCGAAGGAAACACAGAGAGAAAAATCTTCCATCCACTGGGTCACATTCCAAATGGCTGCCGTGGCTTGGGCTGAGCCAATCTGAAGCCAGAAGCCAGGAGTTTCCTCTGGGAGTCCTGCAAAGGAATGGGATCCCAAGGCTTTGAGCCATCCTCTACTGCTTTTTCAGACCCTAACCAGGGAGCTGGAAGGAAGGTGGAGCACCTGGGTCCTGAACTGACTCATTCCAGCATCCAGGCACTTATAATGTGAGGATTTAGCCCTGGAGCCATCACGTCAATCCCTAGCTCAAATTGTTCTTAGTATACTTTGAAATCAGGTATTTTCATGCCTCTTGCTTGACTGTTTTTCTCAGAATTCTTTGATTTACACCTTTGATGATTCTATACTAATTTTAGGATTTTTTTCCCCCATTGGTATGTAATGACTCATTGTTACTTTAAAAGGGATTGGCTTAGTCAGGAAAGGCCACTGTTCCTACTAGGACAGGAGCTGAACTAAGGCTGGCTCATGGGCCCACTGGGAGAGGTTCTGATGGAGGAGCCTGGGCAACTCCTCTGGCAGGACATAGACCCTGCAGGTAAGCACAAGAAGCAGGATAGGGAACAGCCTAAAACAGGCCATGGACAGTTTCCCACTGGGATACATTTGTCATGGGTCGGGGGCAGACCAGGCTGAACCTGTTCACATCAGCCACTGGTGAATCCGAGCACCAGAACAGAGTGTGGGGCGAGCCAGCTTCAGTGGTGACAATACAGTCCACAATACGGAATGCCAAGGAGTGGTTTCCAAGTTGCTAGTATTTATTTGTTCATAGCAGTTTCTTTAATGATGTTATTTCTATTGCTACTTTTTCATCTTTCATGGCATTTATTTTAGTCTTTCTTCTTTCTGTGTCTAGGTAATTTTCAAAATTTGTTTAAATCTTCAGAAACCAGGTTTACTTTTGCATATTTTTATGTTTTAATATTATTCACTTCTGCTCTAATTCTAATGTTTTCCTTCTGCTGATTTGAGACTTTGTTCTTTTTCTACGTGTTTGAGATTAATCATTACATTGCTTATTTGAAACTTTTCTATTTTAAGTGCTTAGCATTTTTAAAGTATTTATTGCCATAAAAATTTCTCTTCCTGCTGCTTTTGCTGCATCACACTGGTTTCATTTTGCTGTGTTTTCATTTCTATTTGCTTCAAGAAAAATTACCATTTCCTTTTGAAATTTCAAAATGATCCATTGATCAGACAGTAGCATGCTGTTCAATTTCTATGTATTTGTGAATTGTGGTTGTTCTGATTGTTGAATTCTATTTGCATTCTTTCTGCTCTGAGAAGATATATGAAATGAATTCTGTCTTTAAAATGCCTGGGACCCAATTGGTGACCTAAAACAGAGTGTATCCTAGAAAATGGAACATATGCTGATCCGAATAGTGTGCACTTTCTTGTTATTGCGTGAATTTTTCTGTAAATGTCTGTTAGGTCAATTTGCTCTAGTGTGGTTCAGCTCTGATGTATCCTTGGGGATGTTTTGTCTGGATGATCTGTCCATTGATAACGTGGATTTGTTGGAGTCTCCCATCATTATTCCCATCATCAGTACCGGAGTCTACCTAGTTCTGTATTTAGTATTTTTTGTTATATCTGGGTAGTCATATATTAAGCTCATATATATTTATAATTGGCACATATTCTTGCTGAATCAATATCTTGTCCTTCTTTGTTTTCCCTGCCTTTTAAAAAATGAAATTCTGGGGGCCCGGCGCGGTGGCGCAAGTGGTTAAGTCCTCGCCTAGCACGCCTGGGATCCCATATGGGCGCCGGTTCTATCCCAGCAGCCCCGCTTCCCTTCCAGCTCCCTGCCTGTGGCCTGGGAAAGCAGTCGAGGACGGCCCAAAGCTTTGGGACCCTGCACCCACGTGGGAGACCCGGAAGAGGCTCCTGGCTTCGGACCGGCAAAGCATCGGGCCGTTGCGCTCACTTGGGGAGTGAATCATCGGACGGAAGATCTTCCTCTCTGTCTCTCCTCTCTGTATATCCGCCTTTCCAATAAAAAATAATAAAAATAAATCTTTAAAAAAAAATGAAATTCTGTCTTGTCCCTCATCAGTTTGGTTATTAAAATAATTCTAGTGTGATATTGGTTTCCAATGGCCTGGTATGCCTTTTTCAAATTCCTCACTTTCAGTCTATGTGTATGTTTATCTGTGAAGTGAGTTTTCTACACATAGTATATAGTTGTATCTTATTTTTTGTCAGTTTGGCCAGGCTGCATCTTTTAACTAGTGTATTTACTTCATTTACCTGCAATTGAATATTGATAGATAAGTGCTTACACTTGTGTCTTTGTACTTGAGTTCCTGGCTGTATATGATCTGCCCCTGAATGGCATACTACTGTGTATTTTCCTCATGGTTACTTTTTGTAAAGCTCAGCTCATTATCTTAGAAATGCTTAATTTCTCTTTCATTTCTTGAAGTCTTTATCTTCCAAACTGTTAACAATATCATTATATTCTCTTCTAGGTTATAGAGTTTAATATTTCAAAAATATTTAAAAACAATTGTTCACCCCCGTGAAACCCACATCCACTATCGGGACACAAGTTAGAATCTTGCCTTCTCAGGTTCTGATCCAGTCCTATGCTATACACCTGGGAAAGCTGAAAATATATCTCATGTTGCTGGGTCTCTGCCACTCAAATGGAATACTGGGATGAAGTTCCTGGTTCCTGGCTTTAGGCTGACCTGTCCCTGGGGCATATATTCACTTGGGGAGTGTTCCAGTGGAAGATTTCCTATCTCACTCTCACCGCCCCTCATTTCTCACTCAAGTGGTGGACCTGAGTCGAATTCCCAACTTGCTGTTAATGTTTCCCAGCATTAACTTTTGTGGATATCAGAGACTGTGAATCAGCATATTGGCTTCTTTGTAGTTCTCTGTCTATCATTCTCCAATTCCTTGACTCACAATTTTTGTAAAAAAGATGAAAATCAAATTGAATCAATAGGCAAGTTTACTTTGCTGCATGAAACATTTAAATCGCTGCACAATTTCCTTATAAAATGCACTTTTCACAAACATTTTAAAGCTCTTAGTATTAGGCCCTAGTATTTTTATTGTTTTCTGATTTTATTGACATCGGACACACCTAACTTGTCCCTCAATCTCAGAAGAAGAGAATGACAGAGGGAGAGAGAGAGAGAGAGAAAGAAAGGAAGAGAGAGAAGCCAGGAGCCAGAGTTTCATGATAGAGACCTAAACATTTGGTCCATCTTCCATTGCATTTTTTGGGTCACGAGCAGTAAGCTGGATCGGAACTAGACCAGCTGGTGACGTGAGCTGGTATCCATCCTGATTATAGGTGGCAACTTAGCAGCTATGCGCCAACACCAGCCCCTCACTCAAACTTCTGACCACCATTCCTTCAGATATGACATTTAGAGGACTTACTACATCCAGCATGGCAGGGAGTTAGGAAGACCTGGAAGAGGAACGGCAGTCCATGAAATAAAGACGAATTCAGTGTCAGGAAACCAATGGGCACTCTGTCTAGGACAAGAAGCCTTGAAGTCTGGTCATGCCAAGGTGTATTATCAGCAGTGATGTAAGTAATCAAAGTGTAACTTCATGAAAAATAATACCTTATGGGGAGGAAGTTTAAACATAGTGAAACAGGGAGCATCAGTGACTTTCTGTGTTTCCAAGAACATCTTTTGAGTGTAGTTGTAATTGATCAGGCTGAAGTTAATCTGTAAGGTAGCAATCCTAGCAATATTGGGGACTCTTAAAGGAGAGTGTGTTATTATTAATCAGTCATTACCTGGGGCCCACTAGATGTTCTTGGAGCTCATAGCAATTCCTTAGCTGCCTTGTTATATATGACACTGATGTTGGCCACTGTCAACATGATTGGCTACTATTTTGGATCAGTCATGCTTGCTTCAACAGAATACAGGCTCTGCCAAGTTCTCTAAGTGTTATGGCTTCATTTAGTCCATGCTCTGCTCATCAGCAAAGACCCCTGTGTGTATGTCCAGGACACCTCGCTGGCTTTTAAATTCTGACTATTCTATAATCTATTGATGAAGAAAGTAGAGATAAAGAAATAATGTGATAGAATGCAATAATAAAATCATTTAATAATCTCTGGTCCATTGGGAGGACCAAATTGGAACTGTAAAACCCATGCTTAAGATACATGCAAAGTGTGGGTCATGAGTCATCAAACAGTTCTTGACAGCTTTGGTAGAAAGTGACATTTTAAACTCAAATCATTGCACCAAACAAAGACAGCGACAAAGGAGCTAAAAATATGCCCTGAAGAGCAGACGATCCCCTCAACATTTGAGAAAAGTGAATATCCACGTGCAAGAGTTTAACACGAGACTCCAACTTTTTACCCCATTATAGATGCCAACCCCAAATGAAGCACAAATGTTTATGTAAGGCACGAGGCCATCAAACTACTAGAAAACATCATAAGAGAAGCATTCTCCATTGACAACAGACAATCAATCTGCACGAAGCTCTCACAGCACAAGTGATAAAAGCAAAAACAATGAAATGGGATTATAGCACATCAAAAAGTGTCCGCACAGCCAAGGAAGCAATTGAAAAAGAGCAGAGATAACTGTCGGAATGGGAGAAATAGCTGCAAAAATGAGCATCCCAAGATCGTTGATATCCAGGACTCATAAAGAGATGAAGAAACTGAACAACCACAACAAAACAAATCAGTTAGGAAATGGGCAGAGGATGTGAGCAGACATTTTTTTTTTAACAGATGAAAACCAAATGGCCAACAAACAGGTGGAACAGTGCTCAGAATCTGCATCTATGAAGAACATGCAGATAGAAGCCATAAGGACGAGTGACCTTATCACTGCATTTAGAAAGGGTATTCTGCAAAAGCAAAATAGTAAGCCCATTGTGGAAAACAGCACAAACAGAAATCTGAAGCCACATGTCCCACATGACCAGCTATCTCATTTCTGCAAATATGCTCAAAGGAAATGATCTCAACGTGTGAGAGAGACCACTGCGCTTCTGAGTTTACTGCAGCTCTATTTGCAACAGCAAAGGTGTGTACTCAATTCACGTGTCCATTCTCTGGTGATCACACCAAGGAATTTGCTAGATTTGCACAACTGTAGAGTTACTTCCCACAAAACCAGAATGGAATCCTGACATTTGCAGCAAAGTAGATGAAACTAAGAGATTCATGTATTAAAGGAAATAGCCCTGATGCAGGAAGACAACTTTTATGTTTTCTCTCATGTGGAAGTTAATATTTATAAACAGCAAAGATGTGTGTATATCATATTGACTGATATATAGATAACTACAGATGCTTTCACTAATTACACCCTCTGCATGATAATATACTCTTATATTCCTAGTTTTGTTCATCATGAATCAAAAAATAACACATACGAATATCATCGTATCCTCACATCTGGATATTATTACACAGTTAACTATACATTCCCTCCAAAGGAAAGCCACAAAACAGAATCAACAAGAAGAGAAATAGAAATTTACAATGCCATGAAGTTAAATATCATGATACTGAATGACTAATGTGTCACTGAAGAAATGAAAAAGAAAATCAAGAATCTTCTTGAAGAAAATGACGCTGCTGTATGAAAATCTAATCCTATCCCTAACCCATTGAAGAATATAATGAGAAAGTGTTTTGAAGAGATGAAAGTAAACAAACAAAAAAAAAAATCCATGAGATACAGTTTCCATTGACCTTTGTCGTCATATGTGTTTCCTGTAGGCAACAGATAGATGGATTTTGTTTTTTTTTTTAATCCAGTCTATTAATCTATAATGTTTGCTTAATGGGTCTAAACCTTTTATATTCAGAGTTAATGCAAATAGCTAGTAACTTGATTCTATTATTTAGCAATAGGCTGTTCATTGATTTATTCTTCTTTTATTTTACTGGTATGATCTTCTCATTTGCCTTTGGTTTTAGTGGATGCTATTTCTTTTCTCTGTCAAGACAACATTTTTAAGTATCATTTGTAGGGCAGGTGTAGAAATGGCATATTCTTTTAACTTTTCTTTGCTGTAAAAAAATTGTTTTGTTTTCAAAAATAAATGAAAACCTTTCAGGATACATTATTCCGGGCTGATAATTTTTTTTTCTCTCAGAATCTGGAATATGTTACTCCATTCTCTTCTGGCCTGTAGAGTTTCCTTTAAGAGATTGCCTTTCTTCTACATGTCAGTTGATTGTTTTTTTCATGTGCACATTTAAGGATCTTTTGCTTCTGTTCACCTGAAGAGAGCTTGGTCATAATGTATCATGGTGAAGATCTCTTTTGGTCAACCCTGTTGGGAGTTCTGTGCCCCTCCTGCACATTGTTTCCCAATTTTTCTCCATATTAGGAAAAAATTTTGTTTATTATTTTATTGAATACATTTTTAAACCAAGCTTCTCTTTGTACACTTTCTGGAACTCCCTTGACTCTTATATTTCGTCTCTTAACATTGTCTTTCGGTTCTTGGATATTTTCTTAGTTGGACTCAGTTTACCTTCAAGGTTTTTGATAGTTTCACCCTGTGGCAAGAAATATCTTCCAATTATGAGTTTTTTTTTTCTTCTGCTTCATTCATTCTAATATTGAGGCTTTCCACTAAATTGCTAATTTGTTCTATTTGCATCCTTCGCTTTCAATTATTCAGCCTGATTTTGTTTCAGTGTTGTTATTTCCTGTGTGACATTTTCTTTAAATTCCTTGAACTCTTGTATGTGCTTCTCGTTGTTGATAAGAAGCTTTATAATAAGTTTTTAAAAGTTCTTCATCTCTAACTTCCTTGATGTATTCCTCATTTAACTCTGAGGTTGGCAAAAGCTTTTGCTCCTTTGCATGGAGTCTTCAGTAATATTCATTGTGCCTTTGTCGCTTCCTTTGCTCTTGGTTGTTGTAGTTCTGGTTATCAGAGTCTCCTCCTTGGGGCAGGTTTCTAAGCTGTGTTTTTCGCAGGTCTATAGTTCGATTTTACTAATTGTACTTGGTACCTGGTTCTTTGTTTGCACTCACTTGTGCTACTTCCTCCACAGAGTTTCACTTCTGGGATCTCGTGTTAGACTTCCACCATGGTCTCCATAACCCCAGGTCCTGGCTCACCACTCTCCATCTCCTTTGATCCCATGCTGAGGCTGTACTGTTGCCTGTACATCCTTCTCCCATTTTCAGTTCAGGCAGTCCCCAGCATTAGGGAGACACCTGCTGTCCTAAATAGTGGTTGCTGGTGATGGTGATCTTGCTGGAACCTGTTGGTCATTACGTCTGAGGGGTGCTCAGACCTATTTTAACTTGTACCATGACAAATTCAGTATTATTTTCCCTATGGAACCACTGCAATGAACTGAGCTGGAAGTGAGTTCTCTCCCAGCTCAGCACATGCACAGCTCATTGTTCTCTCTCCATTCTCAGCCAACATAACACCTATGTGTCACTGATGGAGTTGTACTGGCCACTAAGTGTAGGGGCTATTCGAATCTATTTTGTGTGGAACCTGGAGGATGCCACATTGGAACAATTGCACTGAGAGAGAACTAAGTTTTTTTTCAGCTGAGAGCATGCACAGTACCATCCCAAACTTTTGCCTCCCTACATGAAATGGCACCAGATGGGGCTCTGATTGGGGGGTCTGGACTGTGAAATCTAACCTGCTCCCACATAGCTTGTTTAGGGTCTGCTACTCTTCTCTCTGCTCATGCTTGAATCATACAAACCAGCAGAATGGACAGTTCTTAGTCTGGGTTCCCCTGCTGAGCTTTTGATGAACTCCTCTTCCCACCTGGCTACTGGTGGATTCTTATTGCCACTTGCTGACTGTCACTGGGTCACTACAACACCACACTATTGTCTCTGTCACTTTCCTATGTCATCATTCTCCAGGTGCCCCTTTGCCATCTGCCTGTCCTCGCCTATTTCCTACAACTGGCTCTCTCTGCTTCACCCTGGCTAATGGTTCTGTTTAAACATGTCCCTAGTCTATTTCATCTTCTTGATTTCTCCCATTCATTTCTTTCATTCATTCATTTTGTTATATATATATATATATAACATATATATAGCAAATATATATATATATGCCATTGCACCAGGTCGCATAATTACATCTAAGAAACTCATTTGCCAGCCTTGGGTGGATTATGGCATCCTTTGGCTGCAGTGATTCATCACAATTCACCATCCCATCCACTTGCTCTTCTCTACACCTCTGTGCCCTCTGCACTTTCCTGGGACACCACTCATTAGATTTAACTCTGCTCTCATCATATTTAACCAATTCTTCATGCAAAGATTGCATTTAGAAGGAGCTACTGAGTGCACATGCGTCTGGGAGATACTATTCAACACAGTACGCACAGAAATTAAGTTGGCAATTATTAATTTAAGACCACCTTCATGGTTGAACTAGTTTCAGATAAAAATTTTGTACATAACAGGTGATCAAGGAATTCAATGTTTTTTTTAAATGATGCTACTGGAATTGCTTATATTCCTTCTTGAAGATATTTTTATTTGAAAGGCAGAGATATAGAGAAGTGAGTGTGTGTGTGTGTGTGTGTGTGAATGTGTGTGTGTGTGTTTGTATACACATGTATATTTACAGCAAGAGTAAAAGCATGAGAGAGGGAGAAAGAGAGGAAATTTCCCATCTCCTAATCCCCGCCTCTAAATTGCCAGCCAGAGTTGAGTCTGACCAAAGCCTGGAGCTCCTATATGGGCATCTGATCCCAAGGAATTGAGCCAGCCTTCCCTGTTTTCCCAGGCACAGGGGCAGATGGATGGCAAGTGGAGTAGCTGGGACTAGAATGGCTACCCATATGGGATACCAGCAATGTTTTCATTGGCTTTTCCTGCTATACCACAATGCCAGTCCTTGTCATTATCTTGATGCTTAATGAAGAATCATCCAGAAGTTCTCATTTTCTGAAATACATGTTCAATTCTTACTCTGCTGTTGACGTTAATTATTCCAGCAGCTGCAATACACAAAAGGCATGTTTGTCATCCTACCAAATAGGCTGTTTGCCATAAATGCCACTGAGAGGCATCAACCTTATGTTGTGGGAGTACAGAAATCACAATGCAGGTTTTGCAAGGATGTGACTGACAACTTTCGGACAGGTTTGTTTCAAGAAAGGTCTTGGGTTAAACCAAAGAATTGGCCAACTAAACTAAGGCAGTACTGGGATGCAACTAATTGGTTCCCAAGTTAGGGCTCTTAATCACTGTGCTATTCAGCTTCCAACATTAGAGTTAATAATGGGCAAGGAATCTGTCCTTTGAAAAAAGTGCACATTAAATAAAATCAGAACTCTGTAAAACTAACCACATGAACAATTTGCTTTGTCAATGACTACAGCAAGCAGTGAAGCTACTAGAAATATGTTGAAGACTTAAGAATATGTTTTGTTGAGCCCAGTGTGATAGCTCAGTGGATAAATTCTCTCCCTGCACATGCTGGAATCCCATATGGGTGCTGGTTCATGTGCAAACTGCTCCACTTCCCATTAAGCTCCCTGCTTGTCGACTGGGAAAGCATAGGGAATGGCCCAAAGCCTTGGTATGCTGCACCCACGTTACAGACCCAGAAGAAGCTCCTGGCTCCTTGCTGCTAGCTTCAGATTGGCTCAGTTCTAGCATTGTAGCCACTTGGGAGTGAACCAGTGGATGGAACATCTTTTTCTCTGTATCTCCTTCTCTCTGTAAATCTGTCTTTCCAATAAAATAAATGAGTTCTTTTTTAAAAGAGCGTATTTTGTTAATCAATCATTTCTTATTCAACAATGTAAGTATATAAATTTTATAAGTTAAAAAAACATATATAAGCAACCATTGGAGAGAATATAATGATCATTTATTATTGCAGTATTTTTAACATTGAACTTGTGAAAAATGTAATGCCCTAGTTCTTAAGGATTAGTAAATTGAAAGACTTCGCTGTGCTCTGCCAGGTGGCTGGCAGGGTCTAAGGCCTGGGCCATCTCCCACTGTTCCTCCAGGCACATTGGCAGGGAGTTGGTCCTAAATACAACAGCTGGGACATGAACTGACACACCAATGGGATGCCAATGTTGTGGGTGAAGGGTTAGCCCACTTGCCACAATGCTGGTCCCTAGGTTACCCATTTCTGATGTTCATTTTACTTAGGGCTTGCCATGGAGTAAACTCCGAGTCAAGAATTTGTGCCTGTTGTTTATTTGAGAAGTGATTAGAGAAAGCACAATAAGAGGAACAAGAAAGTGAGAAAGCAGAGGAAAAGAGTTGTAGCTAAGGGCCCCAGAAGTAGTTACTTTTTGTCCTCTGAGTGTGTCACTACTTGAGTAGCTGCTTTTTAGGGTCTGGAGTCCTCAGCACTTTCAATACATCTGGGGCAGGACCTGTATGCATGAGAGGTTGGGGGAAAATTCAGCTTGGAAGTCTCAGGTGAAAGCTGACATGTGGGCTTAGGCTAAGCTTGCAGTCCGGGCACCTGGGTTGATTCTTGGTTCCCAGATTTGGCCCTGACTGCCAACATCTAGGGAGGTAATCCCTTCTCTTTCTTGTCTCTCTGTAACTCAAAGAAAGTCACAATGTGTTTCGATGGGAACCCTGGGCTTTGCATGTACCAAATATTGAAGATTAACAGCGCCTTCAATTTCATGCAGGAAAACTGATGCCACTTCTAAACCATTCATGATGTTTTCATAAGGTTTTATCAGGGACGTGTTTTTTCCCTCGCTTCAGAGCGCTGAAATATTAGAGAAGTTATCTGAGTGTGTTTTGTAACTAATAGTGCTAACCCTACTTCTTCTTGGGCATGAGTTATTGGTGAAGCACTTGCTGTGAGAGAACTCGTGCCAGCCCTGCCAGACAGACAGTACTAGGAGTTAGTGGGGACTACTACACGTTCTGCTTTCAGAAAAGCTACCGTTAGCCACCATATGACACTCTATGCCTCCAGTCTAATGTTGGCAGTGGGGATTTCTGCCAATCCTTGAAATAAAGAGCAGTAGAGAGAATATTCTGCAGATAAATGAACCATGCATACAGAAAGAGAGAACAAAGGGTTGTAAGAAACTCCTGTGATGAGATTAGAGGGCTTGGCTTTAGTTTTCTTTTTAAAAAATCTTCCTTTAATATGAATTTAGCCGGAAGACTGTGTGTTTATATATAAAATACAGTGTTGACGTTTTAAACATTTTTTTAAAACATTTATTTATTTCTATGGGAAAGTCAGATCAGATTTATGGAGAGAAGAAGAAACAGAGAGAAGGCTCGTCCATACTGGTTCACTTTCAAAATGGTGGCAAGGGCCAGAGAAGAGCCATACTGAAGCAAGGAACCAGGAGCTACTTCCGTGTCATCTACATGTGTGCAGGGTCCCTAGGCCTTGGTCCATCTTCTACTGCTTTCCCAGACCACAAGCAGAGAGCTGGAAAGGTTGTGGAGCAGCTGGGACATGAACTGGTGCCCATATGAGATCCCAGCAGATGCAAGGTGAGGATTTAGCCATTGAACCATCGCATGCGGGCCTGAAGTTTTTCTTTTCTTTTCTTTTCTTTTTAAGAGATATATCTTCTTTATTTTAGAAATCCTTTTTCTTATTGGATAAAATCTCTATGTAAGTATCCAAAAAAGAGGATAAAACATACGTCTGTTTTAACTATATTTTTCATGATGTTTTGAAGCCACTTTACATACATTTATGAGTTGTAAAGTGATGTTGTACTTCAAGTGTATAAACACACACACATGCAAACACATGATGGAAATGATTGAGCTACATTAATTAACATATCCATCTCCTCAGAGACAATTCAATGGCGATAGCGAGAGGCGAAAATAAGCTTTGAGAATCTGAAAACTACAGCCTGATTCTGCAGTGGGGAACGAACCATTTTCTCTGTCCACTGCCAGGAGGCAAAAGCTGCAGTGGTGGATTCTCTGGGTGCTCTGCTCTTTCTGGTGTGTGTGTGTGTGTGTGTGTGTGTGTGTTGTGTGTGTTTACAGCAAGAATTGATTTTGGCTTGCAGGCAATCACCATCACATTATCCAGCGCCCATTTGTACTTGAATGTGCCTCCAGCAAGCATCGATTCCAGACCTCCCCAGCTGACTTGGGGTTCCTCCCAGCAACTGGTTTATTTATGAGCCCCTTTAGTCTCCCCCTTGCCTCCACTGGTGACATGGAGTTCAAATTAAGGAGTTCCTTAAGGCAGTGCTCTTTGAAAGAATTTAAGTAAAAAATGAAAGTTAATGAAGTCCAGTAAAAGCAACAGACCTTTAGGAAGACGCTTTACCCTTTTTATTCATAGGTTTCATGGAGTCTTAGTTTTCTCAACTTTCTCTTTGTAGAACTCTGTGTCACAGCAGTCCTTCCAAAATTCATTTTTGTCTTCACGCAACAATTTCACTTCACATGCCCCGGTAGAATCTCTTTGTTCAACAACTTATCCCATGTATTTATGGTTCCTTTTGGAAATCAGCATTGTTTTGCTCAGAGAAATGTCCATTATATGCCTGGTCACCCCGGGAACCGCCAGCAGCCTGAAACACAGGAGTTGAAGAATAAACGAAAATCACTCAGGTCTGTCTCAATGATGGAACCGTGGCTTTGATTGGTCTTGTACTCTTCTCCTAAAGAGCTAGGAGCCATCAAGGACGCTCTCCACAGCCAAAAGGCATTTGAGCTGGACTTTACCAGATACACCATTGAAAAGAAAAGGTAGAAGATGGGATTCTAGAGGAAAGCACAGCATGAAGCAGCACACGGAGCCAGGGGGCACTGAGGACAAGGGGGCACACTTGAATTTCACAAGGACCTCATGGTCCACATATGTTCAAAACCTGCACCCTGGCTCACACACTGCTTATTTCAACTCTTGTCAAAAACTGTGCATTAGGGCCCAGCGACATGGCCTAGTGGCTAAAGCCCTAGCCTTGAACGCCCCGGGATCCCATATGGACGCCAGTTCTAATCCCTGCAGCTCCACTTCCCATCCAGCTCCCTTTCAGTGGCCTGGGAAAGCAGTCGAGGACGTTCCAAAGCTTTGGGACCCTGCACCCATGTGGGAGACCTGGAAGAAGTTCCTGGATCCTGGCTTTGGATTGGCTCAGCATAGCATGGGCCGTTGCACTCACTTGGGGAGTGAATCATCGAACAGAAGATCTTCCTCTCTGTCTCTCCACCTCTCTGTATATCTGACTTTCCAATAAATAAATAAATCTTAAAAAAAAAACCTGTGCATTAACCTTGGATTTTATCCTTTTTTCTATAACCCATGTCCATTTTCATTATATTATTTTCATTTCATATAGTCCATGCCCATGTCCATTTTCAAGTCCATTAGGAGGTCCAGTTGGATTTCCAAATACCTTCAGAACCTGGCCCTTCCTAGCCCTCTGTGCTGCTGTGAGTCCCATTGCCATCAATCCTCAAGTTACCGCATTCACCCTTTCAAAAAATTGTCAGCCTGCCTTGGCCTCTGATCTTGCTCTGCATGAGGCAGCCAGTTGAGCCTCTTTAAATGGAGATGACCTCTGTACCCTTCACTTTGTCTACCTGTGAGTCTCGATCTATTAGCAGTAGAAGCCAAGTTCATGAGCGCAGGAGCCACCTCTCTGATTTCCTTTCCCAATCTTCACCATGCTCTGGTCCCCCACACCGGCCTTCCTATTAAATCTTAAACTTGCCAGGGAGTGAATCTCTCACAGGCAAGTTTGATTCAGGTCTTGCATACCTGAAAATTTCGTTTCTTAGCAACTCCCTTCACTCTAAGGGCCTTTTTTTCATGTCACTTTCTTGATGAGGCAACAGTATCTGAACATCTCCTGCCTCCTACCAGGCCAGTTGGCACAGAAACAACTTCACAGGACACCATATTTTACTCCTCTGTTGCCATTGCTGTGGACAATCTACCATCATTATTCTGTCAGCTCTGTCGGAGAGAGAAGACTGCCCATTTGCTGATGCATCTGTAAAGTCACTTGACACAGAGTATGTCTTCACACATTGTTCATTAAGTGACTAAATCCATGGAGGATGGCACGTAGTTCAGTTTGATTCTCAGGAGGCACGGGTGCAGAAAGGGTGACCCGTGGTTAGAGAGCAGCTTGTTGTCAATCAAAAGGAAACCTTGAAACTTGCATTGAATGGTACTGTGTGTCACTTTCTGAACACTAGGAAAGTATGAAGTTGCCTTTGTTTTTAAGGATTTCTTTATTTTTTATTGGAAAGTCAGATTTACAGAGAGAAGGAGACATAGAAACATCTGTCAACTGGTTCACTCCCAAAGTGAACAGAGACAATCCGAGCCAATCTGAACCCAGGAGCCTGGAGCCTCTTTCAGGTCTCCCATGCAGGTGTAGGATCCTAAGGCTTTAGGCTGTCCTTGACTGCTTTCCCAGGCTACTAGCAGGGAGCTAAATAGGAACCAGGGCTGCTGGGATTAGATCTGGCACCTATATGGGATCCCCTTGCATGCAAGGTGAGGATTTTAGCTGCTAGGCTACCGTGCTGGGCCCAAGTTGTCTTTTTATATATATATAATTGAGAGAAATTTGCAACACTTACAATCCTGTTTAATGTTTAGTACTTAACTTTCCAAGAGTGATGAACTCCCATGGGAATGTGCTTGTTGGAAAGGTTCTCTTGCATCATTCTCCAGAAAACAAAAGGAACAGCATCCAGCTCAGAGCCCTGATTCTCAACACTTGGGAAACACCCAAGGACGCTGTGAGACCAGGGCTCCTGCAGCCATACAGAGGCCAGCATCCAGCTCAGAGCCCTGATTGTTAACACTTGGGAAACACCCAGGACACTGTGAGCCCATGGTCAGTCAAGCCATGCATGAGCCGCTGTTGCGTGTTGGCTACTTTGCCGTGCTCTGATGGCTTCAAGGAACAGCAAGGCTCCATGGAGCAGGAAGCAGCAGAAAGTAACACTCTGACTTGAGTGTAAAAACCCCCCAACGTGCACATTGGAGCTTTAAAACTTGTGGAGACTAAAGTTGATTGTTAGGGAATGCCACACGAGTCCCTATCATTTAGAACTAGCCTGAGTTCTACAATTGCAAGAAGACTCATTTTCCTTTACAAGCATTACTCAACACTTGGACAGCGTGAGGAGAAAATATAAAGTTTGGGAATTCAGTGACCGACGTACTGGAAATAACCAAGTGAGTCCTATATTGATGTCACCACTCTCGGGTTCTTGATTGATGTCCAGCAATGTACTTTTGGCCATGTGTAATCAGATGGAAACACTTTTGGGTGTCCTTGGGTGCCAGGCTTGGTGCTACGCCAGGAACAGGTCAGGGCTCCCCACTGTAGCCATATTGGTCAGTCTTCTGCATTGGAAACTGCTGTTAGGGAAGAGAGAGAGAGGGGCAGAGTGACAGGTCAGGCTGGTCATTCATTTAGTGCATTCTCTCTTGTCTCTTCCCAATACCATTGCTGAAAATGCCCAGTGCTGTCTTCCTGGGCTTTCCTGTAGCCAGAGCCCAACAGGGAACCAAATCTTAGCTACAGAATTCAGAGGAGCTACTCTCACTGGGCTTCCAGGAGAAGGTTTTTGGTCTGACAGTACTGGATCTCATCTGGCTCTGCACTCATAAAAAAGTGACAGTCACGGAACCACCCTGTCCTCTACTGTCAGAACAGCTCCCTGCAAAGATCTGTGTGACTCATAGGTCTCCTGATACCTCCATGTTTACTGTAATAAGGCCACAACACCTTCACCAAACTCCCGTTCTCTGGTTCACATGAAGTCTTGAAGGGCCAGCAAGTACTGACCCACATGGACATAACATCTGTCACCAAGGTAGGGGCTAACTTTAGTAAAGCTTCTCTCCTTCTTAGGTTTTTGGGCCCAAACCCAGCCCCAGTCTGAGCTCACATACAGCCCAGCCTGAACACACACACAGCCCAGCCTGAACACACACACATCCCAGCCTGAACACACACACAGCCCAGCCTGAGCCCACACACACCCCAGCCTGAACCCACACACACAGCCCAGCCTGAACACACACACTCCAGACTGAGCCTACACACAGCCCATCCTGAACACACACACACAACCAAGCCTGAGCCCACACACAACCCAGCCTGAGCCCACATGCATCCCAGCCTGAACCCACATGCAGCCCATCCTGAACACAGCCCACTCTGAGCAAACACACAGCCCAGCTTGAACCCACATGCAGCCCAGCCTGAACATACACACATACACACAGCCCAGCCAGAGCCCATTCGCGGCCCCTGTGAATACCCTCCTGAGAAAAGATGCCTCAGGTGAAAACTTCCTCCTTGCAGTCCAGTACCAAGGCCCTGGCTCATCCTACCTCTCCATTAGATACTTCAATTTTATGTATTTTAGAAGGAGAGAGCTAGCTAGCTGAAGTCCTGATGACTCACTCCCCTAATATCTACGATAGCTGTGAATGGACTGGAGCTGAAACTGAAAGTCAGGAACTCAGTCCAGGTCTCCAATGTGTGTAGCAAGAACCAAATTTTTTGAGTCACTGCTTGTTGCCTCTTAGGGTCTGCATTACCGGATGCTGGAGTCAGATACAGGAGCTAGAAATCAAGTCCAGGCACTCTGACATGACAGATGAGCATCTTAACCACCAGGCCCAATGCCATAACCAGGACATGGTTTTATTCTGATATTAAGAAAACCAAGTGAAGTAAAGGAAATCTTTCTTTGCTTTTTAAGCTGATGCTGTGATTCTGTGGGAGATTAGGAAAACTGCCTTAGTCTTGGGGGGTCTTTTGTCCAATAGTCCCTGAGACTGCCGAGGGATGAGGCAATAGCCTTCTTTTGCAGCAAAACCACCTGAGACAAAACTGTTGAGGGAATATCCATTTATTTGAATAAAGTTATAGGGTTACATAGAGTAGGGAAAGAGGGCAGGAAAAGAGGGAAGTCCGACAGTACTTATTACCCAACAATGACATTGAGACTGGCTAAGAGATCTGCCTACCTCTAGACCTTCCAATGAAGTTAAAAGTCACAGGAGGTACAGGAAGCTGTGTCTCAGAGAAAAGTCACTACATGCTAAAAACCAGAATGAGTGTGACATTGGTAGACATATGTAGACATGTTTACCAAGAAAGTCCTAACACAACTTGTTAAAGAGGCAGAGAAGAGAGGCTGCTGTGCAGCCCATCCCTCTTGATGCATGCCCAGTAAAGAGACCATGTTGGGGGTCTCAGTTAGCCCAGACTACTGTCAGGGGTTCCCTGAGGACATGGTGTGCGGTGTGCGGTGTGCCTGTGCCTCCCACATGGGCTAGGCAGATGGAGATCCAGGGCCGATCTCCCACACTTCAGCTGCTTTAACACCTGAGAGATCACTCAGAATGTGAGCTGGGTTTCTTGTTTTGTTGGAGAGTGAGTCACTTCCTAAGCCATTTAGGGCACCAGACTCAGTTACTAGCAGCGGGAAGCCTTCTCACTCCTATTTGCAACAAAGAGCCTTGGTCTACATGGGGGCATGAATGTAACACAGTGTTGAGGGCAATTTTGAATGCTTGGAATGGTCTCTGAAGTTGTCGAAGAGAAACCACATACACATGGTTAAATTCCTTTTTAATAAAGATTTATTTATTTTTATTTGAAATTCAGATATACAGAGAAGAGGAGAGAAAGAGAGGAAGATCTTTTACCATTGACTCCCCAAATGGCCACAACTGTCGGAGCTTCCCTGCTTCAAAGCAAGGAGCCCAGAGTCACTTCCAGGTCTCCCATGTGGGTGCAGGATCCCAAGGCTTTGGGCCATCCTCAACTGCTTTCCCAGGGCGCAAACAGGGAGCTGGAAGGAAAATGGAGCAGCTGGAATGTGAGCCAGCACCCACATGGGATCCCAGCACTTACAAGGCAAGGACTTTAGCTGCTAGACTATTGTACCGGGCCCCAAATGGATAAATTCTAATGACTATCAAAAGTGAAATGTGTAGAAACAAGCTCTTCTGAAGAAATTATCTCCATACCGAAAGAGAGAATGTTCTGCTCTGTCTTTTCTCCAGGTGTGTGACATTGGGTAGGTCAGTTTAGTGAATATTGTCAAAGTTGTCAGGATCAAACTGTAATAGCGATGTCTATTTCAATAAGCTTTTTTTTTCTTTTACAAATACAGTTGAAGGGCTTGAAGGGAAGAGTTTCATGTGAATTTATTTGGTATTAACAGTCAACAAGGGCTTCTGGAACCACAACCTTGCACCAAGATTAGTGCAACCTTATGGGAAAACAAACAAACAAACAAACAAAAAAAGCTTAGAGTTATCACAGTGGCATTGCACATCAATCCTCTGCCTTTGGGGTCAGCATCTCATGTTGGCACTAGCTCACATACTGGTTGCCCCATTTGTTTTCTTTTTTTTTTAAGACTTATTTATCTTTATTAGAAAGTCAGATATACAGAGAGGAGGAGAGACAGAGAAAGATCTGTCCGATGATTCACTCCCCAAGCAGCCACAATGGCTGGAGCTGAGCCAATCTGAAGCCAGGAGCCAGGAACTTCTTCCAGGTCTCCCACGTGGGTGCAGAGTCCCAAGGCTTTGGGTTGTCCCCCACTGCTTTCCCAGGCCACAGAAGGGAGCTGGATGGAAAGTGGGGCTGCTGGGATTAGAACTGGTGCCCATATGGGATCCTGGCATGTACGAGGCGAAACTTTAGCTGCTGTGGCATCATACCAAGCCCTGCCCCATTTCTAATCCAACTTTCTTCTTATAGCTGAGGAAAATAGTAGAGCATGGCAACAGTACTTTGAGTACCACCCTCATATGGGAAACCCAGAAGAAGCTCCTGGCTCCCAGCTTCAGGTGGGCTCAGCTCTGGTCCTGGCAGCCATCGGGGGGTGAGCCAGCAGATGGTAAATCAATATACATTCAGTGTGCACAAGTAGGGGCACACAATTTCCTGAGGAACAAATTAACTGCGGGAATTTACAATGAATGCTGCCATTAAATAGCACATAAAACATGGCAAACGATTTCTCAGGCAAAAGAGGCGTAATGTAGTCATCATGGAAATGACACAGCCATAGTAGGAGTTTGAGAAGACATGTCTATGTTACACAGATGCACACAGGTCTCATTCATGGTCTGTCATCTAGTCTGTAGACAAATGGTTGTCCCTTTGGTCCCTGGGAACCCCAGAGCTTCTGGGAGGGCCTCAGACATCTGCAGAACCAAAGGAGGGAGATGCAAATGGAGAAAACAGAGGGCTTTATTGCATGAGCTGTGTGGCTTTGTCAGGCTTGCTTCAGCTTCCATATTCACAGTGAGTTTATCGATTCCTTATTATAGAGATGAATTGTGTAACTGAGTTCCTAGATCCAGAGCTGGTACAGTAAGTGCTAGTTGCTTTAAGTGTTAGTTAATCTCACGATAATAACATATTTTAGCCAAAAGGTTTCTTTTTTTAACCTTTGTTTTCATCTTCACCTTTTACTGAAGGCATTTTTTGAAGAGATATTGGCACAAAATGCTTTTAAAAAATAAACATAGCTCTTATAAATGCACTTTGTTCAATCAATGTGTAATGAGGGTCTATTCTGCTCAAGGCATTGTATTCAGGAGACAAAAAACATATTTACAAACACTGCTGCAAACAGGACCTCTTATGAATGGGAGAAACTGGGAAATGTAGAATGAACACACACACACACACACACACACAGGGGGGGAAGAAAAAGAAAGGCAGCTCTCGGTCTACGAGTGTTTCATATCCACAGATAGAACCGGAAGAATTTGGTGGGAAGAGGCTGTAGATACAAAACATGTGCTGTTCTGTGTTGTCACTATTCCCGCAGCATTGCAGTAATTATTTGTACCATGTTAAGTATTGTAAATGACCTTTAGGGTTCCACAGCAAATGCTGTGCCATTGTATCTAAGAGCTGAGCATCCATTGACTTCTGGTATCTGCTAAGTCTTGGACACAATCGTCAAAGGACATTAGGAAACGCTTAACGTATCTTCAGTCAGTCTTTTGGTTAAACTAGGTAAGTCCAAGAAAATCATGGGGAATGAAATTTCAAAATGAGCTCGCTTTAGACTGGATTTGAACTGTAATACTGCAATAACGTGGAGCAATCCACCATGGGGGGAGGGCACAAGGAGGAGTTGGGGGAATATCAGAGCCTGTGAAAAGGTGTTAAAAAGTGAAATGCAATAAAAAATGAGCTTGTTTTGTAAAATTGTTTAATACATGCACAGAGTTTTCATGGTATGAAATTTCCATGAACTTTTGTAAGAAACTCAAAATTGTACATAAAACAGATTACAGTGTGTTAAATTATCCGATAAAAAAAATATCAGAGCAAAAGTTGATACAAGAATTCTCTGAGTTGGGAGGTGAATTTCTAGCTGGGAAGAAAGGTGCCCCTGTGATGGCGGTATCTCAGAGATGATGGAAAGCAGCTGAGAGAGTGAGTGAACTGGCAGATCGCTGATGAAGAGGGAATAGACCCTGTACTTGAGGGACTGACAGCAAGCCAAGGAAGGGACTGGAGGATGAGCCAGAAAGAGGGTCAGATGGAGAACCTACAGACAAGGTTACGGGCTGGGCTGACCTGGCTAGCTGTCAACTTGAAGGATTGGAGCTTTTATTCTGGAGAGGAGTTGGTAGGAGCATTTGGAGCAGAAGAATGTTGTGGATGTTTCATTTATGCTTACGGGGATGTTTAGGTGCGGGCAGTTGGACCAAGACTAGGACAGCAGCCATCAATGGTCCATACAAGAGACCATATAACTCCAAAGAGGGTGGTGGCAACGGAGGTGGTGGAAAGTGGTGGTGGGATTCTGGGTAACATTTTGAAAGGTTCCAGAAAAAGAGAGAGAGAAAGAGAAATTGTAAATTGTATCAGATGTATCCATTGGAATAATTTTCAACTGATGCTTTTCATACTTTTGCCATGTTGCTCCTGGGCTCCTGAGTATCTAGCCAAGAAAGGGCAAAGGGGCAAAGGGGCAGGTCCCCTTCTCATGTTCAGCCCTGTGGCAGAGAATGGGGTTCCTCTCTCCAGACAAGAATGCTTGATAATCTCCTCACATAAAACTGCTCCCTTGCTTTCCACGCTAGAACAGAACCTGACCCCAAGAAATGTGACTTAATGAGGCCAATTTAACTGCACCTGCAGAGAACCATTCCAGATGCGTTTATCTTAAACTGGGTCTCAGCCCTCACATAGACTTAATGTCAAAAAGGACGCTGGGTGGGCAAATTGCAAGCCACGACAGGTGTAACTGGAAAAATGCCTACATTACAGGTAAAAGAAAAAATAAAAATCCAGGCGCGAGAACAGATGATACCAACTTCCAATTAGAGCAGAAGATATAAAGCACAGTTAAATTTTGAACTCAATCAGTGTCAAGCAGGTAATTACTGGCAGCCTACACAAGGAGGGGGGCAGCTGCACTGTCAGCCTGCAGGGACCCCCATAACTCACTTATCTTCAAGGTGCCCTTTCGCACCTGGAGTCTCCAGCAAGGATATTCTGGAGCAGCGGGTAACATCACATCAGCATCTCAAAGGCCGTGGAGAGCATGTCCTGTTTGCAATGATTAAAGCACATGCCTTGTAGGTTGTGCTCTTCCCCATGATGCTGCTGTGATGCCCGGGGAATTTCCATGGACATTATCTTATTAATTATCTAATTAATTGTTATCTTAATAATGTATTATTATTATTATTGTCTAAGCTGGCCAGCATTGAGGGATAACATTATAATGGGAAAAAATTATTGCAAAGTTTCTGAATATGGCATATGAAATATTTGCATATGTAAATGAAAGACACTATGAGTTAGAACTTACCAGAGATTTGCAAATCTTGCATCTGTTATCTAACCTGTTCTTTATATGCTAAAAATCAAAGTAGTTGAAAGGGCCTTAGTCACTTCTTCAGAGGCGTGCTCAATTGCAGATTAAAATATTAAAATAACAGATGAGATGGTGGTTTCAGAAGCTTGGCAAACCTCAGGGAGGGCAAGATAAGTTCGCTAGCTGGTACAGGTTTGTGGTTGCACAGGATAGGGAAGTTCAGGCTTGCTTGGGCATTAAAACGACAACAGCTCACATAATACAGTGTGTATTCATAACGGAAGCTACAAGAGAGGATTGTGCATGACGCACCACTCAGAAATGCCAAATATTTAAGGTGGTATAATAAACCTACTCTGATTGAAACATACCATGGTCTGTCTGACTGTCATCTATCTATCTATCTATCTATCTCTCTATCTCTCTATCTCTCTCTCTCTCAGAATGTACCCCAGAATAATGGTAAAAAAAAAATTGTGAGAATTACAAATAAAACAGCTCCCAGGCGAGTTCAACCTCAGGGCTTGGATAGATGGAGCTCCCGGCAGTGTGGCAGCTGCTGGGAGGGAATCTGAGCCAGGGCATAATCAATGCTTGTGGCCTTAGTCCCAACCACCACTGCCAAGCAGTGGGCAAATCCTGGGCTTGTAGACCTTACCCACTGGCCACTCAGCAGCAAGCTCTGCGGTTTGGGGGTCTGAAATTACTTCCTAGGGACATCCATGGATAAGGCCACTGCATGTATAGATGAGGAATGAAGGAATGAGCCAAGCTGGGTCAGAGCAACCACTGGGCACACATAAGATCTATGGCTGGGAACAGGCCTGATTGAAGAGCTCAGGGGGCACTCTTGTTTTTACTGGTGAGTGAGAAGGCCAGAGTGGGGTCTGCTGTCTGATCTGGGCATGAGTATCCCTTGGCACAAGTGTGGACTGGGTCTAGGGTGTGCTAGACTGTGCTAGACTCCACCCACCAGTGCTCATAGGAATTGAAGTCAGTGTAGAACAAGCTGGGCTAGGCCTCTGCCCCTGCTCAGCCATGTATGAGCTATGTCTGGGTATGCACCAGGCTTGGCTGGGCTGTAACGCCCAACTGTAAAAACCAGAATGGGTGAAGGCCAGTCAGGAAAGGCCACTGCTCCTGCTAGGACTGTAGGTAGACCAAGTAGGGTTGGCCCATGGACCCAGCGATGGACATGAGATCTGCCAATGGAGAGGTTCTGATGGAGTAGCTTGGGCATCTCCTCTGTTAGGACATAGTTCCTGCAGGTGAGTTCAAGAATCATGATAGGGAGTAGCCAGGAGGGAACAATATCTGCTGGCATATGTTTGACACAGATCAAGGGAGAACCAGGCTGTGCCAGTTCACATAACCCACTGGCGAATCCAAGCACCAAAATGGAAAATGAGTTGGACCAGGTTAGGTCAAAACACAAGTCAGTTCACATGAGAGCCAGACTGGGGGCCAGATGGGTTGGGTTTGGCTGTTACCTCCACCAACATGAGCTAGAATTGGGAGTGGGCTGGGTCCAACCACGCTATAACACCCACTGGAAAATCTCAAGGTGAGACGGGCCATGCCAGACTGGGTTGCAGCACCCAACCAGCACCTGGTGGGGGAGGAAGGGACAAAGCCAGTAGGGTGGCTGTGGAGTGATCCTCTGCTAGACCACCACTCCCACTGCAGAGCATGAGTTGGGACAGGGACAGACTAGATCCAGCAGAGCTAAAACACCTGTTGGCTTCATGTGAGCTAAATCGGGGAAAAGTTAGGCTGGGTTGATTGTTCCTATTGGTGCATGCATAAGTCAGAATGGGTATTGGCTTTGCCACAGCATCAGCTGACATATGCTGGCATGGGGGAAAATTTTTACCAAGTTGAATTGTAGTATCACCTGAAGAGTGTAAGATCTGAGAGTAGAAGTGGGCCCAGTGGGAAAACAGTGGGCACCTCCCTCTTGGCTTGCCACTCTTACTGGTGAGCATGAGAACCAAGACTGAGGCAGGCATGGCTAGACAGACAGTGGCACCCACTAGCAGGTATGTGGGCCGAAGAGTGAGGCTGATTGGGTTGAAGTAGGCTTCAATGCCCACTGACACGTGTATGAGAGCTGAATTGGATGTGGGACAGACTGGACCAGTCTGCCATACATACTGACAGGCAAGTGAACCAGGCCAGGGGGCTGGCCTAGTTGGGGTTCTTACAGATCTTTCCAACTAGGCTTCAGCTCCCACTAGTGTACGTGAAGGTTGTCCACTTACTGTTAGAATCTGGCTGGATTGCAGCATCCATTGGTTTGTGTAGAAGACAGAGCTAGAGATAGAAATGACCCAACAATTGCAACCACCAGTGTGCATGTAGACTGATTTGGGTGATAGACTGTGCCAGACTCTGTATTGGCATGCACACACAGGCATCAGGTCTGAGGTCACCTCGGATAAATTTTCTTTGGAGAACCCTCCACCAACTGATTTGCTGGACTCAGAACCCCAGCCATGGAGAAAATTACAGGTTCCATAATCTGACTGCAGAGTGAATATGTTAGAACTGGGCCTCCTCAGTAGCTTAAATGGAGCAGTAGACAACATATCCAGGTGCACATGGAGGCCATGGCAGTAAATTGGACTCTGCAGAAGACACCTGGTATCTCAACATAGGATGGAGGACAGAACAATTGCTCAACTACCCTAGACAAGTGTTGGCAGTAAATATCTGGGCAAATGGAGACTAAGGTGAACATTGTCTACCAGTGGATTCTGGTGAGATTTCATTGTGTTGGCGTGGCAGGATGGGCATGATTTTGGAACTGTTAAACTATCAAAACCTCATGAGCAGTGCCCTCAGAGCATGCCCCACATCGGGGTCCCTGGGGTGATGTCAGATGGCTGTCCTCCATCTGAGAGTGCAGAGGTGTTTGGGAGGCTAGTTGTGGCTTCCCTCTGTCTTCCCTCTTCCCCCAGATACAGGAAGGAAAAAGGAGTATGTAGAAATGGTGATTTCACCCACCTTCCGGTAACCCTTGACCCTTATTACCCAAATCAACTATGTAAAAACCATTTAAAACAAAACAAAGGTAACAGTTTAAAAAATAAAGCAAGTAAATAACTACAAACACGGAGTCACAGCCTATTTCCACCGCACCACTTGCTCTCCAAAGACAAAACTCTGGGATGTTATGTAACGTTTTGGTGACAATGCTCATCCTTGCAGTGTGGTCTCTTGCGTTTTGCTCTAGTGTTTCATGACAGCTTCCTAACTCCTGTCTCACAGGATCAGGGTCTCTACTCTTCCTGGTAGGACCCACACAACCTGGTTAGATCGTAGCTCTGCTCCCTAGGGGAGCTGTCAGAGGGAGGGGGCTAGGGTGTTGATTCACTTGGGTGATGTATGTTTACCTGATGTTCTTTGGCATAAACCTCACACACTGGATTTGGTTGAGTTGTTTGTATTTTCTGCCGAGAAGCAGCAGCTGGTTTCTTCCACCAGGTCTTTGTGTTTCCTGTGAACACACTGTGGTTTCTCCCATCAAGTGTCTTTCCCGTGTGGCTTGAGAAAAAGCTCTGAAATGCATCCTCTGCTTCCAGAATTCCTCCCTGCCTGTCCTCTCCCTTGCACTGTAGAACTCCTATACCTGCTTGGTGCTTCTGAAATTTTTCTCTTACAAGTTCAAAAAGGAGCCAAATGACTATGCACACGCACACACACACACACACACACACAAAAAGTCCCTGTTTTGCAATGCAAGGGACAGGCCAACTGTGCCTCTTGTGTATTGCAAAACCAGTGAAGACTTTTAGTAAAAAGTGCAAAATGAGGAGGAATCCTGTTGTGAAGCCAGTGTAGGGAATTTTATAGAATATATAAGTTATACCTTCCAACATTGCTTATTTTGGTTGTCATTCAGGTCAGACTCAATTCTCATGTTACTGTATTTGTTTTCATATTTTTAAAAGAAGTCCCCACATCCTTCTAGACCTAGAACTGAAGTACATTTATATTTAAGTGTTGATTTCTTGACTCAGTTAAAGGAATGTTAATCAGTTACCAATTTAGAGTTTCCTTATGTAAGACAAGCACTTCAGATTCAAGGCTGCTGTGGTGAGTTTAATTACAGCACCTCCAAAGTTGATGATATCTGTGTAGCAGAAACTAGTAATGAGATGTAAAATCAAGATGTTCTGATGTAAAATTCTTTTGGAATCTGCATAGGTTTTTAAAATTTTATTTCCATAGTATGCATTTTCTTTTTTTTTTAAGGATTTATTTCTTTTTATTGGAATGTTATATATACAGAGAGAAGGAGAGACAGAGAGAAACATCTTCCACCTACTGGTTCAATTCCCAATTAACCTCAATGACCATAGTTGAGCCAATCTGAAGCCAAGAGCCAGGAACCTCTTTCCAGGTCTTCCCCCGCGGGTGCAGGCTCCCAAGGCTTTGGGCCATCCTTGACTGCTTTCCCAGGCCACAAGCAGGCAGCTGGGTGGGAAGTGGAGCTGCCGGGATTAGAACTGGTGCCCATATGGGATCCTGGTGCATGCACTTCAGCAACTAATCTATCACATTGGGCCACTTGTGCATTTTCTAAGAACTCTTTGGCAATGCTAAACATTTTTGAACCAAAATAAATTAATTTTTATAGCTCTGTATTCCATTAAATGTTTAAAGTATGCTTGAATATGTATGGGTTTTGAGACAGGGTGAAAATCTTGTATTATCTAGGTGAGTTTAATATAATTCTCAGAATCCCATGTCCACATTAGGAGAAAAGATGTGAAGATTTTCAATGGAAGCAAAAGATGAGGCCCATGTGATGGGCTGTGAGAACTCACCCAAGAAGCTGGTGAGCAGAGATATATTTATTGAACACACTGCAAGGAAGCAGCAGCAGGCGGGCATGGTAAAAATGCAACTGTAGCGCATGTGCAAGCTGAGAAGGGCACTGCGGTGTCTGTCCCTTCTTAGTCGAAATGGCTGTAACCCTATGCTTAAGATGAAGTTGATCAGCCTGGCACGGTGGCCTAGCAGCTAAAGTCCTCACCTTGAATGCACCAGGATCCCATATGGGCACCAGTTCTAATCCCGGTAGGCCCACTTCCCACCCAGCTCCCTGCTTGTGGCCTGGGAAAGTAGTCCAGGATGGCCCAATGTCTTGGGACCTTGCACCCACATGGGAGATCTGGAAGACGTTCTTGGCTCCTGGCTTCAGATCGGTGCAGGACCAGCTGTTCTGCTCACTTGGGGAGTGAATCATCGAACAGAAGTTCTTCCTCTCTGTCTTCCATCTCTGTATATCTGATTTTGTGATTAAAAAAATATAAATCTTTAAAAAAATGAAATGGGTTAATTGCAATTAAAGGAGGACACTTATTATGGTCCAGGAGGGCATCCCTGGTAGGAGAGCTACATCTCTGGATACAGTTGGGATACTTTTTTTCTTAGGGGCCCCTACTACACACCTTGCACCGTGTATAATGACAGAATCAGAGATGAGAGAGAGTTTTAAGAGTGCTGGCTGCTGGCTTTGGGTTTAAAGGAAGGGTCCATGAATTGCAGACTCTGAGCAGTCTCTAGAAAAGCCTGGAACACGTGGGAGTTTGCTTAGAGCCTGCTCAAAGAATGCACCATCACTCAAACCTTCATGCTAGGACCTTTGACTCCTAGAATTGTTAGAAAAGAGATTTGTTTGGCTTTGAGAAAGTTGGAACTAAATGCATGTCCATTTACTGTCAGTGACAGTTAATCCTTCATCCAGTCAGACTGTGTAGTGCAGTTGTCATTTTGTGGCATGATCTAAGACTTCAAGAGAATGAGGTGAAAATTTCCATATCTGATCACGTAGTACTGGCCCTCAGTGCCTTTGAATACACAAGTAGTAGCAGCAAGCCAATTGTTTTTTTTAGAGTAAATAGTACTGCTCTCTCAAATGCCTCATGATTTAAGTTGCAGAATGCCTCCCTGGTTGCGCTTTCTTCTCCTCTGCCTTCTGAAGTTTTCTTCAATAGCACAAATAATGGAGAAGCATGAAGCTTAACTTCGGCTTGACCAGTCTCGAGGTGAGCAGCCATTTCTTTCAGATGTGAATCCTCAGCAGGCACGAGGAAAGCATTAACCTAGGGACAAAACGAGTGCTGGTGCTGAAGGAAAAAAATGATCATTTTCTGAAGGATGTAGCATCTTTCTCCATATGGAGAAATGAATCAGACTCATGACAAGTAGAAAGTACAATAATTACACAATAACACTACTATAAATTGTGTTTCTCAGGGTCAGGTGCAGGCCCTAGTGATGCCTTGGTAAGATAACGATGCTGGTAGGACCAGCGAGTCACAAGTTACAGTTTCATCTGGGACCTGAGTGGGGAAGGGACCAGAATCTTTGACTCCATGTTGAATTCCATAGGGCTATCATAAAACTTCCAGGCATCTTTGTATGTGTGGAGACATCACCCCCCACACACACACACACACACCGCACTGAAGCAATACTAGAGGTGCTTGTCCCTTCTCTTCTATTGGAGACCATAACTGGAGTAGTTTCTGGAGTACTCTGTGTACCTTACTTCTCCCATTGGACCCAGTGTGCACCCAGGGGGGGTATAATCTGTGTGGAACAACTCATATGTATGTGTGTTTGTGTGTACTTTCACTTCCTGAATACAAATTGCTTTGCATAGATCAGCACCTAGTAGTCATCTCTTTGCACATAGCAAGAATCTAGAGTGAAAACCAACACCCTCACTCTCCAAGGACATGAGTTTGCTTTGTCCCCTTGATTGTGTCTTCCCTGTTCCCTGTCCCTAATCAGGAGTTTGAATTGGTCTTGGTTAGCAAGAGGTGACAAGTGCCCAGTGCAGTGGCCTAACACCGAAGATTCTCACCTTGTATACACCAGGATTTCATATGGGCGCCGGTTCTAATCCCAGCAGCCCTGCTTCCCATCCAGCTCCCTGCTTGTGGCCTGGGAAAGCAGTCGAGGATGGCTCAAAGCCTTGGGACCCTGCACCCACATGGAAGACCCAGAACAAGTTCCTGGCTCCTGGCTTCAGATCGGCACAGCACTGGCTATTTGTGGTCACTTGTGGAGTGAATCATTGGACAGAAGATCTTCCTCTCTCTGTCTCTCTTCCTTTCTGTATATCTCACTTTTCAATACAATAAATAAATACTTTAAAAAGGAGGTGACAAGATTTTTTTTCAACAGTAATGAATGCACCTGAATTTCAATCCACTGAAGATAAATATATCTCCCAAACACACATTTTGAAGTGTTCTATGAACCACAGGAGGGATGTCTGCACTTGCCAAAATAAATGTGTGCCTTCTCTTGGGTGCAGTTCATAATCACTTTCTCACGGTGCTAATGACATGAGCAATCGTGTCCCAGGTCTTGCAGGTGCGATCGTTTGCATACACCCCTCTGCTGTGCATCATAAACAGACTGCCTTGGCCTGACTCCTGGCATGCTGCAGAAAGAAGCTGCGCCAGTACTGAGACTCCTACCATACCGCCTGTCACCCCGCCTTGACCTGTGCAACCGCTGCCTGAGATGCTGCAGTCACCACCGGAGTTTGTCCCTCAAGGACCCACGTGCTGGGTGCACAGTGTGATGGTGTTGAGGTGGTGACACCGTTACGACCTGTGTCCTGGAGGAAAGGATGTTGTCAGGCCGTTGGAGGCTCTGCCTTCAAGAGGGATCAATGGGGTTTGTGGGGGAACCTTATTTTGTTTCGGCAAAAAATAATAATATGCTTAGTTTAAAAAAAATTCAAGCATGTCTTTCCCTCATTCTTGCTTCTCTCATCATGTGACTCCTCCCTCTCTTAAACTCTCCTGGCTGGTCATTGACCATATTCGGATGTAGCCCAGAAGCCCTCATAAGATGCTGAAGCAACCCAGTTTTGGACTTCCAGCCTCTAAAAGCATGAGCTAAATAAATCCTCATCTTACATGTTACTCTGTGATGTAGCACAAGCTGAGTAACATTTGTTCTCCCCCGAGTTCATGCAAAATGTTTCTCTTGCACTTTCCACCAACTGTACAGGGTATGGAATCTCCTTTCTATCATTTTCAAAAATAAAGTTTTCCTCATGTCTTCTGTCACACCCTTGAATAAATGCTCCCCAACATTTACCTGACACTGTAGAGTTTAAAAATGTTATTTAGGAATGATTGTCTTTTAATAGTTACTATTTTCAATACTGTTGATACATGAGAATTTCTTTCTGTAAACTATGATTTAGGTGTTTCAGCAGTACACACTGGTTTCTAATAAAGAAACAGCATAAATACTTTATTCAAACTCCAAAGCTAGTGAGTCGTGATGATTTTATTTTTATTTTGTGTTATCTATTTTACTTAGAAGACACTCAGAGAGGGACAGAGAAAGATGAAAGCACAGAGAGATGCTCTATCTCCCTGTTCACTCCCTAGATGCCAACACAAACTATGGCTAGCCCAAGCTGAATTCAGCAGCATGGAGTTCAACCTGTGCAACTCATCTGGGACTTAGGAACCTGATTATCTGAGAGATACCAGTTGCCTCTTAGGGTGAGCATTGTCAGGAATTTGCAGTCGGAGTTGGAGCTAGGAGTCCAATTCAGACAGGCTGATATGGGATGTAGTGGTCCTGAGTGGCCATTTCTTTCATTTATTTGGGAGGGAGAGAATCTGGAAACTCAATCATGACCTCCCTTGTGGAGGCAGGAACTCAATTGTTTGAACCCTTGCTATGATCAGGAAGCTATGGGTGGGAGCAGAACTGGGACTAGAACCTGGGAAGCCTTAGAGTCATGTTAACATCTTAGTATCTTAACCATGGGCAAATCATTATTTATGATGTTAATAACTCTTTTATCACTTCCGTTCCAGTTTCATGGGGATTCTTTTAAAACATACACATGGAATCTGTATTAACATGTTCTGACATTGATGCAATGCATGTCCAACTTCAAGTGATGAATCGTACATAATTTGATTTTAAAAAGACATGGAGTGAAATAATAAGATGGGAGATACATGAGCCACATTCCCTTCTTACTGTGTTTCTTACTCCAGCCACAAGCAACAACAGATGCTCTTTGTATACAGTGATTCCAACAGCAACAAAGTGTGTCCTCAACTGACTGTTCCTAGATGCAGAATCGGGGCACAAATTTCAAAGTCAGCAGTGCATGATATCTGTGTTCTACAGTCCTTCAACTCTCAAGGGTGGTGGTGTGAAAACTGTACATTTTACAACCAGTCTTAAAAAAGCCAAATAAGTCCGCTAGTGTCCTGAGAGGATGATTCTTCATGTTCTTTAGACCTAACTTAAGGGACTTGGGGGGATATTTCAAGCCCCAAAGAAAAAAAATGAAGGGAGATTACAAGCAGGCATATTTAATAAGACCGTTTCACCAGATCACCGCTGGCTGTCCCAGGCAAGCCTTCCTAGGAGTTAGGAGGAGCCATCACATCTTGGGCAGCTGCTCTCACAGCTCTCCTTGGTCCCGTGTCCAGAGGGGCTGCTCTGCACTCAGATATGAGATTGAAGAACAGGAAATGGTTCATAAAGTCATGAGATAGCTCAAACCACCTATAATACCATTTTCTTCCTTTTTTTTCTCATAGGAAAGATTCATAGGAAAGGGTTACTTCACTGTGTCCTTGTAAAGGCTCATACACTTCTAAAGTCTCCAAGGAAATAGACATCTTCTTACCAGTTATTCTGGAAAGAAATGAAGGTGAGTATGGAAACTCAAGGCATGCACTAAACTCAGCTTAATACCTAATGTAAAATTCTGTATTTAATAAATAACTAAATGTATATTTGGGAGAGCATTAACATTGTATAAAAAGCATGAAAAACAAAGTATATTTTCATCCAAAATTTGTGATGTAGTTCATAAGACTGAAAAGCTAGAAAGAAATTCCAAACTGCATATAAGATAAACTGTGGTAAATTCACTAGATGTATTACTTACAAATCTTTTAAAAATCATTCTTAGTTCTACATAATAATACAGAACCATATTATAGTAAACAATAAAATCAAGCAGTAAATTTTTATTTACTATTTGAATGAAGTTCTATTTTTAATGATTTATTTTATTTCTATCAGAAATGCCAGTGTACAGAGAGAGAGAGAAAGATCTTTCGTCAGCTGGTTCACTCCCCAAATGGCAGCAATGGCCGGAACTGAGCCAATCTGAAGCCAGGAGTCAGGAACAAGGAGCTTTTTCTGAATCTCCCATGCAGGTGCAGGATCCCAAGGCTTTAGGCCATTCTTCACTGCTTTCCCAGGCCACAGTCAGGGAGCTGGATGGAAAGTAGAGCAGCTGCGACATGAACCAACACCTACATGGGATGTCAGCACTTGAAGGATAGGATTAGCCAGTTATGTCGTTGTGCCAGGCCCAGAATAACATTAGCTTTAAATACTTTTTTTGGAAATGAATCCATTGTGAATAGACAGCTTATAAAATATAAGTTTTGAGTCTGAAACTGCTTTACATCTGTCATCTCACACCCCAAAACAGCAGGTTAATGGTACATTATATGCAAGCTGAGATGAGAAAACTCAGTTGCTTAAGTTTGTTCAGCCAGCCATGTTTATGCCTTAGTAGTGAAACTAATCTGAATCATTGCAATCAGTTATTTGATCAAGTGCTCTTCTCGGAATTTATGTTTAGGTATATGTTATATATCAAATGTCATTTTTCTCCTCTAGAGTTATTTTAATTTTTAAAAAGATGTATTTATTGTTATTGGGAAGTGAGATATACAGAGAGGAGGAGAGACAGAGAGGAAGATTTTCCTTCTGATGATTCACTCCCCAAGTGAGCGCAACGGCTGGTGTTGTGCCAGTCCGAGGCCAGGAGCCAGGAACTTCATCCAGGTCTCCCACACAGGTGCAGGGTCCCAAGGCTTTGGGCCATCCCTGACTGCTTTCCCAGGCTACAAGCAGGGAGCTGGATGGGAAGTGGAGCTACCGGAATTAGAACAGGCGCCCATGTGGGATCCCAGTGTGTTCAAGGCCACTAGAGCCATCATGTCATAAATCTTTGGTTTTTAATTCTTATTTTTCATTACACATTTTCATAGGCTCAAGGATTATGTCAATATTAATGCATTGATGCTGATGACGAATTAGAATGGAGCTTTAAATTACAATGTCTGAAGGCGTGCTGTTGTGCCATCATCGGATTGAGTCAGGATGCCAGGGTGGGATCTCTGATGATGTCACAATGACATCTGCTCCTCTGCCCATACTCTGCCATTGCCATCCTCCACCGGGCACCAGAGCTTGAGCTGTTCACACAAATCACACATCTTGCACAGTCACAAGACCTTGGAGTGTGCATCCCCAAACCATAAACCAAAAGAAATGATTTTCCTCCCAAGAGACTCCTCTGGATTGTATTAAAATAACAGAAATGAACACATTATGATGAGGTTAATAATAAGTCAATTTGGCTGCTCAGTCTGGTGTGACAGAGTGTCTGATCTGTCAGCAAAGTCCTTTTCCGCAGATTACCTAACTTACAGTGCTGAATTTACCAGCCTCCAGAACCCATAGTGGCTTCCTTTTAAGATACCGTCTCTCTTTCCTCTCCCCCACTCTCCCCTCTCTCTCCCTCCATCTCCTTCCACGGAGGTAGATTTAATAATGATTCCTTTTTTTTTTCCCCCCTAGAAACTTTGACTACACAGAGATTGGTCCAGTGAGTGTTTCCAGCGAAACAGAATCTTAAGGATGAATGTTCTGAATTGCTAATTGGATTTCCGAAGCTGATGATTTAATGTGATTTGTGGAGGATTGGCTCTGTTTCCAATACTGAGGGCGGAGATGACCATCCACAGCACGGAATGCTGATGGACATGCACTGTATGATTCCAGCCAATGCTCGAGTTCAAACAGCATCCGATGAAGGACATTTCGTTTCTCTGTGAGGGAAGCTATTGCTGTATACTTTCCACTGAGTGCTGATTTTCCTGTATCTGTAAGTTTGGTGAGCGTTCTTCTGCTTACTTTTGTTTCAAAGAATTTTTAGCTTTCCTTAAGCATCCATTATTTATTCATGAGCATGTCATTTACTTTCCATGTACATGTATAATTTCTAGTTTCTCATTTTTAATTTCTAGACTCATTCCATTGTGGTCATAGAAATACAAGCTATAATTTCATTTTTAAAAAAGTGCTCTGCTCCTTGTTTTGTGGCCTAGAATGTACTCTGTCCTAGAGAACATGCCGTGTGCTGAGAGGAGCATGTCTGTTTCTGCAGCTGTGGGACGGAATGACCCATATCTAACAGATTCATTTGGCTATGCTGTGGATTGCCTCTATTTCTTTGTTGACTGTGTGTGTGTGTTGTTGTTGATCTCTCCATTAATGAGTAATTAAGTTCCTTGATACTCCTGCATTGGAGCTTGTTAGTGCAGAGCTTTGCTTCGGTTCCTATGTCTGCAGGTGAGCTGTTAGTGCCAAGATCAGATTGGATGAGAATGCCAGGGTGGGGCCCCGGATGATGTCATGATGACAACACAAAGGGAGAACTCATAGAAGGTGGAGGAAGCTGAGCTCCTGGCGTGCTTTTGCTCCCCACATTCTGCCATCACCAACCCCTACCAGTCACCAGGCTAGCAGGGCCACAAGACGTTTAAACTCCAAGTCATCAAGCTGTAAGTCAAAATAAGCTAGGCTGAAGCCAGAAACTAGAAACTCCACCCAGATTTCCTGTGCACATGTCAGGGATTCGTGTAGTTGAATTATCATCGGCTTCCTTTGAGGAGAATTGACAGAGAGCTGGATCAGGACCAACATGTCCAGGACTCAAACTGGCATTGTAATGTGAGATACAGAAACAACAGGTGGCTAAGATTCGGGTCCTGCTCCTAGATTTGTATTTTCTTAAGATTTGTTTATTTTATTTGAAAGGCATATTTTTTCAGAGAAGGAGAGACAGATCTTCCATCTGCAAGTTCACTTGCAAATGATCTCAACAAGTGAGAGATTGGATTGGTCTGAAGCCAGAAGCCAGAACATCTTCCCTGTGTCCCATGTGGAAGCAGAGGCTCAAACACTTGGACCATCCTCTGCTGCACTGCTGGGTGATAAACAGAGAGCGAGCTGAATTGCAAGTGGAGCAGTGGGCACACAAAGAGGCACACATACGGAATGCCGCCACACTGGGTCTGAGTGTTAGATACTAAGTCAAAGTTTTCAAAAAATTTCTAGGTAACTTCATAGATATTATCTCCAAATATTTTTGTCAAATGAGCAGAAATGATGTTGAATGATTTCATTTATCTTAAAGTATGGGAAGTTTCCCTAGATCATACTTCAAATTCCCAAGTCAAATGCTACCAAGGAGACTTACTTGAGAAGGATCTCATTTTTTTTTTCAGTCATAGAGTTTGGATTGCTGAAAAATCAAACCCAGAATTTCAGCCCTGAGTGAGCGGAATTCTCAGCCTCCTAGAGTGTTTCCTGTTCATGTGAGCAAGTTGATTAGGAATGTAGACATTTGGAAAGATCCTGCCACATTTTGGGGAACATGGAGCCTCCAAAACCTGAGGAAACCTCTTTGCCAGTAGCAGTCACTGTTATTGAAGGTCTGTGCTTTGCCAGCGGTGCTGAATTTGATGAACAAGAGCAGGTTTGAGGATTAAGGGGAGTTTATCCTGATAACAGAGAGGAGTGCCCCAGACACTCATTCAGAGTGAAAGTGGTAAACTCAGCAGCATGCTCTACCTGGGTAAGTAACTATAAACCATTATGCAGCTGAAAATTGAAGGGGAAAAACACTGTATTAAGATATTCTAAGACCTGGTGTGATACCTTAATGACTAAACACTCACCTTGCAAGGGCCAGGATCCCAAACTGGGTACCAGTTTGTCTCCTGGCTGCTCCACTTCCCAACCAGCTCAATGCTTGTGGACTGGGAAAGCAGTCAAGGACCACCCAAAGCCTCGGAACCCTGCACCCAATTGGGAGATCCAGATGAATCTCTTGGCTCCTGGCTTCTGGTTTCATATTGCCCAGCCACTGTAGACATTTGGGGAGTGAACTAGCAAATGGAAGATCTTTTTTCTCTATGTCTCCTTGTATATGCTAAGTCTGATCTGTCTTTCCAGTAAAAGGAAATAAATATTTAAAGAAAGGATATTCTAGTGTTTTACTAACCCTAATGAGGTCCCGTTTGGGGAGTAAGTGCATGTGAGACAATCTGTCTACTGAAGAATGGACTCAGAAACATGAAGAAAGCACAGAACAAGGCATTTATCAATACTACCCTGTCTTGAGAGTTGTACTCAGCAGGTGGAATGCATTACCACTCTCAGAAACTCAGGTCTTTTTTTATTCCTTCCATTCAGAGGTCCTTTCCTCCAGTTTCTCACTGACTGAGCAGCTTGGGAAGCACAGTCAAATCCTGACACGGCACCTAAATCAGAATGGAGCAATAGGAATGAGTGTTACTAGGTGGATTGGGACTTTGGACAGGAGGTGGAGGTGGGGTTATACTGTGGTTCCAGAAACTGAGACAGAGCAGTACAGCATAAGAAACATTGGTGATTGCACATTACAGAGCTATTAATGGTTACACAGGTAATAAGCGGTGCAGTTTACAAAGGCAGCCTGACAGCTGACGTTCTTTGGGGTTTGAAAAGCTCAATTCCATGCACTAGTTAAAGCTTAGTACCATGGCCACACTAAAGCTCAACTAAGTCTCATAAAAATACAACATGGCTAGTTCTTAAAAGTTCTTCTGAAGTCCAGAACTAATCAGACTTATTGTATCCCGAGTTACTCTGTTAGTCACCTAAACCCCATTTTACCCCATTACACAGCATTCTCTCCTTCATTGGAGTTTTGCTTTGCCTGAGAAACTCATGAACTCCTCAGGAGCAGTTGTCATACCAGCCCATGGAAATCGTCATGAGTCCAGCACTTAACATTCTGTAACTACATTGAAGAGCCAGCAGGCCCCTAAGCATCATGTGCAAAATACATCCCCTAAGAAGAAACAGCAAAAGAGCTACTTGATTTTATCTGCAACACATGCCAATAGACTTGGAAGGGATGAGTGTAAGAATGCTACAGAACAGCTTGCTCAACCATTGGAGGAGTTGCTACTGGACTTACAAGGCTGGGTCTGCTCACCACCTGTGCTAAAAGCCCCCGTCACTGACATTGAGGCTGGGGAAAAGCTGATAGGTTGTTATGGCAACACACAGAATAGAAGGTCAGGCAGTTCCCAAGTGGATATAACAGACCAATGAAGGGATTCAACAGTCGGTGATGAGTTTGTCTGCAGGTTTCTGTTGAGTGCACCTGAATGTGACCTTACTTGAAATGGTCAGTAACAGGGAGTGGAGTGTTTCCTTTGGAAGGAAAAATGGGTTTTCATCTGTGGGCAACTGAGTAGTGGTTTCTTTGACTGGCTTGCCGTCCACAGTTCTGCCTGTGGGTTCTTTCTTATTTTAAAAGATTTATTGATTTTTGTTACAAAGTCAGATATATAGAGGAGTGGAGAGACAGAGAGGAAGACCTTACATCCAATGATTCACTCCCCAAGTGACCTTAATGGCCAGTGCTGCGCCAGTCTGAAGCTGGGAACCAGGAACCTCTTCCGGGTCTCCCACATGGGTGCAGGGTCCCAAAGTTTTGGGCCATCCTTAACTGCCTTCCCAGGCTACGAGCAGGGAGCTGGATGAGAAGTGGAGCTGCCGGCTTCCATATGGGATCCTGGCACGTTCAAGGCGAGGACTTTAGCTGCTAGGCCACAACGCTGGGCCCTGAAGATTTATTTTTTATTGGACAGTCAAATATACAGAGAGGATGAGAGACAGAGAGGAAGATCTTTCATTTGCTGATTCACTCCCCACGCGATCAAAATGACTGGAGCTGAGCAAATCCAAAGCCAGGAGCCAGAAGATTCTTCCTGGTTTCTCATGTGGGTGCAAGGTCCCAAGGCTTTGGGCTGTCCTTGACTACTTTCCCAGGCCACAAGCAGAAAGCTGGATAGGAATTGGGGCTGTGGGGACCAGAACCGGAGCCCATATGGGATCCTGTCGCGTGCAAGGTGAGAACTTTAGCTGCCAGGCTACCACTCCAGGCCTGTTGCCTGTGGGTTCTTAAAGGGATCATGAATAGGAGCTAGAACTGAGAAGTTAACCGCTGGTGACAGACAGCTGCTCTGCTGCCTTGCTTAAGAAGCTAAGCTTTACAAAGAAATCACAAGTTCACGATGACTGCTGACACTGGGGCTGAGTTACAAACGTGTGTATGATCATGGTGGAGTGAACACAGATTAGATCAAACATTGGTTAACAGGTGCCCAGTAAGTAGAGGTTCTGGTTTCAACGTACTGCAGGGAGTCAGAGGGGGTTCATGCAGATGCTAGGTTAATCATGGGCCAATAGTGGCTCACAGAAGATGAGTGAGAAACACCACACCTGCCCTGCAACATCAAGAGGAAGGGACTTGCAGGCTGTGGAGATTCATCCCTTAAGACCTATTCATCCACAGGTTAAAGCTCAGAAGACACACCTCTCATCAACACTGGGAAATAAAGCAAAACTAAATACCATCTGTGAGAGAATCTTCAGCAGTCCTGCAGATGTGTTTGATTTGTCTTCTGTGTAGGAGAAAATCTGCAGCAGTGAAAAATCCTCCACAAATCCGGGAGAACTAAATGTGATGGGAATAACAGGGTGGAAGATTGTCAGAGGTGCTGTAGCAGCACTCCGCTAGCAAAGCAAAGCAGTCTGTTACAACAATGAATGGCAGGCAGGAAACACTATGTGATAAGAATCTTGCTCACGTTTCTCTTCTATGGGACATCACACGGTGCGTTACGTTGATTATATCTGGGCTCATCACTCCTAATGAGCAAGAATGAACAGCGTTTGTGCATCAGGGGAGTGAGAAATAAATTCAAGAAAAAACTTGGGGTTTTCTATGTCAGTGTCGTTCTTAGGAATCCTCTGGTGTGAGACATGCTGTGAAATCCCTCCAAAGCTGTGAGGTCACATGTTCAAGGCAGCCTCTCTTTTGATTGAAAAGAAGGTACAACGTCCAATGGCTCTCTTCCTATTTAGGGTATGATGCGTTGTTCTTCTGGATGTGTTATTTCAGGCTATGTGCTGATGTTCTGGTTATGTTATGAAATGTTATGAAAGCTCATGCTATGATTAGATCCCAGAACAAGAGGTGGTTATCAAATACATCCAGGATGCTGTGCAATCTACTGTTCAACTTGGGATGCATAAGATCCAACGTATCCAGTGGTGTGTGGCATGTCAGTGGTGGGAAGTTCTGATGTTTAGAGCACACTGCTCTCAAAAGAGAATGTTGTAGCAATGTCCTACTCCTATCTCTGGATTATTACTCTCCTTGGGAGAACACTTTTCTATGCCCATAAGCAACTGCTTAACTGTGAACTACCAAGTTACTACATGCTCTCAGATCCCCATCATGAGGTGAGTATTGTTGAACTTTATGTTGGGGCTTGCCTTAAAGTTGGCTGTGCACAATAGCATTGCATTATCAAACTGAAGTGCTTTGTTCCAGATGGGGCTAAAATGTATTTGAGAGGTGCAGTAATAGGATTCTTCTATGTTCATTTCGTAATCTTCGAATTTATCAAACTCTTTTAGGAACTCTAAAAGTCTATATATAAGATTTTGATTCACCTATGTAATAGGGCCAAATTATTTGCGAACAACCAAATAAGAGTTCTTCCTTTCCATTGATATCTTTTAAATTTATTTTTCTTGCCTAATTGTTCTGGATAAATCTTACAGAAATGTATTGAATAGCAATGGTGAAATTGAGCATCCTTGCTGATTCCATATCTTAGAAATGTGCCTACCTTCTCTCTGTTCATTTAATTCTGGTTGTGGGCTTGTCATAGAATGCTGATTGTGTCATAGACTCCTGGACTCAATTTCATCATGAAAAAGTGTTGTATTTTACCAAATGCTTTCTCTTCAGTTGCTGAAATACTCTTATGTTTTTATACTTCAATTTGTTAATGTGGTATATTATATTTACTGGTTGTATATCTTGAAGCACCTCAATGCACCAGGGATGTTAATGCAGGGATATTAATATTTCCACATTAAGTGTACAGTAATTGTCTTAATTTATGAAAGTTTTTACATATGTGTTTTAAATCTACTTGCTCAATTAAATCAACAGATGTCTTATATTTAAAATTCGATCTCTGCAATGTATGCTTATTCAGATTTTTTTCCCTAGTATTCCTATGTCCTTTTTGTATCATGATATTTGCTTGAAAGTAGAGCATCAGGGCCAGGCGCGGTGGCGCAAGTGGTTAAGGTCCTCACCTAGCACGCCCAGGATCCCATATGGGTGCCGGTTCTAATCCTGGCAGCCCCACTTCCCTTCCAGCTCCCTGCCTGTGGCCTGGGAAAGCAGTCGAGGACAGCCTAAAGCTTTGGGACCCTGCACCCACATGGGAGACCCAGAAGAGGCTCCTGGCTTCGGATTGGCATAGCATCGGCTGTTGCGCTCACTTGGGGAGTGAATCATCGGATGGAAGATCTTCCTCTCTGTCTCTCTTCTCTGTATATCCACCTTTCCAATAAAAAAAAAATAATAATAAAATAAATCTTTAGAAAGTAGAGCATCAAGTGAAATGATAGCGGTGGTCATGGAATCTATATGCTCCTCTTGTCCCCAATGGGAGTCTCTAAAAGTCTCTTCATTAGATTGCGTGTAGGCTTTTGAGTTGGGCACACTAAGCACATTGAGTGTGTACTTGGATGTGTGTGGGAAAGAGGGAAGAGCGACAGCCTCTTCCCAGGGTGCCGTGCGGATGTATGAGACTCAATGTGTGAGCAGCACTCTGAACTCCGTAATGTGTGAGTCTGCCTCCTAGGAAAGCCTCGGTTAGGTACAGCAGGCAGTTAGAGTGCAGCACTTGAAATAGCGCCTCCCACAGAGGAACACAGTAAATGCAAGCTGATAACACACAGAATTATTAAGGCTTTTGTCGCAAACTGAGGCTGCCTCATTCCAAAGGTTTTGCTGAGAGTTTGACTGACAACTGATCTTGCATTTGACCCATCAGTCAAGTGAACTCAGCTGGTCTAATTTCTGACATGAATTTCCCCTCTTTCATGAAAAAGCAATTCTTGAACTCACAATAAAAGAGTTGTGGGAGTTTACAATATTTTTTTCAGAAATTTTAAAGTCAACATTTAGCTGTAAGTTGATCCTAGCTATTTTTTCGATGCTGTCAAATGCCTTGCAGCCTGGATCTTTTTTTTTTCTTAATTGTACCTTTGTGTTTTTCTTATTTTCTTTGTTGTTTGAAGTGTCTTTGACAGCTTTTAATCTTAGCTACAATAAATAAAATATTTGGGCTCTCTCTCTGTTTATGTTCTGTCATGGAAGCATTTGTGGCAGTTTATGTCATGCATGTCAGATCTACTCTTTGCAAAGGACAAACACATGTAAGTCTTGGTGAATCCTCTGCTTTCTCCTGTATCCACATATGTATGTGTGGAACTGCCATCCCATGATTTGTTGTTATTTGTTTATAGTATTTCTTTCTGTTTCTTTGGAACCTTGGTTTTCCTCTTCCTCCTCCTCTTCCTCCTCCTTCTTCTTCTCCTTCCCCTCCTTCTCCTTCTTCTTCTGCATTTATTTTTATTGGAAAGGCAGATATACACAGAAGAGGAGAGACAGGGGAAGATCTTCCATCTGATGACTCACTCCCCAAATGGCTGCAACAGCTGAAGCTGAGCCCATCCGAAGGCAGGAGCCAGGAGACTCTTCCGGGTCTCCCACATGGGTACAGGGTCCCAAAGCTTTGGGCCGTCCTTGACTGCTCTCCCAGGTCACAAGCAGGGAGCTGGGATAGGAAGCGAGGCTGTTGGGATTAGAACCCGTGCCCTTATGGGACCCCGGCATGTTCAATGCAAGGGCTTTAGCTGCTAGGCCACCATGCTGGCCTGGTTCTCCTACTTCTACTTATTGAACAGAAGGGCTAGTTGTGCAGGAAGTCGGTGAATATAAAGCAAATCAAAAGCAAGTTATTGCAACAATGAAAAGAAAAAAAGAGAGGCAAGAGAAAGGGAAAAAAATATTAAGATCGTAAATGAGAAATACATGAATTTTTTCTTCACAGTAAAAGACACAACAAACAATAAATTTGCATTGTTCTAAGTTTTGGAAACATTTTTCATTGGGATTTAAGTCCTGGGTAGATTAAATCATAGTTGATTTCCCAAAGCTTTATCTGTTTTGTTATTTTTCTGTTCTATATTGAGGCTTTGTCTTGTTGCCTCTTTCTCCGCAGCCTCACACAGTTTTTCATCTGCCTTTCAGCGACACTGTGGGGCCTGGGATGGATTACACTTGTTCCCACTAACCCAACGTCCGTGGAGGATCTTGCTCCAATCGAAGCCCTTTCAACCGCCCCATCGATTTAGACGCGTTCTGCTTCCTACCCAGTGATTTCTACGTTAGTTTGTAATTTCAGCTTTGATTTGTTTTTTGTTTTTTGTTTTTTACTTTGGCCAGAAGTTGTTTACAAAAGTGTTTTATTTCCAGGGTGGTTAACTGCTTAATGATGGTTATAAGTACATGTTGTTTAAATTTATGTCTCACTGCAGTGGAATCAGAGGATGGTTTCTGTAGTGATTTTCACATGTCCGTTTCACCTTTTTGTCTTGCAGAGTTTCTCTTTGTGGAAGGATTATAGAAACCCATGGAAATCATATATTCTTTGATTTAAGAGTGGAGGTTAATAATACATAAAGTTAAATGTATATTATTACTTCTCTTAATTACTGGTACATAAGTCCTTATTAAAACATATATTTTTAAGGTTCAGTGTTTGTTACATATGAAATTACTTACATACTGTGCAACACAAATTGATGGCTCTTTTCACTAAAAAATCTCTTTCTGCCTAAGTATATTGTGCTTTTCTTATTCTGTTTTAATTTTACTATGTTTGCAGATTTTTAACTTTAATATTAGCTTATTTACTTTCACTTTTTCTATTATCTTTGCCTCATTTAATATTTTTTTCCTGATTTTAATATCCTCTTATATTTCCAAACTTCCTTATGTTTGAAATATATGACTTATAAGAAAAATAAAAGGCCCGGCACGATAGCGTGGTGGGTAAGGTCCTTGCCTTGCACACTCGGGATCCCATATGGGCACCGGTTCTAATCCCAGCAGCTCCACTTCCCATCCAGCTCCCTGCTTGTGGCCTGGGAAAGTAGTCAAGGACGGCCCAAAGCTTTGAGACCCTGCACCCGCGTGGGAGACCCAGAAGAGGCTCCTGGCTCCTGGCTCTTGGCTTTGGTTAGGTGCAGCACCCGTCGTTGTGGTCAGTTGGTGAGTGAATGATTAGATGGAGGATCTTCTTCTCTGTCTTACCTCCTCTCTGTGTATGTGCCTTTCCAATAAAAATAAATAAATCCTGTTTTTTAAAATCTGCTTTACCTACTACTAGGCTTTTACCGTTTCTTATCATTTATGTGTGTTCGTGTGTGATCATATTTATGTGAGTATTTAGGATAAACCTTTCCATATTTTCAAGTATTGGCTCTAATAAGCTTATCTGACCTCTTTCTAAAACACGTTGAAATCACACACGTAGACCTTTTTATAATTTTTTTACATTTGACCTCTCTTAGCTGTACCATTTCTTCAACATCAGAGTCTTTCACGTTCTGCTTTGAAGCCACAATGTTACAATGATCTGTAACAATCTCCTTGAGCTTAATGGAGTCAGACCCACCCCTCTCCCTCAAGATGCTTTCTCTGCTCGCCCCTTGCTTTCTCTGCTCGCCCTGTTTGATTCAAACTCTTCCTACCACAATTTCCTTAAGAAAATGTTCCTGGGCCCAGCGCGGTGGCGCAGTGATTAAGGTCCTCGCCTTGCAGGCCCGGGATCCCACATGGGCACCGGTTCTATCCCAGCAGCCCCGCTTCCCATCCAGCTCCCTGCCTGTGGCCTGGGAAAGCAGTCGAGGACGGCCCAAAGCTTGGGGACCCTGCACCCACGTGGGAGACCCGGAAGAGGCTCCTGGCTTCGGATCGGCATAGTATCGGCTGTTGCGCTCATTTGGGGAGTGAATCATAGGATGGAGGATCTTCCTCTCTGTCTCTCCTCCTCTCTGTATATCTGACTTCGTAATAAAAATAAATAAATTAAAAAAAAAAAAAGAAAAGAAAAGGTTCCTAGAAAAGCCCATTCTAAACTTTTGTCTGCCACCTTGATTCTTAGGTGCTTTGTGCTTGCGGTATGATTCCTGGGAGAGTTGTGTGTGGGAGAATACATTTAGGGATTTAGGCATTGGGCACTACAGCTTTCTAACATTTACAAAGCTAGTTAAGATGTCCTTTACTGGATTCTGTGATCGGTAACTTTATTACAGTGTATTTCAGGGCTAATCCTAGGTGCCAATTCGCCCAAACTCGATGTGCTTTTGATATCTAAAATAAGGCTTTCTTTCATATCTTGGAAAAAAATATTGGGTTTCACAGTAATTTTCTTTAATTTTTTGTTCTCTGTATAAACAACTAATTTCTTCAGAAATAACCTGACCGAGGTTTTACATAGCTTTTACCTAGCTCTTATTTTAAGTCTGATTCCATATCATATTATCTTTTTCGTTTCAAAAGCTTGCCTTTATTTTTCTCTTGCTGATTTTTCTTAATGCTGTGTAATGCACAGTATCCTGTCTTTCTGTACTCTTTATACAATTTTCAAAATGATTCAAGTTCGGGCCCGGCACCATGGCGCAAGTGGTTAAGGTCCTCGCCTTGCATGCCCGGGATCCCATATGGACGCCGGTTCTATCCCAGCAGCCCCGCTTCCCATCCAGCTCCCTGCCTGTGGCCTGGGAAAGCAGTCGAGGATGGCCCAAAGCTTTGGGACCCTGCACCCGCGTGGGAGACCCGGAAGAGGCTCCTGGCTTCAGATCGGCATAGCATCAGCCATTGCGCTCACTTGGGGAGTGAATCATCGGACGGAAGATCTTCCTCTCTGTCTCTCTTCTCTGTATATCCGCCTTTCCAATGAAAAAAAAAGATAATAAAAATAAATCTTTAAAAAAATGATTCAAGTTGGTTTTTCTTTTAATTTCCCTTCCTTTTCCTTCTATTGTCCTTGTTCATCTGTTAGCATCACTGTATTTCTTGTTAATTATGGCTTGTCAACTGCAAGCGCTTGTTTTTTATTTTTTTCTGGAGATAATTTTATTATAGTGTTTTCGACTTCTTTCTATTCTAACTATGACGTATTAGAGAAAACATGAGGTTTGTCTTTCAGGGAACAAAATAACTGTGTTATCTTGTTTATAGTAATGGCAGAGCTCTCTATCTAGTCCATGGAGACTTTTTTTTCTGGCATGAATATGCATAAGTTGAGCTATCTTTGTATACATTCAGTGCTTACATCGAATGGGGTGGGATGGATTCTGCGCAATATTTGCAGGAAGTGCGCAAAGGAACATCCAAGATATCTCACAGCGGTGAAGTATGGGAGTATGAGTGAGACCCTCATGGGATTGTGGTGCAGTGGAAGCACTAGCAGGCCACTGGCTAATTCTTTTTTTTTTTTTTTTTAAGATTTATTTTTATTATTTTTTTATTGGAAAGGTGGATATACAGAGAGGAGAGACAGAGAGGAAGAACCTCCGTCCCCCACTGACTCACTCCCCAAGTGAGCACAAAGGCCGATGCTATGCCCATCCGAAGCCAGGAGCCTCTTCCGGGTCTCCCACGCGGGTGCAGGGTCCCAAGGCTTTGGGCCGTCCTCGACTGCTTTCCCAGGCCACAGGCAGGGAGCTGGAAGGGAAGCGGGGCTGCTGGGATAGAACTGGCGCCAGTATGGGATCCTGGGGCGTGCAAGGTGAGGACCTTAACTATTGCGCCACGGCACAGGGCCCAGCTTTCTAATTCTTTCCACTGCCTCCCACAGGCCACCTGCTGGAAGTACAGCATGGGCTGTCCCTGGCCTGAAGACTCTTGTGAACTGTTGTCACACAGGTTTTGTGGAAGCTCGGATTTCCATTTGTGCTTCCCAGACTGTCTCTGAGTTTCCCTGATTGGTGTGGCATACGGGCACCATAGACATGTGCCCTTCATATGTGACCTACCACTTGTGTTTCCCATTTCATGAAAGAATGACTCCCATGATTGCTTTTCCTCTTTTTCTTTATTATTTTTGCAAAGCATCTGTGCATAGAATTCTGGAGAGCTGTCTTTAGTGCTATAAAAGCAAGCCCTCTTATTTGTGACAATTGCTACATAAGACTCAAATATTCATAAGCATTTCTAAAATCTTTAGAATATAAATTACACATTGTTACTTGTGGCATGTTAATTGCTTTTAGAAATATTCATGTATTTAAAAATAGAATATAGAGGGAGAAGGTTAGGGGCTGGGGTGGGGCAGAAGGAGACAGAAAAAGAGAGGGCACTTTCACTCATTAGTTTACCTTGCAGATGGCTGCGATGGCTGTGGCTGGGTCATGGTGTAGCCAGAAGTCTTTTCTGAGTCTCCCAGGTGAGTGCAGAGGCCCCAGCATCTGGGCCATCCTCTGCTGCTTTCTCAGGCTGGTGAGTAGGAGCTGGATCAGAGGCAGAGCAGCTAGGACTCTAGCAGGTGCTCCTATGGGATGAGCCTCCACCTGCTCTTCCACACAGTGCTGGCCCTGGTACGCTGACTTTTCCAAGATTGAAGAAGGAGAATGGCCCCCTAAATAACAGGGACTTATCAGGCATCCACACAGGCTGCTGCAGACTGGGCATTTTCTGTAGGATGTACAGACAGGGTGGTTTCAAGTGGTACGTACATAAGGTGGATATGGCGTGCTGAAGAGGAGGCAGTGATGAGAGAATCTTGGGGGCAGACGCTGCAGGAACCGGGCACAGTAGGCAGTGTGATCTACTGGTCAGAAATGTATCAGCACGGCCTGGGTAGATTCAAGTGCTTCAGAAAGGTGAAGTGAAGTCTCGTAGGAAAGGCTGAGTGTTTGAGCTTTTAGAAGTACAGCGTCAAGATTTCTAACCAAATAAACATTCTGGGTGCAACATTGTGGCAAGGCGGGTTACCCTGCTGACCACGAGTTGGTACCAGTCGGAGTCCTGGTGGTGCAACTTGCAATCCAGCTCCCAGCAAACGCACCTAAAAAAAGCAATAAGAGATGACTCAAGTCCTTAGGCGCCAGCACCCCTGGGGGAAAAAGCATGCCAGGAGCATTAAGAAGAGACAAGAGCACAATCAATGTATTTTTTTTTTTAATGAAAAAAGAAAATTGCATGAAACTTCTGGACTTTTTTTTTAACCTGGACCAGGCCTATCCATTGTTGCCATTTGTGATATGGTAAACAGCAGAACTCTCTATAGATAACTTTGATTTTCAAATAAAATAAACCAATCTTAAACAGCTTTGAAAACACTATTATTTCTATTAGTGAGGCAGATACTCCTGACTCGTACGTCTCACTTGACTGTGCTTGGAGGAATGGATGCCCGTGGTTCAGCAGCTGACCTAATCAAATGTTTCTGTCCTGTGAACTTCTGTGAATTTGAGTTAGCCCTGAAAACACAGGAGCACAACTTCCCCGCTCTGCTCATCCCTGTAGACTGCACTGGAAAGGAGGTGTCATGGACGTCTGAAGACCAGCGGCTCAGCAAAGGGTCTACACTCAGACAAATCAGGCCCTGGAGTGGGGTACACGCAGCCAAGGGTGGGCCCTGCAACTGGGTACACACAGTCTAGGACAGGCCATAGAGCTGGACACATGCGGCCAAGGGCAGGCCCTGTAGCTGGGTGGCGAATTCCCGTCTCCTCATCAATATCCTCTGAATTCATCTTGCACCAAGCTGCACAAAATAGTGCCAATTACTTCTGTTTTACGTTGAAGACACATTCAGAGCTTCAGGAATTCACCCAGTAATACAGCTGAGATGTGCTATAAGATAAGCAAAAGGACACAGCTATCTTCATTGGCTGGAACTCCTCTGGTTAGTTCTCTGTAATCCCAGAGCTGAAGAGAATTGGGTGGCAAAATCTGCTTTCTGGACTTTGCCAAGTCACTCATGATTATCATTTCTAAGCAATAAGTCCTGGGGGTGAGGCCATTTACAATCCTGTCTAACCGAGAGCAGGCTCTCTGGTCCCTTGGATGTGCAGCCTGGGACCTTGGGATTGGTAAATGGTTGCAGTGCAATGACATGGTTTTGCTGGAAGGTGACAGAGTGAGTGACTTATAGCAGGTTTAGGGACCTGAAGAATACAAGGCCCAAAGACATTGCCATTCCCTGGTCATTTAAGAGAAGGGGAAGCCAGACCATGCCAGTTTCGCCCGTTGAAATTAATTGCACTATGGGCAATGAGTTGGAAGCAGAAAAACAATTCACCCCAAGGTGAGTACCCCAAGGAATCTGTTTGATCTTCTTTTGTCTTTACTTTTGGGGGGACTGAACTCCACCCCGAGACATTGTTTGAAACTTGGATTTCCTCATCCATTTAGACACACTTCCCTCCAGGAAGTCACATGTCTTAGAGACAGTCTAGGGAACGCATACCTGACTACACCTGTGACATAGCTATCAATCTTCCTTTCAGCCTCTTTGGTAACTCGATGCTGAGTGTAAGCTCTTCAGATCCATTCATGTGATGTAGTTTCCACTTTTACTTAAGCAATGCTAAGCTCATTTGGGATTTTGGAAAGGAAAATCCACAAATAGAAATTCAGATAGTGCATGATCGTGTTTAAGCACAAAATTTACAGTGTGTATCTACCATGGGACAACAGCAGAATAAAGGGATGCATTGCAGGGGTAGGGGGAGAGGGGTCTTTCCATCAGTAGGCTTCCTTGGCCTTGGGAAAACAGGTGTAGGGCTAAGGGTGTGCCATAGGTGGAGCTCTACACACTCTCCTAAAGCTTTGAGGGTCTCTTCATGCCCTTGATCGTTTTCCATCTCTGCAGGAAGAAGCAATGCGGGGATATCATGGCCACGTGTCAGGTGTGGTTGCAGGGATCTTGTGTGGTGTTGCCAAGAGAGCCTTTGTGTGATTTCATTGCAGAGGGCCTTTCCAGTTCTCATGGCTCCTCCCTGAGCCAGGCACCTGGTATGTCATTTACAGCTGAGTCCTTTGCAACAGACTTACCAACACTGCACTTTTGGTGTGATCTATGTTTGATCCCAGTTTTAGCTCTAGCTTTTTGCTTTTTTAATTAAAGGGTTTTTTTTTTTTTAAGTATAGACATTGACACGGCTTAAGAAAGTAGTAAAGTTTATTTAGAGGGAGAGGAATACAGTCATGGATATGTTCTAAGAGAGTGATGTACACAGAGAAATGCTAAAGAAGAAACACTGCTACCTACAGGATGCAGGAGCAAGGGCCTGAGAGGCAGAGAGAGATAGAGGGAACACCTCCCTAGCATGGGCTTTTACGGAGCTTTTTTTTTTTTTTTAATTGCAAAGGCAGACACATAGGAAGGAGAGACAGAGAGGAAGATCTTCTGTCCATTGATTCACTCCCTAAGCAGCTGCAAAGGCCAGAGTTAAGCTGATCCAAAGCCAGGACCACGGACCTTCATCTGGGTCTCTTATACAGGTGCAGGGTCCCAAGGCTTTGGGCCGCCCTCGACTGCTTTCCCAGGCCACAGGCAGGGAGCTGGATGGGAAGCGGGAACTCTGGTGCCCATACAGCATCCCAGGGCATGCAAGGTGAGGGCTTTAGCTGCTAGGCTACAGTGCTGAGCCCTTTTATGGGACTTTAAGTGGGATGCTTATGCAGTGGAGCCCTCCTCGGGTCCCAGATAAAGATAGATAAGCATCCATTGACACGCACACACACATAGGCAAAAAGAATCACGGAGATTTGGGAGATGCTGCTTCCATTTGTGTAGTCCTGAGTTAATTGCCTAAACATATCTACTTGGTCTCTGTCTTGTGGGTGTCTGCAGCCAGCTTTGTTATCATCTGTCACACTGTATGTTTTTCTGATGTTTCACCGATTGAGAAATTCCAGGTGCCACATGAGAATTCGGCACACCGACCCCTGCCACAGTCCGTTGTGAGGTGGCCTCACCAGCCTGTCCCAGCACTCAGCTCATGCAGAGTCCTCCTAGAGGCACATCCGGTTGCAGCTTTCCCACACACCTCACATCATGTTCCCCCTTTTCACCGCATCTCTGGAAATGAACCAAGTCCCTGCGTCTCTGCAGTGACATGTACGCCTGCCATCTGTGTCACTTGTCTTTCGGTTTATAAGTTTGAGCCCATTGGGCCCGGCGCCGTGGCGCAGTGGGTAAGGTCCTCGCCTTGCACGCCCGGGATCCCATATGGGCGCCTGTTCTGATCCCTGCAGCCCCGCTTCCTATCCAGCTCCCTGCCTGTGGCCTGGGAAAGCAGTGGAGGACAGCCCAAAGCTTTGGGACCCTGCACCCACGTGGGAGACCCAGAAGAGGCTCCTGGCTTTGGATCAGCATGGCATTGGCCGTTGTGCTCACTTGGGGAGTGAATCGTCGGATGGAAGATCTTCCTCTCTGTCTCTCCTCTCTGTATATCTGCCTTTCCAATAAAAATAAGATAAAAAAAGCAAGCTTGAGCCCATTGCATAGTAACAAAAATTTGTTCTGTGCGTGTAAAAGGACAAGAGCCCTGTGCAAATGAGGTCACAAACCCAATGAAACACTACCAACAGCAGAACACAATTTCTATGAAAATAATGATATAACACACACACACACACACAGAATGCAGTAGTCTGTGAAAACCCTGACAACAATATGCGTGGTTTCTTGTTTTGTTTCAGTTCCATAAGACACTTGCCCACATCTGGAGATATTTTATTCCACAGCTGGAGAGACAGTCACGGTTGGCATCTAGCAGTGGTGACCCCAACAGCAGCCCACCCTTCTAAAATGCAGAAGACTTCCTCTATCCACACGTCAGCTCAGACCAAAGAATTCCCCATGCTAGAACGCAAATGGTAAAATCAAAGAATCTGTTCTGGAAAAATCTCTCAAGGATATGCATGAATCAAGCAGAAATCAAAGACAGGTATTTGGATTAGAATTTAGAAAAGTTACCATGCACATCAGGATGGGTTCCATACTGACTGCAGATTTCCACCTCCTACTGATGTGCCTCTGGGAGGCAGCACGTGATGGTGCCACATGGGAGATCTGGACTGAACGCCTGGCTCCGAGCTTCAGCTGATGCAACCCAGAACATTGTGTGCATTTGTCAAGTGAACTTGAGGATGGCATGCATGCTCCCTCAATTCTCCGACCCCCTGTCTCTATGTCTCTTTCAACTATTTCTAATATATACAAAGGCTCTCAATAATGAAGCAACAAAGCAAGAGAAGGTAGGAGAGCAATGGAATGTAGAACAGAGTAGACAACAATTGAAAATAATGGTTAAGTATTTGACAGGAAGACAGAGAATAAGTGCCTTCTCATCCAGATCGTTCCCCGTCACCTGCCACAGCTGGGGCAGGGCTGAGACTGCAGTCAGGGACCTAACCTTAGGTCTATCATGACCATGGAAGAGACTCAATGTTTTGAGCCATTGATTCTGCCTCCAAGATTTTACTTTGCAAAGAAGCTGGAGCTAAGAACTAGAGCCAGGAGTCAGGGCCAAGTCCTGTGGGGTGAAGGTGTACCCCAGATATCAGCTTTTGAACCAAGCAGACACAGAGGGAGAGGGAATTTTAGTGTAGAGGTTTCAAAGCACACACTGGGTGCCATAGGTATTGATTCAGTTGCTGGCTTCAGCTCTTAACGTCAGCATCAACTATTGCTCATCCTGGCAGGTGATCATTCAAGGAATTGTTGGATTCCTGCCACCATGTGGATGGCCTAGACTGCCTTCTAGGCTCCTGGCTGTGGCTGTGGCTCAGCTCTTGTCCCTGGGACATTTCAAAAGTGAATCAGGGGGTGAGAGCTCTTTCTGTCTCTGCTTGCCTTGGGCTCTCTCTTACATAGACAAAACTTCTATTTTTTTTTTTAAGTGACCAAAATAAGTCAGATGTAAATACTTCAGGAGACCACTGTGACATAGAGGACCAATGATGACATCTGAGGCTCAAGATCCCAACACCAAAAAGACATAAGATGGAAAGTATTTTCTATGATGGAGGAACAATCTGGTTTTGATAAACTCAGTGTATTTGATTCCCTGGAGAAACGATAAAAACCTAAGGGACTAACTTCAAACACGCCAGAACAGGTGGCAGCAGTTTGAGCGTGTGATTTACTGCAAATCTCCCGCTTCAAGCCACTATAAACGCTGTATGTAAGACTTTCAAAAAATTGCGAATGTGAAAATAGAGTGGGATGCGGCTAGAGCAAAATTTGGGTGATGACATTGCCACAGGTGTGGGGAGTTTCAGCTGGCTGGGATGCAACACCAAGAAAGTTTTATTCATGTCATTAGGGCAGGGATGTGGCTAGACAAGGTCACATGTTGGTGCATGTACCTGCATTGCTACCACCAACCCGCAAACATGGATCTGGTCTTTCCCCTGAGGTTCAGATTACTAATGTCCATGAGACGTCTGACTCTGACATGTCACAGGAAGAACAGCAGGGCATCCTCAGGGTAAAGGGATCCTTCCTTCTGCTGTGAACAAGTCTGTTGTCCCAGCTGTGCTGCTGGGTTCTGTGTGTCAGCAGGAGACACTGCAGGGCTGTGGATGAATCCTGCAAGGAACCGCACTGACTCTGGCAGAAGCCACAAGATCCTTGAGGCTGCTCATTGCTGGAAAAACGCAGTTTCTACTGATCATCCAGCTGAAAATCCTGGCTGGAACCCATTTCTCTTTACAGCTATCTTGTTTGGAGAGAAAACTTAGGTTAAAGATCTGGCGAATTCCCTGAACACAGATGTTTTTGACCCTTGATTGGCACTTAAAACCATAAATCTGCTTAGTACATTTCATTCTGTAGGGACAACGAGCTGCTTTTATATGAAAAATTTTGACAGGTCTAACACGTTTTTCCCTAAATTTCCTCTCATCTCCCAATCTGACTTTTCCAATATTCATGTAATTATTTGAAAGGCAGAGTGACAGAAAGAGAGCAAGAGAGAATCAGCCATCTGATTGATTACTTCCCCTTTTTGTATATCTGACTTTTCAATAAATAAATACAGTGATTAATTAATAAAACAGAAGGTTGGAAAACCATCAAAATAAGCATTTGCTTGGTTAACATTAGCACAAGTTAAGAAAATAAATTTTACAGATAATCTTGAAGTAGATCCTTCTTAGATTCTGTCTCTTCCTCTCAACAGAATATTTTGCTGGGATAATATCTAACTTATCATTTTATTTTATTTTTGGTTATTTTAGAGGCAGAGTTTATTCATTCCACAAATGACCACAATGGCAGAGAGTGGGCCATGACTGTGCACAGGACCTGCGGATGCTGATAGGTCTCTCACACGAATGACAAAGATTCAGTTCATCTGTCAGTGGTCCCTTCCAGGATCTGCATCAACAGGAAGCTGGAGTGAACAGCTGGAGCCAAACATTCCACTGTGGAGCATGGTCGTCTTAACCACTAGGTTGAATTCTCACTTCCACCACACTCAATTTGTATTCTAACTGAATGTATTCACGTACAAATGTCTGTAAATTGAAAGCGCGAGAGAGAAGACAGCAAGTGATGTTACATTCTCTGCTTCATGTTCTTAATAACTGCCTCAATTAGGTCTGGGCCAGGTCAAAGCCAGCTCCTTCTGGATTTCTCACACATGTGTAGGGCCCCAAACTGAGGCTGTGTTCCCAGAGGCATTAGCAGGAAAGAAGGCTGAGCAGACAAACTGGACTTAGTTTCCAACGTGCGATGCTGGCATTGTGCTTTATCACATTGTGCCACAATGTCTGTCCATCGTTCAACCTTTTGTTGCTGCATTTTGGTAGAAAGACTCCAACAAGAACTAAGTGTAGTTGTGTATTCGTGGCACATAGGCACAGACAATCGTATAAACTTAGAACACCTGACAAGAGTTTCTAATTGGTGGGCAGAAAGTATAACATTTTGCAGAAATATATTCATAGTTGTTGGAGCATAAAAGATGATAGAAATGGTCAGGAGGCAAAGGAGAATAATCCCTGTGAGAGAGAATTCACATGTGCCAAACTCTTTGGTTTTCATCCACCCGGAATCACATGTGTATTTTGTTTTTGCTTGTGTGCACATTCATCTTAACCTGGCTTCATTCCATCGATAGCACTTTCTATAGTTCTTCCCTCATAGGTATGTTAACTCTAGCCATTTAGGATTTCACTATGGGTACCAGTAGGATGTGACCTGCCCCGATGGCCACCTGGATAGATTAATACTAGGCAAAACGTTACCCTGAATACAAACAAAATATTTCCCCAGCTCATCCATGTCTCGCAGAAATTCATTATCTATATGTCATTATAATATTTTCTGATCTGAGCTAACACGGCTCATGTATTGTAAGTGGCCTGTTTAAGAGTCTATTTCTCAGCATTCTCATTTTTCTCTTTAATTGTTGTTCATTTAATAATGCTACATTTTAAAGTAATTGAATCTTAGGGTGTATTTGATATCTCGTAATAGCTATCTCCTACTGTTTTTTTTTCATGCAAAATACTGTACCTTTGTATTTCAGAAGGCTATTACTGATTTAATCTCATCACTAGTCTTTGGTGTATTCAAGCTCTCTACGTCTTCATAGTTCAGTCTGGTTGAGCTTTATGATTCCAGAAGCATCCATTTCTTCTAGGTTTTCCAGGTTGTTGACATAGTTCTTCATAACCACCCTAGAGATTCTTTGCATTTTTGAAGTATCTGTGCCAATATACCCTCTTCCATCTCTGATTTTATTGACCTGAGTTTTTCATTTTCCTTTGTCATCTGCCTTCCTATTATGACTTTTCTTATATTTGTATAAGATCTTCTCAGGGTCAGTGTTGGGCTGTAAAGCTTCTTGTACTCTGATATTCACATTTTTCTCCAAATCGGAGAAGTCGTCAGCTATTCCATTGAATACATTCCTCAAAAATCCAAACACCAGTTCTTTTCAAGGTATAGCAAGATCCTGACGAGTGCATTCACTGTGTTTACACAAAATTGTATGGGTTTTCTTGTCTGTTTGTTTTTGTTTTTATGTGTATATTTCAAAAGGCGTATCTTCAAGATCAGACATTTTCCACTTTGCTTGATCTATACTGGTTTTTACTTGATTTATTGTGTTATTAATTTCTAACATGTGTTTGCTTATTTTCAGTATTTCTATCTGCAGGTATTTCTTCTATAGTTTATGCATTATGTTCCCAATTGTATTTCTTAGTTATTTGTATTCTTTCGTATCACTTTTCAGCAGCTTCATAATTTTTTTCTTTTGAATTTTTCCCCAGTTGTCTCATCAGTGTCCCATAGAGGGGGCAGGGAAATTACAGCCAGCCTTGTGTCACGATGCGCTGAATGCGACACTGGTGCTGATTGAAATCCTGGCTGCTTAGTCTCAACCCAGCCCCCTGCTAATGTGCCTGAGAAGGCAGTGGAAGATGGCCCTAATGACTGCTCCCCTTATTCATGTAGGAAACTCAGAAGATGCATTCTGGCTTCTGCCTGATCCAGCCCCCAACTGTGTGGCCATTTCAGGAGTAAACCAGCAAATAGAAGATCTTTCCGTCTCTTTCATTTTTTTTGGCTCTGACTTTGGTTTGAAAGCAGGGCGTCCTAGCCTTCGAGAGGAGCAGAAACGTGCCATGTCTGTGGATGTGGCCATGGCCCCTCTCTTCTCCTTCTCTGGTTTCTTTAGAGTTCTTCCCTTGGAGGTTGGTGTATGGCAGTTAAAATGTCAGTTAGAGCACTTTATGTCCCACACATGAGTTTTGGGGTTCAGTTCTTGCTCAGGCTGCTGACTCAAGCTTCCTGCTGATAGAAACCCTGAGAAATGAAAGGGGTGGCAGGATGGTCAGGGACCTGCCACTCTTGAGGGACACAAATGTGTCTGTGGCTCCCCACTTTGGCTTCCCCCTCCAACAGCTGTGGCAGGTATTTAGGGGAACAAATCACCAGATGGGAAAATTCTGTCTCTCTCCTTTCTCTCGTATAAATAAAGAAAAAAGAAAAAACTAAAATTCTCCCTTCAGCCATCTATATGTATCAGAAATGGTTGGAGAAAAACATCTAAGATGTCAGACTAAGCAAAGGCTTTTGAGCTAAGATCTCCAACGTACAGAGAATGAAAGCAGAAGTAAATAAATTGGATTCATTTAAACTAAGAAGCATCTGCACGGCACAGCAAAGAACCAACAATTTTTTGTAATTTTTTTCAACTGGCTTCACTGAAAGAACAGCAAAGAGAAACAATGAGAGAAACAAAAAACATGTGATTAAAAGATGAGCAGAGATGGGCTAATAAGAAATTCTCTGTAAGAAAGAGAAAACAGGCAGCCATTTTAAGAATGGACCAATTTTTATTATGTTTTGTTATAAGGCTTCGTGCATTATCAAAGGCAGAGTTACAGAGACAAGAAGAGAGATGGATAGAGAAAGAGAGTGAAAGATAGAGGCAGGGAGAGAGAGAAAGAAAGAGAAAGATAGAAAGGGAGAGAGAGAGAGATCTCTAATCTGTTGGTTAATTCCTCAGATTCCTGGAAAAGCCAGCACTGAGCTAGGCCTAAGCAAGGAGCAACGAGTGTGAAGTGGTTGCTCAGCATGGGTGGCACAGGCCTGAGTGTGAAGTGGGTGCTCTATGTGGGTGTAAAGGTCTGAGTGTGAAGTTGGGTGCCCTATATGGGTGCCAGAAGTCTGAGTGTGAAGTGGGTGCCCTACTTGGGTGGCAGAGGCCTGAGTGTGAAGTGGGTGCTCAGCATGGGTGGCACAGGCCTGAGCTAAAGTGGGTACTATGTGGGTGCAGAGGTGTGAGTGTGAAGTGGGTAGCCTATGGGTGCAGAGGTGTGAGCGTGAAGTGGGTGCCCTTCAAGATTGGCAGAGGCCTGAGGAATTGGTTCATCTTTTGGCTGCTTCTTCCTAGATCATTAGCAGGGAGCTGGATTGAAGGTGGAGCTCCCAGTGCCCGCATGGAATGCTGAAGTTGCAGACAGCAGATTTTCCCGCTGTCACAACACAGGCCCCAACACCTAGCTTTCCATTCTGCACATTCTGTTCTTTCTGTTTTAGTGATTATTTTCCTGTTGTTACAACCACGTATGCTTTTTTCTCTTTTCTGTGTTTCAGATATGTTATAGTTCTATCAATTTTAGATTTTTTAACAGAATTTATTTGTTGTTTTTGCTTTTATGTATTATTTTATGCATAATAATTTGTGTAATATATAATGCATAATATATAATAGCCTATTTTATATTATATATACATATTCTCTATATCATCAATTTGCATTTTGTCATCATGAAGTTCTTCCTTCCTTCTTCAGTCAATTTTTTTCTTGGCAACCTTCTCTTCTACTCCTCAGTGAGCTCTTTGACTTACTTCAATTACTTCTCATTTATATTCATGCATACTTATTTAATATTTTATAGTAGTATTAATTCTGCTGCATGTTCATTTTAAAAGGTAGTTTCTTCATTATCGTGGCTTTGTACAAATTTTGCAACCTGTGTACATTTTTGACTCCCGAGTGCTTGGTGAGAGTAGTAGCTTTTCCATTTTGATTGGCACTTTCAGCACACACAGCCATCACCTGTGTAATAACACTTTGGCCGTGGACCTATAGTGTTTACACAGTGGTTTGACAAAATCATTTTGCTTAGTGCTGTTGCAGCTGTCTTAATTGCACACAGTGAAGTTCCCAGAGCAGTGAGATTGCATTACAGGCTCCTCACTGAACCACCTTGTAAAACGACACGTGGCTGTATCAGATCTTAGAACATGGGCCTGAGGAGAGGCTTCTTTATGTTTGAAATCCCCTTTTTAAGATTAAGTTCAGATTGCTTGGGAACGAGCCTTGAGATAGGAGCAACCTAAAAGACGTGAGAGATGTCAAGAGAGTTGGCTGAACTCTCCATGGTGATCCACTGAAAATGTTGGAGAAAGAGCCGAGAAAACTGAATAAAGTAGATTGAGGCAAAAGCCTTGTGGAAGAAGCCACTCCCTGAGCAAGTGCTGTGAGCAATAAAGAAAAGGGGGGAGGGGTCAAGAATAGGAGGAAGAGGTGGAACTTCAGAAGGCTGACACGTCTGCAAGGAGCCATGGTCTCAAGACAGGTACACTGGAGAATGCCAGCCGAGGACACAGTCGTTTGGTCTGTAGAAACGACTGAGAAGGGAACTTTACTTCTTTATCTACAGAAAGAGAAGGGAGAGAGACAGAATGTTCCCATCCTTTGGTTCATTCCTCCAGATGCCTGCAACAGATGTTGGAGGGGATAGGCCGAAAAGGGAAGCCAGAAAAGTATCGAGTCCCCAGTGGGTGGGGGATGGTTGGGTGCCAGCGACCTAACCACCAATGCTGCCCCTCCTTCCAGGATTGTGTCAGCAGGAAAGCAAAATAAGAAGCCCGAGCCTGGAACTGAATCTCAGAACTCCTTTGGGGTACAGGGATTTCCTAACCAGAATTTTCACTTCTAGCTCGAACATCACGGAGGAACCCATTAAATAACCAGAGAGGAAGCAGAGAAGAGGGGCTTCAGAGGCGGCAGGGGCTCCAGGGACTCCAGGCATTGACAGGGCTAACAAAAACAATCAGTCCGTTCCCATTGAACTGTGCCTACCTGAGAACGATGCAGAATCTGAACCATGCAAAACTGCTGGGGAACGTTCTAATTACACGAGGACGTAAATTTTCATGTTAAGCACAGATTTCTGCAACTAAAACACATTATGGTCCTTGAGTCAGAGAAACGTGAATCATGGAATATGTGCCTGCAGGAGGAAGGGACCCATGTGTAGAACCTAGGGGCTCCATTATTGGGGCTCTGAACTCCTATAGTAAAACACAGCCTCTCTTGGGTCTATCCAGTGTGCTAGCCTGGCAGCTAAATCCTCGCCTTGCATCCACCGGAAATCCAAATGAACACCAGTTCATATCCCAGCTGCTTCACTTCCCATCCAGCTCCCTACTTGTGGCTTGGGAAAGCAGCGGAGAGTAGCCCAAAGACTTGGGACCCTGCACCTGCGTGGGAGACCTAGAGGAAGTTCCTGGCTCCTGGCTTCAGATTGGGTCAGCTCCAGCTCCAGCTGTTGTGATAATGTAAAGAGCAAACCAGCAGATGGAAGATCTTTCCCTTTGTATCTCCTTCTCCTGTATATCTGCCTTTCCAACAAAAATAAGAAATCTTTGATATAAAAAAGCAGCTTCTCTCTCAGACACACTTGTGGTACTTAACAAGCAGCCAGCATGGTTTCCTCAATAGGCAAGTGACTGACCATTCTATATGTGAGTAGACAACAACTCCACTGAACCCAGCCCACTCCAGCAGCCATCCACTCCACTGAACCCAGTCCAGTCCAGCAACCATCCACTCCACTGAACCCAGTCCAATCCAGCAGTCATCCACTCCACTGAACCCAGTCCAATCCAGCAGCCATCCACTCCACTGAACCCAGTCCAGTCCAGCAGCCATCCACTCCACTGAACCCAGTCCAGTCCAGCAGCCATCCACTCCACTGAACCCAGTCCAATCCAGCAGCCATCCACTCCACTGAACCCAGTCCAATCCAGCAGCCATCCACTCCACTGAACCCAGTCCAGTCCAGCAGCCATCCACTCCACTGAACCCAGTCCAGTCCAGCAGCCATCCACTCCACTGAACCCAGTCCAATCCAGCAGCCATCCACTCCACTGAACCCAGTCCAATCCAGCAGCCATGCACTCCACTGAACCCAGTCCAATCCAGCAGCCATCCACTCCACTGAACCCTGTCCAGTCCAGCAGCCATCCACTCCACTGAACCCAGTCACATTTGTGGCATGGGTCCTTACTTTGCCCCAGCTTTATGACCTGAAAAGGAGTTGAAATAGGAACAAGAACAGCAACTCCCTGTCTATACACTATGTGGCATTTCTACATGAAGAAACACGCTGAGGTTAGAGGAAGGGAGCATCACTGAGCATTGGCATAGCTTTAAAAATGCAATTAAACTATGCTAACTTCATTCAGTGATTAAAACACAGTGTTTTGGAAGTCTTTTGGGATGGAAAGGGAAAAGACAAATTGAAGTGTTGAAGCCCTAAGTAGGAGACATATGAGCCAGCCTTATGCTAACACAATCATGACTTTCACACTTTGCCCTGTTTGTCTGATCTGGGGAAATATCTTCAATGATATTACAAAGAAAAATCAAACAATGCGGCAAATATCCACCTGTCCAAAATTTTACATAATTGCATTCTCAATGCAACCTAGATGCATGCTTTAAATGTCCGTTGCACATGCATGCCCCTGTGCTGTTTCTTAGGAACTCAGAACTTTCCTTTTCTGTCAACCAAAATGCACAGGCAGCCCACTCATTGGACAAAGCTCCCTGTAACATGCTCTTGCATTGGAGGGTTGCAGCCCCTTAGAAGCGGAGGGTAAGCCTCATGACCTCCAACATGCATGCGGCACTTTATCACAGATGGGCTAACATGACCTGAGTATGGCGCTATGACTTCTTGCCGTGCTTCACCTACCACGTTGTGCTATAGCTCTGTGCTAACACCAGATTTCCTTGTGCATCTGCACTTTCCTGCTCTCCACATTGGAAGGATCCAGTTACTAATGGGGTGACTGACTCTCACCTCCTCCCTCTCTGCTCAGCTTCTTTCACACTTTCCTTCCTCCACACATTTCCCTAAACTATGAGTCGTGATTCCACATCCGTCTTTCTGTATCGGTGCCTTCCTCTGAGTTAGATGTTCAGCTCCTCGGCCTTGCCACCAGTTAAGCCCACACCTTTTCCTCCTCTTCCATCCCGCCTAGAACTGCAGCAGTCAGGTGGAAGTCGGGGCTCCTTTATTACTGTTATTTACTGTAGTTTCTGTGTTGATTGCTAACATTAGTTTTCTTTCTTTTTTTTAATTTCCAGGGAACACCTCATTAAAATAAATGCTTTCCTCTGCTCCCAAGTCATAATACTGTTCCAAATATGCTTCTGTTATGAAGCAGAGCTGTTGGATGGATTCTGGTTGGAAGGCAGCACGTAGTAGATTATGATCTTGACAATGATCCTACAGACATTCCTGTCTACTAAGAACAGGCTAAAACGTAAGGGCACTGTGACAATATTGCAGAGCCGTGATGAGTCTATAGACGGATATAAAATGAGGACAGCACCAAAGTGTCCTATTACAGAGCAGTGGGTAAGTGTGACAGGGCTCAAAGACCACAGCCCATCTCAGTCCCTAGCTTCTCCTTCTGATCGACTCTGTTCTGTGCCTTTGCTCAGCGTATATTCCTCCAGGCTGCCCTCACTGTCCTTTCCCTCTGTCTCATAACTGGGTCCAAATGCTCCAAGCTGATTTCATTGCAATGCAGTGGTAGCCCTGATTCCCCTCTCATTTGTGCGTGCTTAGGCCTGCGTTGGGAGAGTTCTAGGTACTAACAAGAGTAAACAGCTGGACATGCCAGAGTCAGTTAACTGACCCGCTCTGGCTTATTCCCAAAGCTTGGGCTTAACACACGTGGTGCCTGTCTTCTGACTGCCTTACCATGCTGAACTGTCCATGACTCTCCGTATGCAAGTGTTTGTGTCGTAGGAGCTCTCACCATGCTCCAGGTGGCTCTCACCACACTCCGTCCTCATGGGCTTTTCTTTTGAGGGTACCTGGCTCTGGAAAATGCGTCTCGTGCATGTTTCAAGTTGAAAATAGTTGTCTAAGCCGTGAACACTGTGGCAGATAAACCTTACAGTAATATCAGGAACTATCTATAAACAAACCAATGATCCTAGAGTGAACATACAAAGTCACCTCTATATCTTTATTTTCATTTTTGCATAGTTTTATGATTTTATTTGTCTTTGAAATAAATAATAGATACTGAGAAGGTGTCTAGAAATAGTAAAGCAATCTTGCTTGTGATCTCAATTCAGTTTTATTCAAAGTCCCCCAGGTGAGTATTGAATCACATCTAGGTGTTACAGAAGCTGGGCCAACACCTTCGACGGCCTCACTCTCAGGGGAGGAAGCATGTCATCTACCTTTAAAACGGAGGGGGATTGACGCTTCGATGACTGTGCAGGTGCAAAGTCCAGAGGGGAGTGTGAGTCTGCCTGGCAGGATCGTGCAGAAGGTTCCAGAATGCTTGCTGTTAACCCAGGCTCTCCATGTGAGGTAGAACTAGCCAGGAGTAAACCTGAGATGGCATAGATACCCCAACTGTTTACAAGAACTGAATCTCTTTCATCATGAGAGGCAATGATGAAGGAACCAATATGTGGGGATGGATGGAGAGAATGAATACATGAATTTGTATTAAATATAGTTTCTCCGAGACAGTGGTCTTTTCTTCCGTTCATCCACAAAGAAGGGTTTGATTTTGCAGTTTCATTCTGTGCCTTGAAATGACAGAAAGGAATGTGCAATACCATTGCACTGTTTGGCTTCAAATGCAAGTTAAAATGGCTGCAATTCCTATAAGCTATTCAATTTAAAATTGCATTGTTGAAGCTTCAAAAACATAACTTATCAAGTCTTTGTTAACTTGCTGAGTGATCATGTAGTTTTCATTGAAGTCTGGTGTTCAGCTTTTATTTCAGTATTTCTTAGGCAGTTATATTTTTTTTATTGCAAAATGAGGCCTTGCTTGATATAATCATTGAATACATGAATAGTGTGCTAAGTATTTAAATGATGGGTTTTTTTCAAAGAAGTCTTATTTTTCTTGTCCTACTGCAACAGATTATTTTAAACAGGTAAGATTTATTAAAAGAAATTTTCAATTATGCTGGGAAATGTAAATCAAGCAAGCATTCCACATATACTATTATGTTCACATTTACAAGGCAACAAGTAACATTTTGCATGTTTATTTTCTAAGTACTTTTGATTGGTCTGTGTGCAATAAATTAATCTAGATCTGGCAAATGATGTTTAAGTATTTGGATTAATCAGGTGCTCCGTTTTTTCTGCAATACTGAGAGGAGTGTTCAGCAACTCTATCAAGTAGACTAAGTGGCTAAAATGAAAACAGATCCCTCTATAAATTGCAAATAAGCACAAAATTAATCCAGTTCACTTAATCAGAAATGCAGGATAACATTAGCATTTCAAATACTTTTGTTTTGACTTGCAAAATTCATTGGCAATATACAACAGCAATGTTATATTCACTAAGAAAGAATGGCCGAGAGCTTTTATTTGACAAATTACTAAGGCTGGGTTGTGTACACTCATTTCAGAGGTTGCATATCAGGTGCTGCTGCTTATGAAAAATGAGCATTCTAATGAAGAATAACCTTCTATCCTCAGAGGAGGGGTTACGGCTTGACCTGCCTGTTTCTCTGTGCACCTGTGCTAGAAAGCCAAGTTGCCCCTAGGTGGACACAGCCCAAAACCCCACAAATTCTCTTCTAGTAATTTTTATTGGGTTCCCTCACAGCCAACATCAGCAGGTCCAGAACAGTACTTCCCAATGAAACGCATATCCCGCCATGGCACACAGCAGTTTTATTTATTTATTTTTTAAATCAACTTTATCAGTAAACATGTGTTGTGAAAATCTTTAATTTATTCCAATCTTCTCAATAATTCTTCTAATTAGCTGGTGACTCTCGTTAAAGTGATTTTCAATTAATCCGCTTCCTGAATATGCTTGGGAGGTGAAGATTGACTCATTTCCTCAATTTTCACTTAAAATGTATTTTAACTAAAAAAAAAATTACTTTGGGTTAGAACTGCTACTGCACAGAATTTTCAAAAAATTGATTGGCGAGTCAGAAACACACACACACACACACACACACACACACACACACACACACACACACGAAGAAGGAGAGAAAGGTTTTATCCATTGCTTCACTCTGCAAATGGCTGAAACACCAGCACTGGGAAGAGTTGAGGCCAGAAGCCAGGAATTCAATTCCAGGTCTCTTACATAAGAGGCAGGAGCCCATCCCAGGAGCCTGTCCCAGGAATCCATCCCAGGAGCACATTCCAGGAACCCATCCCAGTAGCCCATTCCAGGAGCCCACCCCAGGAGCCCATTCCAGGTCTCAAATTGAGGCACTTTGGCACAGCATGCAAGGGTCTTAGTATTCTGTCAGGTTATGCACCATTCTGTAAGAAGCTTTCGGGTGACTGTTATATATGCTTTGCTGTTTGGGAGGAAAATATAGGGGTAGAGAAATGGACTGTCGCTTCCCCTCCTCAGGTCTGCTAAGCAGTGGGGAGGATGTGTTGTGGAATAGATTAGTGTGGGGCGGTTGGGGAGGTGGGCCTTGCTCGCTCATGTATGGTGGTGATGAAAGGCATTGTTTTTAAGCTGACATTTGCTGGGGGGACAGGAAAGCATGGCATGTTAACGCTGTCATGCAGAATCATCAAAGCAGGGGTAACAGCACGTGCCAAAGACTGAGCTTCAGTGATTTTAGGAAGAAAGAAGAAATCAAGTCAAGGGGGAAGAAAACCAGGGGGAGCCTCTGGCCTTGCAGGGGTTGGGCATGGAGATCTGGAAGCACCTCCAGTGACCCCGTAGAGGGCACAAGAGGAGATACCCCCGATCCTTTGGCAAGAAAGCACTTCCATCGTCAGAGGCTGGAGTTTGAGATCAGGCAGTAGGGGAAGAGGGTAAAATCAGGGAATTCATCCAAGAGTCTGGCATAGTGTTACACAACACGGATGACTACAGCAATTACGTTTTCAGTGTCTGGCATGTTTGGAGAGTGAAACGTTTGGATATTTTGAGGGTGGACTCAGAGGGGGAGACAGCGCAATAGCCGATTGTCTTTGACCAATGGAAAAGAGGGCAGCCTCCAATGCTGTTGCCTAAGATATCCCATCCCATCTGGGCAACAGTTAACGTTCCAACGGTTCCACTTCTGATCCAGTTCCCTGTAATGGCTTGGGAAAAGCAGTAGAAGACAGCCCCTGCTCTCTATGGGGGAGACCCAGAGGAAACTCAGGCTTCCAGGCTCAGGATGCCCCAGCGCTCGCTGTTTGGGACATTGCTGAGTTACCTAGTAAATGTTCTCTCTCACTCTCTTCCCCTTGTACTCCGTGTGTGCTCCTCTTTCCCTATGACTATTTTGAATTAACTAAGTATTTCTTCTTAAACTGGGAATTGCAACATTTTGACTGAGAATAGGAATGGCTGGATTGTGGTCAGGAATTGGATTTGGGACTGGACAAATCTGAGAAGCCACATGGAAATGGGATCACACAATGAGTAGAAGAAGTGAAGGAGACAGACTATAAATGATAAATATGTGGGGACCACCTTGCATGTACCAAGCTCCCATATGGGCACTGGTTTGGACCCCAGCAGCTCCACTTCCCATCCAGCTCCCTGCATGTGGCCTAGGACAGCAATCGAGGACAGCCCAAAACCTTGGGACCCTGCAACCACATGGGAGACCCAGAAGAGGCTTTGGGCTCCTGGTTTGGCTCAGCACAGCTCGTCATTGCAGCCACGTGGGGAGTGAACCAGTTGACAGAAGATCTTTCTATCTGTCTCTCCTTCTCTATATATATTTGATTTTCCAACAAAAATAAATAAATCTTAAAAAAACAATAAACGGATGGATAGAAAGAGGTAGAGATGAAGGTGCCTTGATGAGTGGTAGAGATAGATGTAGGTGGACAAATGGTTGATAGATAGATAGATAGATAGATAGATAGATAGATAGATAGATGATAGCCAGATAGCTAGATAGGGTCCAGGAAGCTGAGGCTGTGCCCACAGTGGGGACAACAAAGGCTTGCAAATTAAGTGTGACTGAGTCAAAGCATTTCTTCTTAGGAGATGATTGTAACTTTGCGTGGACTTAGACTTATTCATGATTAGTAGGAACTAAATGCGTGTGAGTGGAAGTGCTTTCCTAACCCTGGTATCTGACTTCTTTAAGGGCCATATCAGCAACCTCAGTGTGGACCACAAATCAGGTACATGGCCGGGTTATGCTTTGGCTCCTGTGGCTGGAGATTTTAACACTTTTTCATTAGCACATCCTGTACTTCTTTGGATGGGAATCAGAGCAAGCATAATTCATTTTAACAGAAGAACCTTAAAAATATTTTTATGAACATAAGACGTTATTTAACAACTATCTATCACTTGTAAATGTTAAAAGAGCACCACATGGATTACTCATCAATTGGAGGTGACTTACTGTGGAGGCAGTAACTCTTTCATAAGGAGGTAATTTCACAAATATTGAACAATTATGGGATGTATTCGCTGATTAGGTTGAACGGTCCATAAGAAAGAAGTCAGTGGCCCAAGAAGGGGTAGTTGGCCATGACTGCTCGGAGTCCCTGATTTCTGTAGAAACTCTGCAGAATTAACAGTGCTTGTATATAAACACACCACTTCTTCTCCACTCACTCATCTCCAGCTGCTGTCCTATGGAATGCATTACAGGAGCTCTGCAGGGGTCTGAGCTGTTGTCCATAAGGCAGAAGAGGGGCTGTTTGGCAGTGATAATGTTTGGAATCACCTCCTGCTTTTGTCATTATAGGTTTGGTCAGCCTTGCCACTAAACAACAGCAAGTAGCTTTGTGTGGCTTAGGGAAAAAACTTCAAAAAGTCTATGGAAAACTGGATTAAAATATTGTTACTTTGGTACAAAAAATCCTTGAAATCCATGCATGTTAGTGGTGCTAAAAAGATAATGGAACATACACAGCATAAGAAAAGCCTGCATGGACTTTGCTTTTTGTTTGCTTGTTTTTACTTTAAAGACTGATTTTGTTTTTATTGCAAAGTCAGATACACATAGAGGAAAATCTTCTATTCATAGATTCATTCTGCAAGAGACACAACAGCCGGAGCTGAGCCAATCCAGAGCCAGGAGCCAGGAGCTTCTTTTGGATCTCGCACATGGGTGCAGGGTGCCAAGGCTTTGGGCTGTCCTCCACTGCTTTCTCAGGCCACAATTAGGGAGCTGGTTAAGAAGTGAGAGTGCTGGGATTAGAATCTGCATCCAGATGGGATCCCTGCTCATTCAAGGTGATGGCTTTAGCCGCCAAGCTGCCACACTGGGCCCAGATGTCACATTTTAATTCCACTTTCCCATAGCTGTTTGAAGCTCCCTTTCCTGTGTCAAATACACGAATATAAGACAGCCATAGATTCCAGAACAGAAAAGCACTGTTTTTAAACCTCTCAGTGAAGGATGTGTGTGTAACATATATACTCAGATTAATAAAGCTTGGGGTTATGGTTTACAGACTTGAAATGCATTTATCAGTACAACACCACTATTTATTTATAACAAAGTTTAGAAATGACTAAAATTTAATAATAGCAAAACAGCAATAACACTTCATTCCTTGAAGCCTCTTGGTTGATATTATAAAGATTACACAGCAGTGCTAAAATAACTACTAAATGTTATGTGGAAACAGAAAAGAAAAATATTTGAACTTTGATTCGATCACTTTGAGGGGAATATCTAAAGCAGCATACTACATTTTTGATGAGTAGTGGTGATTGAATTTCACCCTTATTTTAGTCGGGAGTTGAGTGGTGATTTGTGTCACTGTGATCAAGTGTAGGCGTTTTATAAGGTTCAACTGCCTCGTCTTCAGTGATGTCAGAGCAAAGGCCCAGACTTAGAGTGTGTAGGTGGACCAAAAAAACAACAGTTCAACCTTCCACCCCCACCCCACCTCCACCAGGAAAGAGCCTAGATAGATAGGAAATGTGGGAACATATACAGGGTCTAGGCTGTGACCTACGAGTCGACTGCTCTAGGATCAATGCATGGAACAGGCGGGATGAGCATCAATCGTGGAAGTGACAATAAGCATATCCAACTAGTTAAAAGTTAAAATGCATCAGATTTCAACCAGTTAAAAGTTAAAAGGTATCAGATATAAAGACTGCTGCTCACATACTATCAATAAGGGTGGAAAAATAAGAGAATTCAAAAACTTTTCAGCTTTGTTAGTCTGTAAAAGGTTTGTCATCTATTGAGCAAGCAGAGTCATAGAGATCTTCCATATGCTGGTTTAGCTACAAAAACCAACAATGCTTCACACAGTCCAGGAGCAAGGAACCAGGTCTCCCACATAGGTGTCAGGAAACATGCCCTGAGCCATCGTCCACTGGCTTCCAAGGTCCATTAGGAGGAAGCTGGGGCAGAAGTGGAGTACCTAGATTTGAGTCTGCATTCGATAAGGGGGTTAGCTGTGCATGCAACACCCTAAACGATTTCAGCCCTAGATTACTCTATTCTCAAGGTCATCTTTAACAAGACGAAAAATCAAATCTATTTGTTCTCTGCATTCTCAGGTCCTCTGAAGTTTTGCAGAGTTTGGTTCAAGCACTGGTCTTCATATTCAGGAATTGCATTGCTTGGTGATTGAGACAAACACCTTGCAAACTGTGATACAGGAAAGGGAGAGCGGCTCTTGCAAGAGCTCACACTCAAAGTCAAGGTGGTGGAAGGGAAACTCAGAGAAAACATGAGCTTGTCCAACAGACTCTGTCTTATTGAGTGTTGTCTTCACCTGAGTCCCCAGGATGGAAGACAA